>NC_089595.1:3258246-3610246 GCF_019320115.1 Miscanthus floridulus
TAAATTATAATTTACTTTGTTTAAACACGCTACATATAATAGACTCTTATAGATGCTCTCATATGTTACTTTGCTTTTGCAAGTTAAAGTTTAATTGCCATAAATGATATCGGGATATTTGTAAATAAAATATGACTAGCTTAAACTCCGTCTCTAAACTAAATTATGATTTGTTTAATCTGAACTAATAACTTCTCCATGACTTTATTTAATTAAAATAAATCAAGCTCGTAGTTGTCTCTTTTATAATATAGTAAAACTCCCGGTAGTCGTTTCTTTTTAATGATAGTTTCGTTATTGGCGTTTTTTGCGTTCTCTCGACCATAGTAACGTGCTCTCTTTAGTACGTTGTTTTGTCTCATGTGGTGTAATGTTCTTAGTTGCTTTTATTTGTTTGCTTGTATGTTTGTCTATCTGTGGTGCGTGCTACGAGTAGACGAGAATCATTTGTGGGCGTGGATGATGAGAAGGTGATGACCGAAATCTGATGGTGTGAGAGTTGAGCAAGTGTTTAAGGCAAGTATAGCATGGGTCATCCTTATTACCTATTCACTTTTTAATCACTATTAATTCATGATGCATGTGTCTACCTTGTTACCTGTAAGGATATCCTAGCTATTTGATATCTTGTACCTTGACATCATGGGTGATTTGCATTGGGTTGTATTATGCTAGTGCTCAAGATAAATAACCATGATCTTGTAACGTGACTAATGGTATATGCAATAAACATTAAAATATGCTTTTTAGCAACATGGAATCAGAGGGCTAGAGCATTGGGTTGTTTTTGTGGTGCTCTAGATTCCTCTCCCTAAGGACTTGTCTGTAAGAGATCATCCGGAAATTATAGTGCAACCATGAGCGCTACATGGCTCTGGCTTTAGTCAAGTATGAGGACCTTTTATAGCTTGTTAGAGGTTACCTTTATGGCGCAAATGGGGTGTGTTCCGGGTTGGGTATAGTGCGGCCTCTGTCCATCAGTGTATAGGCTGCGCGTTATTATGCCTTTCGGAAGGAGAACCCTACATCTGCAGGCCACAGAAACCCAGCGGTCCTAACTTGGTAGATGAACCTTTGAAAGACTTCATAGTGAACCCCGCCGACCTTCCTTGGAAGTGGGTCAAGAGGCTGATCACCTCGGGCGAAAGGGTAAATCACGGCTTATGGGTAAAGATGTACAACATCTGTAGAGTGTTAAAAACTGTTATAACAGCCATGCTCACGGACAAGAGCGGCCTGGACTCCTTACTGAATAGATGATGAACACTGATGATACTGATGATAAAGATGCTCACTAATGATTACTGTTTATGCTATACATTATTTATGTTTACATGATCATGCGGTTATTTGGGGCTTATGCTAAAATTGTTGCTACTTAGTTGCTAAAACTTGACTCACTAAAATCTAATTGCAGTAAACCCGTGTCAAACATTTTGAGCCACATGAACCCCTTGTTATATTTGCTAAGTACGACATGTGCTCACCCTAGCTATTTCCCCACACCCCTAGACTGTAGTAAAGTTGCTTAGAAGATTGATGAGGACACACAGGAGTTCCTAGAAGGCTGATAGAAGCGCTTGTCATATGGAGCCCCCAGTTAGTCGTCCTTGAGAAGAATGGAGCCTGAATATTAGTTACCATTCTGTGATACTTTGATCTAAGTGCTAATATAGCAATATATAACATTGTTTCTAATATTTTCTATTCTGTTGTTGTATGTGTGGACTTCCTGGGCACATATGGCGAGCTTGGTTTTCTTTGGAAAACTGGGAATGACACTTTCAGTCCTTCAGTAAGCGGATGACACTCTTATCTTTATGGGCACATGAAGCTCTTGCTTTGTGCTTTTGAACAGTTATTAGGACTCAAGATCAATTTCCTTAAGAGCTAAATGTTTTGCTACGAAGCAGCCAAAGCCAATCAAAACGAGTATGCACAAATTTTTGGGTGTAATGTGGGGTCGTTCTGTTTAGATACCTAGGAATTCCTATGCACCATAGAAAACTCATGAATAAGGACTAGAAACATGTGGAAGAACGATTTCAAAAGAGACTGAACCGTTGGAGGAGTAAGATGTTGTCGGTAAGAGGAGGCTTGTTCTAATTAAGTCTGTTTTGAGTAGTCCTCCCATGTTCAGGATGCCCTTTTTTGAAATACCTATTGAGGTTTTGAAGAAGTTGGATTATTTTAGATTACGGTTTTTTTTGGTAGAGTGATGAACACAAGAAAAAATATAGATTGACTAAGTGGGAGGTAGTATGTACACCGAAAGTCCAAGGAGGGTTGGGAGTCCTAAATTTAGATGTTCACAATAAGTGTCTCTTAAGCAAATGGCTTTTTAAATTGATGAATAGAGACGGAGTTTAGAAACAATTGCTTAGGAATAAATATCTAAGGGACAAAACTTTGACATAGGTTCAATATATGCCCGGGGACTCTCAGTTTTAGGCATGTTTGATCTAGGTAATGGGTCTCAAGTGTAATTTTGGGAGGATTCGTGGATAAGACCGTGCCCACTAAAATCGCTCTTTCCTGCACTATATAATATTGTGAGGAGAAAAAATGCGTCTGTAAGATCAGTGTTGTCTATGACACCGTTAAATAATGTAGCTTTCAGGAGATCTCTGATGGATGTTAACTTGCAAGCGTGGCACGATGTGGTGGCTATGGTTGTAGATGTACTACTAACAAACTACAGATACCACTTTGTGTGGGGGCTACATCAGAATGGGCTGTTTTCAGTCAAATCCATATACAAAGCCTTATTAGGAGCAGAAGCTATACCATATAACACATTAATCTGGAAACTTAAACTACCTCTCAAAATCAAAGTCTTTATGTGGTATTTGTACAAGGGAGTAATCTTAATAAAGGATAATTTAGTACGGCGACAATGGCAAGGAGATAGGAAGTGTTGTTTCTATTCTTCAAACGAGTCTATACAACATTTACTCCTTGAGTGTCATTTTGCTAAATTTATATGGAGAACTATTCTATGTTTTATTTAATCTAATACCTCCAACTAGTGTACACAATTTGTTTACAGGCTAGTTGGAAGGGATAAATAGGAAACTAAAATCTCAGATTCTTGTGGGTGTATGTGCAATTTGTTGGGCGATATAACTAACTCGGAATGACATCGTGTTTGACAAGGTCCTAGCACCATCTTATTTGCAGGTTATCTTCAGGGGCTTACTGGCCACGTCCTGGTCCCTGCTATAGAAGGAGGATGATCGCCATATGATGAAGGTGGGATGCAGGACTATTGAGATAATCGCGATGGAGGTGTTTGCAAGACACGGCTGCCGATTTAGCAATAGACTTGCTTTTTAGTTGTGGTTTTTGGAAACGTTATTTGTTTTCACTATGGCTCAAAACTTTATTTTTGAGATTCCCTAGACCGTTTACTCACTACTACAAAAAGCATTTGTAGGGGCGGCTGGTAACCCTTTGTAGGGGCGGTTTGGCCAGCCGCCCCTATCGAACCGTCTCTACAAATCATGCATTTATAGGGGCGGTTCCTAGGCCGCCCCTACAAATCGATTTGTAGGGGCGGCTGGTACTACAGCCGCACCTACAAATAGATTTGTAGGGGCGGCTCGTATTACTGGCCGCCCCTACAAATCGATTTGTAGGGGCGGATGTAGTACCAGCCGCCCCTACAAATTCCTGTTTGTAGGGGCGGTTCAATCTAGAACCGCCCCTACAGTATGTTTTCCGGCCAAAAAAATTCAAATTTACAATTCAAAATCGCGTTGCCGAACGCCCCGCGACCAACGTTCCGAACCGCGTTCACATTGCCAAACGCCCCGCGATCCGAACCGCGTTCGCGTTGCCGAACGCCCCGCGACCCCGACTACAAGCACAAGAGTATTATATAAACTACAATTACATGTCCAATTCAAAACAATATATACAACCCATCATTAAATATACAAATTCCATACACATTGTTATTAACGTCCTAGAGCTAGCCTTTCAGTCTCACGAAGGTGTTGGTACTGAGGATTTGTACCTAAGTCAGACTCTCGGTCATGCTAGGTGCCTTTGACGTGTACAATCTGGTCCAATATGAAGTTGCAAAGGTCGCCGACGAGCTCTAAGAGTTGGTCATCCTTGTATGGGTCTCTTTTCATTCCTTTCTCTTCTCTCCACTACAAGAGAACAAGTTTCGGTTTAGTATTTCATACCATGTACGAAGTTTTTATACTACGGGTGAAGAGGTTCAAACTTACCCTTAAGGGGTGTCTCCTGTAGGCACCGGTGTTACTCATCATCGAACATATATAGTATCCACAATGTACACTCCCAGGCTTCTGCTTGGGGCACTATGTGTTTTGCATATGAAAATGTTAAGTAATGCTTTTGACAGCCATGTAACGGAGTACTGAAGAAGTTACACTTACCGCACATAGTGTTTTTATAGCCAGCTTTTCCTTTCTTGCTGGATCATGCCTTCTGTGATGACTAGTGACATAGAACCTAAATGCCCTGTTCAAATTATTTTAGCAAATACAACTTGTTAGAATCCAAAAGTGAATGTTACAAGTACATATACAAACATATAAGCTAATGAGGATTGTCGATATGTATACGTCTTGAGAATCGATATGAAGTCTTTGTATGTCACCGGGTCCCTATCTATTGAATCAAAGACCCATGCCATGCTCCTCCCGACATCGATGGCTATACAAATCCAGTGGTTGCTGCATGGATTTAATCATAGAACTAGATAAGCCCTTCTGCATCGAATAAAATATATCGAACACAGCTTTAAGTATAGAGTTGAACTTACTCGAAGTTGTATGGTAGCCATATAGTAGAGTGTTGTTGGAGAGTTTTGAAAGCCAGGGCAATGTATGCCGCAACCTTAAGGGACTCTTCCCTTAGTTTCGCCAGTACGGATGTGCTCTTTCTCCCGAAGAGTCATTTGCAGCAGCTAGCTCTTTGGCATCCAGTGTCCACCGTTTAGGGTAATTAAATTTGTTTAGGGCTATAGCTTGAGGGTCTAGATACCCGGCTTTCACACTTGGCATTTGTTTGACAATGTGCACTTGCATTCTACAAATCATGGCGTGGGTTAGTTACAACAAAATTCAAAGATTACATTCATATCATATCGGGAGGACAAGGACTTACAGGCACCACGTGCGAATTAGATTCATCTCCATTTCTCCCAGGTGAAAGCATGTGTACATGTCATTGAAGTCAAAGACAATTTTCCCGGCTGGGCTTCCAAATGTGCCGGTGGGGAAGCATGCTTGTATGAGATCTATGCTCGTTGGGAGAACACGCAAGTACCAATCATGGAACCTTCTCATTCCAAGTGGTAGGCGCTGGATGTCCCGGTTTGGTAGGAAGGGCTTGCCTCTTTCATATGTTTTTGAGGCAATCCTTTGACCATTTGATGGCATCAACATTTGGATACTGCTTTGCAATTTGGTGGAGTTTGCTAGTGATGGCCTACCTCAGAACCCCGTGATGGGACTTTTTTAACTTGGTTCTCGGCTTGAACTGGTCATGGGAAAACCACTTGGACACCGACTGAGACGTCTTTGATCGGAACATAAACTGGCCTTATGGTGATTGGATGCTTCTTTTGAAGTTCCCATTCAGGCACGTCCTCATCTTCTTGTGCATCACCTTCTTCAGGAGGCACTCGTTGTTCATGTATCGGCTGTGCTTGTTGAGAAGACTATGGCATCTCATCATGCACTTGCTCGGTACGAGCTAGAGAAGGTTGTGGCATCTCATCAGGCACATGCTCGCTAGGAGGCGGGGAAGAATGTGGCATCTTAGGAATGTGGTCACGAGACGGTGAAAATATCTCCCCGACCTCAACAACTCGCTCCAAATTTGGGAGAGGGGGAGGCGGCGAAGAAGCAGTCAATATAATGTCCCGTTTGTGCCAAAGGATGAACTACCCCATAACATCTCCGAAGTAACACCAGACCCTCGAGAGTTGCGTAGTCTATCCTCCACTGCATGAACTCGGGCTTCACTGTATGCACCTCGACCCTAGTGTAGTCTGGTATCTTATTATTGTGGTGTAAGCCACCGGGAGGATGTGCCACACCCGTTGCCACCTCCATCATAGTGTTCTGCCGGCCGCTGAGAAACACCAAGGTGCAACTAGTTGGTTCCCGTATGCGATCGATGGGGGTTGTGGCTGCAGTGGAACCTTGGCTGCTAGGAACTTTCAGAGGGCTGCCAACTAATGCTAGTTCTCCCGGCTGGCGTCACTAATATCCGTGGCTCCGTAGACAATCCTTGCTCCTCCAGCGCCTTCGCAACTAGAGCCTTCACTTGGAGCTCAAGACTAGTCTCCCGATCTCTGCCATATTTCTTGTACATGTGCCTGTCCTCTTTGAATCCTTGCTTCCAGGTCATCCTTTTCCCTAGCCCCCTGGTGCGGCCTGTGTGCTCCTTGTTTCCCAAACCAAGGCTAAGCTCGTCCCTCTCTCTGGAAGGATTGAATGAGCCCTTCTTCTTGTCTTCAGCATATTTCAGTATCCTTGATATTGCCTCTTGGGTCTCCGGCTTATCAAACTTAAGATTACCGCCGAATGATTCTGTACTCCTCGCATATATCCAATTCCTTGAGCGTACCTTCAAATTCATCACATCGATATTCCAGCAGCTAGCGGCCTCTTCGTCCATCTTCCTAAACTGCTCTTCCTTGGCATAGTAGCCACTGGGGCCTAGATGATGGTGGTGTTTGTTCCTCTTCGCCAGCTCGGTGTTACGGGCACTGAGCTCCAATGCCTCCGGTGAAGTCTTCTGAGCCACGAGCTCCTCCCATTGACTAGGAGTTATTTTGCTAACTCTTTGAAGGGAGTTAACCCCTTTTGGATATACTTCGTGTTGAGCTCTGACCTCCAACGTCGGAATGACTCTCCCATCATCCTAAAAGCATTTTTTTACCAGTTCGTGCTTACCCTCCGGAAATCTAAAATTGAGCTTCAGCTACCTATCCCATAGTTCATTCTTTTTGTTCTCTGGTACCTCTTTCCAGTTAGGGATTGCTGGGTTCAATTTATCTCTTACTAGGGCCCCGATCGCATTACAGAATCGTCCTCTTAATTCCTTCGGCTCAAGGATCTCCCCTGCTGGCCCGACCTCCGTTATCACATAGCATGCCTTATCTGGATATAGATTTCCTTTTCTATCCCCTCGTTTCCTCTTAGGCTTGGTAGTCGTGGTTGTGTCTTGAGGTTGTGGAGCAGAGGCATCGTGATCCGTCTCTATGGCTGTTGCCTCTGCTCTCCTTTCCTCTACTCCGTCTTAGTCCAGCGAGATGTCGCGGACGTCGACGTCGTCTTTTTCGAGTTTCAGGAGGGACCTGTATATACGATAGGTCAAAGTGTTAGCAGAGGTAACACAGCCAAAGCTTTAGCAAAATTTACAAGCTAAGGCTTTTTCCCTACCTCCTCGTTCGGGTCAAAATCCTTGTCCAAATCTTCCTCCAGTTGGCCTCCTTCTGGCTTCATGTGCGGGAAAGGATCCTCGGGACTTACATATCCCTCTTCTGAGTCATCATCATCATCATCCTCTTCTTCTTCGCCTTCAGCAGCCTCTCCTGCTCTTCCTTCTGCTCCCCCTTCCTCCTCGTCACACTGCTCCTGAGTAAGCATCACTTCTAGATCCTTTTCTAACTCGTTATCGAACTGCTCTTGATGTTAGCTGGTCCTCTAGTGCTTGCTCCTCATAGGTTGGTTGCTCATCATGCTCGGGGCATCGGGCTGCACTGTCTGGTGTCCGTGACATTATTTCACGCTTTGTTCTAATAGATGCAAGAAAGTGTGCTTTAGAAACATGTCAAAAAATATATCAAAAAAACTAGTAGTAGCAGTAGTAGAGGCCTCAGAAACATGTCAATCGTCATTTGATCATGAACTTGGAGCATCAAGGCATCATAACAGAGAAGAGAGAGAAGGTAATGTAGGGGCGGCTGCTAATGATGCCAAGTTCCTCACAAGTTCTTGATCATTAGCTCATATTCCATATAATGTATGGACTTGGACAATTTCATCATCGGCAAAACAAAGGAGAGGAGAGAGAGGAGGGGAGATTTGTAAAAGAAAGCAACAGCTGCTGTAACAAACAAGAGTAGAAGAAAAGAGGGAAAAGGGAGAAGAGAGAAGAGAGGTCTGCATATCATTTAACTCAGCAAAGGAGCAGCTGCTACGCAAACAAGAGAGAAGAGAGGAGAAGATAGAAGAGAGAGAGAGAGGTAGAGAGGGTGAGAGATATTAAATCAGAATAGGAGGCAACTGCTGCTGCCAAACAGAGAGAAGAGAGGAGAAAATAGAAGAGAGGAGAAGAAAGGTGAGTAGAAGAGAGAAGAGAGGTCTGCATATAATTTAACTCAGCAAAGGAGCAGCAGCTGCTGCCAAACAAGAGAGAAGAGAGGACAAGAGAGGTGAGAAGAGAGGTCTGCATATCATTTACTCAGGCAAAGGAGCAGTAGCTGCTGCCAAACAAGAATTGCTGGATAGCAACAAAAAAAAGTAGTAGCGCAGCTATTGCCATATAGGAGAGTAGTAGAAGCAGCAGCTGTTGCAAATGACAGGAAATGAGTTCAAGCACTTAAGCAATAGAAAAATAGCAAGACATGATAACTTAACTGAAAAAATGACTGATAACTCAACCTTTCTAATGCTAGTAACTTCTAACAGCAAGACATAACAATACAAGTCCCAAACTAAGTGTGGAAGGATAAGAACCATTACTCAAGTAGATAGCTAGGTGTGGAAGGATATCAAGAAGCATAACCAAACTAAGCAGGTTTAGTAGTAAGAGGAGCAGCAGGAGTAGTAAGAGAGGTGAGGAGAAGAGAGAAGAGAGGTCTGCACATTATTTAAATCAGAATAGGAGCAACTGCTGCTGCCAAACAAGAGAGAAGAGAGGAGAATAGAGAAGAGAGGTGAGTAGAAGGGAGAAGAGAGAAGAGAGGTGAGGAAAAGAGAGAAGAGAGAAGAGAGGTCTGCATATCATTTAACTCAGCAAAGGAGCAGCAGCTGCTGCCAAACAAGAATTGCTGGATAGCAACAAAAAAAGTAGCAGCGCAGCTATTGCCATATAGGAGAGTAGTAGAAGCAGCAGCTGTTGCAAATATAAAAGCATATATTAAAACAGTTGGCATATATAAAAGTTGCGCAAAATAAAGAGTAGTCAGCATGTTGGCTCACAGTTTAGAATAGATGAAAACTAGTGCATACATTCAGATAAAAGTTGGGCAAAATAAAGAGTAGTCAACATGTTGGCTCACAGTTTAGAATAGATAAAATAGTGTACTCATGAGAATGAATATTTAGATGGTTCGATTGTTGTAGTAAGATCATGTATGGGACATGAGTGCCATCTAGGTTACTCTTTCTGAAGCATCAAGTGCAGTGATCTCAAGTGGCATCATGAGGTTGGTCATGATTTTGACACAGTCAAGATGTGCAGGCTCCTATCTCATAGTCTACATATACCAGATAACAATGACTGAACCAAGAATTCAATTGGCTTTTAGAAATAAGAAAAAGATAACAATCGATAAAGAACATGTATTCTGTGACCTATCGAGCAGCACATTTTTTTCTTTCAACCTCTAAAAGCAACAAATCTAGACGAGTAACTGAAAAAGAATGTCGGCAATCAAAAATTTCTTGCATGGGCTCAATTCAGAACTTGAAAAAATATACAAAAATCTGAGCCAATTTTTCTAATATATGCAGAAGTGTTTACTAAATCCATCAGGTTATCAAAAACCACTTGCCATGCATTAGTTGATAGCCATCCAATGTCTACAAGTCATTTAATCTCTCAGCCAGGCCCTCTGGAACGATGCATCTATGGTCACTAATCGAGTTCTCAGAAATGAAGTACACAACAGACAATGAAAAAAAGAAGATTTCTTCCTCGCTAGTTAATTTCTTAAGATACCAAAATAAATAGACAGAACTCAAGATACATGAAACTGGGAACTCACAATCCAAAATTAAGGAGACGAAACTCAATATCCCAAATCAATTGCCTGATTCCTCACTAGTTAGTTATTCCCCATTGACCTCTGGCATTACGCATAGACCACATCCATCTGCCCCTACCCCTACTGTTCGAGTCATCGGTCGTAGATCGACCGCGAATGAATGACGCACTTCACAATAGAACTAGGGAAAAGAACCCTAACCTGATCTCGAGCACTCGGCGCAGTCGATGGTCTTCACGAAGTCCTCGCCCTTGGAACCCTAACTCCGACGAGCGCAAATCGAGGATGGTGACCTAGACGACCGCGCAGCAGGGATGGCGGCGGCGACTGAAGTGCGGACGGCAACCCGGACAAGCTTGCGACAGGGACAGCGGCGACGGGTACCTCGACGAGCAGCAGACGAACTTTTATATATGCCGGTGGAAACCCTAGGGAGGCGCGCCGTCGGCCGGTCGGAAACCCAAGGGCGGGGAGGAGCAGGCGTGCGGGTGCGGGGAGGGGGCGCGGGTACGGGGAGGGGGCTCACGGGTGCGGAGATGGGGCGCGCGGGTGCGTGGAAGGGGCGCGGGCCGGTGTCGGCGGGGAAGGGGCGCGGGCCGGTGTCAGCGGGGCAGCCTGACTGGCGTCGGAGGAGAAGAGAGCGCCCAACAGCAGACAACACCCGTGCGCCCTCGGATTTATAGTCGGGATTATTTGTAGGGGCGGTTCCTGATCCAGCCGCCCCTACAAATGCATTTTTAGGGGCGGTTCCTGATCCAGCCGCCCCTACAAATGCATTTGTAGGGGCGGTTCCTGATCCAACCGCCCCTACAAATATTTTTTATTTTTTTAAATTATTAATTCTGTATTATAAAAACAATTGTGTATATATAAAACAATTGTGACCAAAATAAAAGTAATATAAAAACAATTGTGTATATGCACAAATATAATATTTTGTATTATTCTATATATGAAGAAATATATATATAAACAATTGTAGTCAAAACAATATAGAAAACAAAAAAACAAAAATTAAAAATTTGAATTTTAAAACTTCGACTATAATTTTATGACATTAAATGAAATAAAATGAAAATGTTGTAAACATAAAAGTTGTATAACTCATCAACATGTACAACTTTTATTTTGGTCATCTTGTCATGTGACTTTGTTTGAACGATTCAAATTTTGAAATTCAAACAATTTCAACTTGAAATAATATTTTGAAAGAGTAAATGATTTCAGATGAAAAACTCATGAATACCAAAGTTGTAGAACTCATCAATATGTACAACTTTTATTTTGATCATATTTTCATTTGACCAAATTTGAATAGTTGAAATTTTGAATTTCAATAATTGGCAACTTCAAACAAGATTTTGAAACCTTAAATGATTTCAACAATAAAAGTCGTGAACATAAAAGTTGTTGAACTCATCACTATCTACAACTTTTATTTTGGTCACTTCTTCATGTGACAAAGTATTAGTAAACATTGTTCATAAATTCACATATGACTCATAGTTTCCTGAACTATACGAGAAACATGTTGATTTGTGAACAATGTTTAATATCACTTTGTCAGATGAAGAAATGATCAAAATAAAAGTTGTAGATCTTGATGAGTTATACAACTTTGGTATTCATCACTTTTTCAGCTGAAATCATTTAATGGTTGAAAATCTCGTTCGAACTTGTCATTTTTTTAAATTTGAAAATTTGAAGTGCTCAAACTTTGTCAAATGAAAAGAATGACCAAATCAACACACTAACTTGATAGGGCAAGATTTTAGAAAATTTTAGGAAAAAAATCATCACATTTGGAGTTAGTATGAGGGAGAAAGACTAGTTACAAATTTTACCCTAGAGATTAAAAAGTAAAAGCACAACTGTTCATGATGATCAATGATGAACAAGTGTGATTTCTCTTTTTAATCTGTGGCAGAAACTTATAACTAGTTTTTCTCCCTCATACTAACTCCAAATGTGATGGTTTTTTTCCTAAAATTTTCTAAAATCATGCTCTATCATTTTAGTCTAGTCATCTATCTTTGTCACTAATTTTGAACAATTCAAATTTTAAATTTCAGAAAATGACAGCTTCAAACCTGATTTTCAAACACTAAATGATTTCAGCTGTAAAGGTGATGAATATAAAAGTTGTATAACTCGTCAAGATCTCCTACTTTTATTTTGGTCATTTCTTCATTTCATAAAGTGTTAAGTGATTTCATAAAGTTTTAGTAGTAATAGAGTGGATGTTCAAATAGAGTCATCTGGATGTTGCAAAGGGTAGTCTCACACACATGCATAAATGTAGTCTCACACACATACAAAAATATGTAGTCTTACACACGTACATAAATATATAGTCTCACACGCATCCATAAATGAAGTCTTACAAACACACACTTACATAAACACTCCACGTTCAACAACTAGCTAGCCCACTGTAACGACTTTCCCTTGACACCTTTTCGTTCCCATGGCAATATGTCTTTGGGGAGGTTCTTTTCCACAACACTGATCTTCTTAGGAAAGTCTATGAATAGCGACATCTCATCGTAGTTATTGTAAGCTTCAACATCGTCCACGCCATCAACTCCAATAATGTGTTGTTTCCCGGAGGCAACCACGTGCTTTGTCTTCTTCTTCGGGGGGAGGTTACTTTGTGGGTCAGACATATAGAAAACTTGTGCGACACGTGAAGCGAGCACCCAAGGGTCATCTTGGTAGCCTAGATTCTCGAGGTCCAGGACTCTCAATCCGATCTCGTTCAGTTGGTGTTGTTTGATCCAGCGGCATCGAAACAGGGCCACCGTTATATCCCTTCCATAGTCAAGTTCCCATATCTCTTCAATGATGCCAAAGTATTGGATCTTTCGCCCCAATCCATCGAGAGCCTCTATTCGAACAGCCGCTGTTTTGGTTCACATATTTACTATCCTTTGCGTGGGTATAGTACGTATACCCATTGATGTCATAAGCATTCCAAGATGTCACTTGTCTCGATGGCCCCTCCGCTAACCTACTGATGGTAATAGAGTCTATGGTTTCTCCAGGCGGTATGTTTTGGTCCTTCAACCATGTAGTTAGTCGTTGCTTGTGTTGTTTCATGACCCAATCATCCGAACTGGCTATTTCTCTCTGCCATAATGATAGCCAAGTGTTCATCAATGTACGGTTGCATCAGTTGTGTACTCTGCAAGACACTGTAATGCGCCCGACTCACCTCTTTGTAATCATGGTCGATGAACACTTTTCTACCACTGGTGCCCTTCCCAGCCAGCCTACCCTTGTGACGAGAATCGGGTTTACCAATCCCTTTCTGTACTTTTAGGTACTCTTGACAGCACTCGATGACTTCTTCAGTACTGTAACCCTCTATCATGGAGCCCTCTGGGTATGCTCGATTATGCACGTATCGACTTAGAACCGACATGAACCGCTCGTAGGACCACATTTCATGCAAGTAGCAAGGGCCCAGCGCCTGTATCTGATGAACCATGTGAATCATGAGATGTGGCATTATATCAAAAAAAGCAGGAGGTAAACACATCTCTAGTTGATTTTGTGTCTCCACCACAAATTCATGTAGGTCACTCAGCTCTTGCTTGCCAATCGTCTTCTGTGAGATCTTCGAAAAGAAGTAGCACATGCGGGTGATGGCCATTTTCAAGAACTCTGGCTTTATAGCCCTGATTGCAATAGGTAGAAACACTGTCAGCATCACATGGCAATCGTGAGCCTTGCAGTGTGTTATTGACAAGTCCTTCATCGACACTAGCTTCTTCACATTTGCTGAAAACCCAGTCGGGACTTTGATCCCCCTCAGGAAAGTGCATATAGCTCTCTTCTCGTCTGGTGTTAGGTTGAAGCACGCCGTGGGCAGAGTGTATTTTCCATTAGCCTCAGGTACCGGGTGAAGCTGTGGCATCACGTTTAGCTGCACCATGTCTTTCCATGCTTTTAGACCATCCTTTGACTTGCCTGTGTCCATCAAGGTAGCAATGAGACTCTCAAAGACATTCTTCTGCACGTGCATAGCATCAATGGCATGGGGGACCTCCAAGTCTGGCCAATAAGGCAGATACTGAAAGAAGATCGATTGTTTCTTGAAAGGTACTCCTTCGACAGGAGGTGTGCTTCTATCTCTGTTCAGTCCCATCCGATTCTTCTTTCCATAGACGACGCGTATGTTTTTCACCATTCTGTACACGTGTTCTCCGTTATGACGTCTCTCCGGAGGGGGTTCAATCTCCGGGGCGTTGTCATAAAATCTAAAGAACAATTTGCTGCGGTACTTGTGACTTGTCTTTAAGAAGCAGTCGGTTCCTTAGGTAAACTATCTTCTTGGATGCATCTAGGTACACCCATGTAGTACCATCCAAGCAAACCAAGCATCCTGTCTTTCCTTTGATCTATCCAGACAAAGCAAACAGCGCGGGGTAATCATTGGTAGTAACAAATATTATTGCTCTACATATGAAGTCCTCCTTTCGGAATGCATCGTACATCTGCTCCCCATGCCTCCATAGCCTCTCCATTTCTTGCATCAAAGGCTCGAGGAACACGTCTATATCAATGCCTGGTTGTTTAGGGCCAGAAATAAGAATAGTGAGGAGAAGGTACTTTCTCTTCTGACACAACCATGTTGGGATGTTGTACATGGTCAAGATCACTGGCCATGTGCTGTGGTCGCTCATCCTCTCATTGAAGGGATTCATTCCATCGGTGCTCAAGCCAAACCGTACATTCCTTGGGTCATCGCTGAATTCTTTGTGCTTCTCATCAAACCTTTGCCACTGACTACAATCAGCCGGGTGTGCAATCTTATCATCATCCACCTTGCGCTCATCATCCCACCATGTCATGAGTGCGGCTTCTTTAGGGTTTAGGAAGATACGTCTCAAGCGGTCGGTCACTGGCAGGTACCACATTACCAAGGCAGGAATTCTTCTCTGCTTTGCATCGTTGCCTAATGGAGTGTCCTCTGGGGGCTGAGATTCTTGTACCACCTTTTTTGTACCCTTCTTATTCCTCTTTTTCCCCGTGGAGGCTTCGTCCCCACCGTAAAGGTCATTGTTCTTGTATCGGCTGGCCCCACACCGGGGACATTTATCCAGTGACTTGAACGTTTCGCCACGAAAAAGTATACAGTGGTTGGGGCATGCATGGATTTTTTCAACCCCCATTGTCAATGGACTTATGACCTTCTTCGCTTGGTATGTGTTGGCGGGAACTGAGTTTGGTTGTGGCAGCACCCATGACAGGAGATGCAATAGATCATTGAAACTACAGTCTGACCAGCCGTACTTAGCCTTCAGGATGAGCAGCTCAAGCACAAAACGTAGCAATGTCCAATGTGTCGGACAGCCCTTTTCAACACCATACACAGTCTCCTTCGATGCTTTTGTCACCCTTTCCAAATTTTCTAGACCTTTCGGGCTATTTAGTAAAATCTCTGGTCCAAGGGCTCGAATCATGTCCTCCAAATCATCTTCATCCCCGACACGTGCTCCACCATCATTATTGGCACCACCTTCGTCGTTACCATCCCAACCACCAGCATCACCACCTTGTTCATTGCCAAACTCGAAATCCATTCGTGCATCAAGCTCTGCTGAATATTGGGACAGGATTCTATGGTTTCGTCGTCGTATTCGTCCTCATCCTCGTCGTTAACAATAACCGTTTCACCATGATGAATCCACACTGTGTAGTCCTCAACAAATCCTCGCATAATCAAATGTGATCTGATGATAGTCACATCTGTCCATGCCATACGGTTCTTGCAATCTTTACATGGGCAAATAATTGTATCCTTATTCTCTTTCAATGTCGTTGCATGCTTCTTTGTGGCTTCAATAAATTTATCCACCTCTTCACGGAAACCTGCCTTGAACCTTAACGAACCATACATCCAAGAGTTCCTGTACTCCATCTTTTACAACAACAACAAAACAAACATTAAAGGACTACTTATTCAGATATATATAAAAATGAAACAAATTAATAATTACTTGAGAATAATTGTATATACTTCAGATATATATGAATATAAATCTAATATAATTACATGAAGCATACAAACACACCATGGTAAAGGAAAATTAATTAATGGCCCATTTATCCATAAATAATTAAAATACATATTTATTGATTACAATAAACAATTTCAAAGACAACAATTAGCAACAATTATACTTTACCCAATATCTTTCATACAAACCCTAGTCCAATTTCATCAAACATAAATTTACAAAAACGAAATTAATAAAAAAACCAAACCCTAGATCTAGATCCACATGCACATGA
Source organism: Miscanthus floridulus (assembly GCF_019320115.1). Classification (NCBI taxonomy): domain Eukaryota; kingdom Viridiplantae; phylum Streptophyta; class Magnoliopsida; order Poales; family Poaceae; genus Miscanthus; species Miscanthus floridulus. The sequence continues at coordinate 3,274,529 of NC_089595.1, forward strand.
AACATCCATAAAACTAACTAATTGTTCACTAAAATCAAGAAACATGGACCAAATAAGGGTATGATCTTGTTCCCCTCCCTAATTTACCCTAGTACATTTAAAACTTGGGTCTAATTTGCTTCATAAGTAGCTCAAGCACCATAGAAGAGAGAGAAAAACAAAACTCTAATTACTCACTAACCAACCATTAAAACTTCAAAAAAAGTGTGGAATAGCATTTTCTTACCTTCTACAACCTCTCCACCAAAGGATTTGAGACCAAAACCTTCCCCCTTAGTAGAGCAATTTTTGGGAGGTGCCCAAGGCCTCCCCACCTTTCTTTCACGGGTTGGAGTGAGTGACCCGAGGAGGAAGAAGGTGCTGCAGCTGTTTTATATGTGGGTCATTTGTAGGGGCGGCTGGTGATTGAGCCGCCCCTACAAATCGGAGCTATATATATTAGGGGCATTTATAGGTACGGCTCAATCACCAGCCGCCCCTACAAATAGCAACTCCAGGGGCGGCTGGTGATTGAGCCGCCCCTACAAATCAGACCCCATTTGTAGGAGTGGCTCGTATCACCAGCCGCCTCTGCTGTTCCATTTGTAGGGGCGGCTGGTGTCTGGGCACCCGGGCATGTCATTGTAGGGGCGGCTCTATCACCAGCCGCCCCTAAAAAAAATCGAACCGTACGTAAAAATCGTTTTTTACGTAGTGACTCTTGTTTGTAATAAGGAACAACCATATGCATTGGTCGATGCAGAAGCTATGATATTAATATATTCCCTTTTCTAAATAGGCTGCCGTCAGTTTCTACTGTTCCATTGTCTGCGTCGGTTCAGATTGCCGGGGGTCGGGGGTGGTATCCTTCAGTGCTCCCAATTGCTTCGTCGGGTCAGTTGGTCTGTAGGACCGTGCTCTTTTCAGTCGGATTTCAAGGTGCTGCCACTCGAAGTATTTGATGTGGTGGCATGGACTGGCTCGAGCCTTCCAGCCCCATGCATGTACACTGGGGACAGAAGTGGTTGTCCATTCCGTATGAAGGCCAGACTCAAGTACTGCAGGGTCTTACTGAAGACGCTCCTGAACATATTTTGCTTCATGTTGACACGGCTGCATCATCGGACGCATCACCTGCTGATAGTCTGCCCTTGCCACCTGAAATTCAGGGTCTGCTCCATGAGTTCGAGGACGTGTTCAAACTACCTACAGCCCTGCCTCCGTCCTGGGTATGTAACCATGAGATTCCTCTCATTCCAGGAGCACAACCCATGTTCATCAGGCCGTATCGTTACCCGCCGAAGTTGAAGGACGAAATCGAAAGGCAAGTACAAGAGATGCTGTCCCAGGGTCTGATTCGTCCTAGTTCCAGCTCCTTTTCTTCCCCTGTGTTGTTGGTTCAGAAGAAAGATGGCACATACAGTTTCTGTGTCGACTTCCGTCACCTTAATGCATTGACAAGGAAGTCCAAGTTCCCTGTACCTGTCTTCGATCAGCTTATGGATGAACTCACCAATGCCAAGTGGTTCTCCACTCTTGATCTGCGGGCTGGATTTCATCAAATTCTGTTGAAGCCGGGCGAAGAGCAGAAAATGGCATTCCAGACTCACCTGGGCTAGTACGAGTTCACAATGATGGCGTTTGGCCTCACCGGCACGCCAGGCACATTTCAGGGGGCCATGAACATCACGGTTGCACCCGGTCTGCGGAAATTCGTCATTGTGTTCTTTGACGACATTCTAGTGTACAGCGCTACCTTCGAGGAGCATATCGCTCACCTCAGTCAGGTTCTTCAGTGGTTGCGCAAAGACCCGTGGCAACTGAAATTGTCGCGACAGTCCATTCACTACTTGAGGCATGTGATTAGTGGCAAGGGCCTGTCTACCGACCCAACAAAGATTCAAGCCGTCCGTGACTGGCCAGTTCCCTCCTCTGTCAAAGCACTTCGTGGTTTCTTGGGGCTCGCTGGGTACTACAGGAAGTTCGTGCAGCACTTCGGCATTATTGCTGAGCCCTTAACTGAATTGCTCAAGAAGGACCAATGCTTCGTCTGGACCACTGAACACCAACATGCCTTCGATCTGCTCAAACAGGCGCTCTGCTCTGCACATGTGCTGGCTCTGCCTGACTTCTCATTGCCGTTCCATATTGAAACTGATGCCTCCGGAACCGGCATGGGAGCTGTCCGCCAACAGAACGGGCACCCTATCGCGTTTCTGAGTAAAGCTCTGAGCCCTCGGAACCAAGGCCTTTCAGTACATAAGAAAGAGTATTTGACGATTCTCATGGCAGTCGATCATTGGCGGCATTACTTGTAGCAGGCTGAGTTCGTGATTCATGCATACCACCACAGTTTGGTTCATCTTAACGAGCAGCGGCTGCACACAGCTTGGCAGCAGAAAGTGTTCTCACAACTTCTCGGTTTGCAGTACAAAGTGGTTTACCATGTTAGATAATCTACTGCTACCTTGCGTGAACACAGCAAGGGAAGGCGGCGCCGAAAATGGCCCCCTGTTGTGGTGCTGTAGCCGCTGTAGAGGCAGGCGCCGAACGGCTCACCTGCCGCACTGTAGCCACATGCAGGGACAGGCGCAGAAGTCAGTCCTGTTGTGTTATCTAGTCACTGTAGTAGCATGGCAGCTGTATAGGACTAGATGGATAGAGTTGTATATATAGTTTGCCACTGCAACTCAGTAAAGAGAGTTTAGATGTGCCATCTCCTATATAAGGCTCCGGCCAACGCTAGTGTCTCTGCTGTGTGTGTATGCTCTGTTCTCCCTCTTCTTCTACCTCCAGCCATAGTGTGTGGTCGGACAACGTCCATCGTGGTCGGCACGACCAGGGACTGGTCGGTTGTGCTCAACAAGACTGGTGAGTGGTCGACTCACCTGAGCCGGTGATGCTGTGTGGGCCAACAAGTGGTATCAGAGCCGTACAAGCACCGTCGCCGGACTAACCGTGGGCGATGACGAACGGTTCGGAGATGGGCGATAGCAGTGGCACCGCTGTGGCTGCCCAACCACGACAGGAGGTCGTTGTTCGCACGGTGCGGGAGGTCAGCAGCACCAGTTGGCCGACGCTGACTCGCACCAACTATGGAGAGTGGTCGGTGACCATGAAGGTCAAGCTCAGAGCCCGGTGACTTTGGAATGCTGTCGACAATGGCACCGAAAATGAGGAAGATGACATATCAGCGTTGGAGGCTATCCTCGCTGCTGTACCGACGGAGTACAGGGAGGCGTTGGGGGCGAAGAGTTCTACCAAGGAGACATGGGAGGCCATTGCGGCGATGCGCGTCGGTTCCGACCGCGCAAAGAAGGCGACGGCCCAGCTTCTAAAGCAGGAGTACGCCAACCTCAAGTTCAAAGATGGTGAATCGGTGGAGGACTTCTCCCTCCGCCTATAGACGCTCATCAGCAAGCTGAAGAGCCATGGCGTCACCATCGACGAAGAGGAGGCGGTCTCCAAGTACCTCCACTCTGTGCTGGCAAAGTACATCTAGATCGCTCTCTCGATTGAGACGATGCTGGACTAGTCCACCCTCACCATTGAGGATGTGACAGGCCGTCTGCGGGCGGTGGACGAGCGCCTAGAGCAGGCGACAGCAACGAAGGACAGCGATAAGCTGCTGCTGACAGAGGAGGAGTGGGCTCCTCAGAGGAACTCTGGGGTAGCCTCCTCGAGCCGTGGTGGCGATGGCAAGCGCCGCGGCAAGGCTTCTTTGGGGAAGAAGAAGCAGGTCGACCCCAACGCCTGCCGGCGCTGCGGGAAGATAGGTCATTGGGCACGGGAGTGCCCAAATCGCAAGCAGGAGAAGAAGGCTGAAGCTCATCTAGCGCAAGCCGATAATGAGGATGAGGCCACTATCCTGATGGCGATATTCTGTGCACTGCACGACATCGAGGCCGAGGTGAAGGTAGACATGGAGGCGGTGCAAGGGTCTGGGAAGGCTCTGAAAGCCGTCAACCTCGACGAACCGCGTGTGCAAGTCCACCTCGGATGAGTGGGCACCGACCAGGAGCAGCGGTGGTATCTAGACTCTGGTGCCAGCAACCACATGACGGGCTCCAAGGAAGCCTTCTCCGAGCACGACGACGATGTTACCGGTACGGTGAAGTTTGGTGACGGCTCAAGGGTGGCAATCCGAGGGCGCGGCACCATCATCTTTAGATGCCAGAACAGGGAGCACCATGCGCTAATGGATGTATATTACATCCCGCAGCTGTGTTCAAGCATCATTAGCGTTGGCCAGCTGGATGAGCGCGATAGCGAGGTACTGAACAAGGACGGTGTCCTTAGGATCAGGGACCAGGAGAAGAGACTTCTTGCCAAGGTGAAGAGGTCCCAGAACTGGTTGTACCTGCTCGACCTGAAGATAGAGCAGCCGGTGTGTCTGGCGGCAAGGCACACCGAGGAGCCATGGCTGTGGCATGCCAGGTTCGGACATCTCAGCTTCGACGCGCTTGGTCGGCTAGAAAAGATGGTTCGAAGGCTACCCCACATCGAGCACGGAGGTGAGCTGTGTGAGAGCTGCCTGGCCAGGAAGCAGAGGAGGCTGTCGTTCCCAAAGGCGGCCAAGTATCGCGTGTCGGACACTCTCGAGCTCATCCACGGCGATCTCTGTGGGCCGATCACCCTAGCTACAAACGGTGGTCGGCGGTACTTCCTCCTGCTCATGGATGATTGCAGTTGCGACATGTGGCTGCAACTCCTGACGAGCAAGGACGAAGCGGCGACAGCGATCAAGAAGTTCAAGATGCGCGCGGAGGCCGAGAGCGGCAAGAAGCTCCGAGTGCCGAGGACTGATTGGGGTGGCGAATTCACTTCAGTGGAGTTCGCTGCGTACTGTGCAGATCAGGGTGTGGTGCGACACCACACCGCGCCATACTCGCCATAGCAGAATGGCGTGGTGGAGCGACGGAACCAGTTGGTGGCCGGCATGGCTTGATCCATGATGAAGGCCAAGGGGATGCCGGCAAGGTTCTGGGGTGAGGCGGTGACCACTGCGGTGTTCATCCTCAACCGCACACCAACCAAGGCCCTAATGGTCAACACACTATTCGAGGCTTGGTATGGGTGGAAGCCAAGCGTGTCCTTCCTCTAAACATTCGGCTGCATCGGCCATGTCAGGAAGATGAAGCCGAACCTCCCCAAGCTGGAGGACAGGAGCACACCGATGGTGTTCCTAGGCTACGCGGAGGGTACCAAGGTGTACCCGCTCTACGACCCACGCGGAGACAAAGGTGCTTGTCTCGCGTGACGTCGTGTTCGACGAGCGGCTTGGGACTAGAACAGTCTGAGCACGAGGGAAGCTGGAGGCTTCACCAGCACCTTCGTCGTCGAGCACTTGGTCATTCACAGTGGTGGAGACGCTAGGGAAGAGGTGCCGAGCACTCCTGGGGAGGTGCCGACCATTTCGGGAGGGATGCCGAGCACTCCGAGAGGAGTGCCAAGCACTCTTGGAGGGATGCCGAGCACTCTAGGAGTGATGCCAAGAGGTTCTGCAGTGGTGGCGACCATTGCAGGACCGGTGCCGAGCACTCCCGTGGCGGAGCCAAGAGGTCTTGCAGTGGTGCCTACCACTCCAAAACTGAGGCTGAGCACTCCTGCAGTCGTGCCAAGCACTGTAGGAGTTGTGATGAGCTGTCCAGAAGAAGTGCCGAGCACTACATCCGTGGTGCCGAGCACTTCAGGTGCTATGCCGAGCACTCCGGTGGAACAGGGAACTCCGTCGATACCGAACGAGTTCGTCTCACCTCCAAGTGACATCACTGAGTTCGTGGACGCCTACCACGAAGGTGAGGAGGTGCAGTTCCATAGGCTAGACGACATCGTCGGTGGCATAGGTCCCTTAGGCCTGGCGGGTAGGCTGCTCAATGATGCAGAGCTGCTACTCATCAATGCAGAGGAACCACCCACGTTCGCGCCAGCCGAGCGCGATGGAAACTGGCGACGGACGATGCTGGAGGAGATGAAGGCGATCGAGGAAAACGAGACTTGGCTGCTCGTCAATCCACCTCCAGGATGCCGTCCGATCAGCCTAAAGTGGGTGTACAAACTCAAGCGGGACGAGCACGGCACCATTGTCATGCACAAGGCGCGCCTCATGGCCCGAGGCTTTGTACAGCGCGAGGGCATCGACTTCGAGGTAGTCTTTGCGCTAGTAGCGCGCATGGAGTATGTCTGTTTGCTACTGGCTTTGGCAGCAGCAAAGGACTGGCGCGTCCATCACCTGGACGTCAAATCGGCCTTCCTCAATGGTGAGCTGGCGGGAACGGTCTTCGTCAGGCAACCTCCGGGTTTCGCCGTCAAGGGAGAGGAGCACAGGGTGCTCCGACTGCGCAAGGCGCTCTACGGGCTATGGCAAGCCCCGTGAGCGTGGAACGCCAAGCTTGACGCCACGCTGGGTGAGCTTGGGTTCAAGAGGTGTGCAACTGAGCACGCGCTCTATACACGGCAATGGGGGAAGGAGGAGCTCGTCGTCGACGTGTATGTGGATGACTTGATCGTCACGGGCGCGTGTGTGGAGGACATCAACAGCTTCAAGCGCGAGATCGTGGCTCGTTTTCGATTGAGCGATCTCGGGGCGATCACCTACTACCTCAGCATCGAGGTGAGACAGGGGAGGGAGGCACTCACGCTTGGTCAGAGCGCATACGACTCAAAGCTATTGGAGCGGAGCGGCATGGCTGAGTGCAAGCCATGCGTAACTCCGATGGAGGAGCGGCTGAAGCTAACGAAGGCCAGCACCGCGGCAAAGATAGATGCAACACTCTACCAGAGTATCGTCGACAGTCTGCGCTACCTAGTTCATACGAGGCCAGACATTGCATTCGCCGTGGGCTACGTCAGTCGCTTCATGGAGGATCCCAGAGAGGATCACTGGGCTACAGTGAAACGGCTACTATGCTACATCAAAGGGACGGTGGATCAGGGGATCATCTCTTCCCCAAGACCGACAGAAGTATTCTGTAGCTCACTGTGTTCAGCGATGCAGACATAGCGGGGGACGTCAATGGACGACATAGCATCTCTAGCGTGCTCGTCTTTCTCAGGTCGGCTCCAATTTTATGGTTGTCGCTGAAATAGAAGGTGGTGGCACTACCTACATGCGAGGCAAAGTACGTAGCGGTGGCCATAGCGGCGTGCCAAGTTGTGTGGCTACGCCAGCTGCTGGGCGAGCTAACCGGCGTGGAAGCTCACCCACCAACACTGATGGTGGACAACTAGCCCGCCATCGCCCAAACGAAGAATCCGGTTCTGCACGACCGGAGCAAGCACATCGACGTAAAGTTCCACTTCCTTAGGGACTGTATCGATGGAGGGCAGATCGTCCTCGAGTTCGTCGAAACTGGTCGGCAACTCACGGATGTCCTCACCAAGCCGCTCGGACATCATCGACTCACGGAGCTGAAGGAGATGATCGGCATGGAGGGGGTTCAAGGGTTAGCAGTAGGATTAGAGAAAGATTGTTAGATATTCTACTACTACCATGTGTGAATACAGCAAGGGAAGGCGGCACCGAAAAAGGCCCCCTGCTATGGTACTATAGCGTTGTAGAGGCAGACGCCGAACGGCTCACCTGCCGTACTGTAGCCACATGCAGGGACATGCGCAGAAGTCAGTCCTGCTGTGTTATCTAGTCACTGTAGCAGCATGTCAGCTGTATAGGACTAGATGGATACAGTTGTATATATAGTTTGCCACTGCAACTCAGTAAAGAGTTCAGATTTGCCATCTCCTATACAGGGCTCCGGCCAACGCTGGTGTCTCTGCTGTGTGTGTATGCTCTGTTCTTCCTCTTCTTCTACCTCCAGCCATAGTGTGTGGTTGGACAACGTCTGTCGTGGTCAGCACGACCAGGGACTAGTCGGTTGTGCTCGGCAAGACTGGTGAGTGGTCGACTCACCTGTGCCGGTGATCCTGTGTGGGCCAACATACCATGCTCTCTCTAGGCGCAGTCACTCTGATGTGCTTGCAGCAGTTTCCACTATACAGCACCACTGGCTTTCAGAGGTGGTTGTCGGCTATGAATCCGATCCTGATGCTATCGACCTCCTGTCTCAACTGGCCGCACAGCCTGATGCTCGCCCACCGTATACTCTAGTGTAGGGTGTCATCCGCTACAAGGGTCGCATTTGATTGGGTTCGAAAAAACCAGTGCAAGCTCAAGTTCTCCAGGCTCTCCACGCTAGCTCTATTGGAGGTCACTCAGGGGCGCCTGTTACTTATGCCAGAATGAAACAGTTGTTCTTCTGGCCAGGAATGAAATCTGTAGTGTGGGAATTTGTTCAGAGTTGTGCTACCTGCCTTCAAGCTAAGCCGGACGGGGCTTGATCGCTACCCAGGTTTGCTCCAGTCTCTTCCCATTCCCGCTGCTTCGTTTGAGTAGATTTTATTGAGGGTCTCCCTCCATCGGGTTCCTTCAACGCTATCTGGGTTAACCAGTGCATCGAGACATTCTTGCACTGCTTTGTTCATGCTTGCCCATCATCCTGGAGCAACTGGATAGCTTGTAAGTTAGATGAACGCTCAATTCATTCATGTGTGCAGTGTACAGGTACATATACAGGGTGCCGATCACTGCTGTCCAAGCAATACTAACAAACTCCTAGATGCTTGGATCAGCTGAAGACCAGGGCAATTACAGTAGTCGTTCTAGTTACAACTGACAGTCCTAGTCTTATGCTAGCTAACAGAACTCTGAAGACTCGGCTGCTGACACCCCCCCTCAGTTGTAGCTTCATGTGATCGAATGCACAAGCTTTCCCTGAACTCAGTGAACAATGGCGAAGGGAGTCCCTTGGTCATGATGTCTGCAAACTGGTACCGTGTAGGTATGTGCATCACCTTGAACTGCCCTAAGGCCACCTTCTCCCGCACAAAATGAATATCAAGTTCGACATGCTTAGTCCGTCGGTGGTGAACTGGATTCTCGGAAAGATAGACTGCAGATATGTTGTCGCAATAGATCACCGTGGCTTTGTCAATGACGACATGGAGCTCTCGAAGAAGATTGCGGAGCCAGCAGCATTCGGCAGCAGCATTGGCCACTGCTCGGTATTCAGCTTCGGCGCTCGATCGTGAGACAGTCGTTTGGCGCTTAGATGACCATGACGTGAGAGAGTCACCAAGAAACACGCAGTACCCTGATGTCGATCGCCGAGTGTCAGGACAACCAGCCCAATCGGCGTCAGAGTAAGCCTTGAGTGTCGTTGATGAAGTAGCCGAGATTTTGATGCTGAGCTGAACTGTGCCACGAAGATATCTGAGTATGCGCTTGACAAGATTCCAGTGCACATCACGCGGGGCATGCATATGAAGGCAAGCTTGATTGACCCCATAAGCAATGTCTGGCTGGGAGAGAGTCAAGTACTGGAGCGCGCCGGTGATGCTGCGGTAGAAGGTGCCATCCGTCACAGCCTCGCCTTCATTTGCTGACAGCTTGGGCTAGACCTCAACCGGGGTGGTGACTGGCTTGCAGTTGGCCATCCCTGCCCGTTCCAGAATGTCTTCTGTGTACTGAGCTTGGTTGAGATGGAATCCGGAGGCATCGCGGTCGATGAAGCAGTGAGGATTATGTCATCAACGTACACCAGAAGATATGCCACATTGCCCCCTTTTGTGTAGATGAATAAGGAGCTGTCAGATCCTGATGCGACGAAGCCCATGCTGATGAGGTGCTGTCCAAGACGCTGGAACCAAGCCCGTGGTGCCTGCTTGAGGCCATGAGAGACTTGACGAGCAGACATACATGATCTGGCTGGTTTGCGTCTACGAAGCCGGCGGGTTGATGACAGTAGACACGCTCAGCGAGGTTGCTGTGAAGAAATGCGTTCTTGACATCGAGTTGGTGAACTGGCCATTGACGTGTTTCAACCAGGTGAAGAACCGTGCCGATGGTTGCTGGCTTGACCACCGGAGAGAAGGTCTGGTGAAAGTCGATGCCCGAGCATTGGGAGAACCCACGCACGACCCACCGCGCCTTACGACGTTCCAGGTTGCCATCTGGGTGCAATTTGTTCTTGAAGATCCATTTGCCGGTGATTATGTTAGCTCGATCGGGTCTGGGCACAAGTGTCCAAGTGCCATTGTGCTGCAGCGCGTCGAACTCTTCTTGCATCGTAGCTTTCCACTCTGGGTCCCATAGTGCGGCACGAACGGATGTTGGAGGCGGCGACGGTCCGGGCGTGGTCACCACGTGCGCGTATTTTGGATTGGGCATATGAATGACGTCACGTGCACGAGTAACCATCGGGGTGGCGTAGAGGTGGCACAGTCGGGGAAGATGCCAGTGCAGCAGATGATGACGCTGGAGCAGGCGAGGCCGTCGTGGTCACCGTAGCTGCAGTGGGTGACGGCGACGCGGTGACTGGCTCAGCATCGGCATCCGTCGGCTGCGCACGAGGGGGCGAAGTCGTGGTCGAGCCCCCAGATGCGGGCAGCGATGCCTTAGGTGGTTGAGGCCCCGTCCTTGCAGCTCGTGTCGATGCGGCTGCTGGTGCACGATGTCGAGGGCAGTGCGCACCGGTAGGAATGATCACCTCCAACGGTTCGCACGGCGCGCACAAACAGCTCGGCGGCTGTGCTGCTGTGTCAACCTGCGCAAATAGGAAGCAAGTCTCGTCGAAATAGACGTGACGTGATATGATTACACGTTTGGTTATGGGGTTATAGCACTTGTAGCCCTTTTGATCAAGGGGATATCCGAGGAAGACGCAGCGCTCAGATCGCGGTGCCAGTTTGTGCGGCGCGGTGGCGGCGAGATTTTGGTAGCAGAGGGACCCAAAGACTCGGAGGTGGTTGTACTCTGGTGGTGCACCGAAGAGAAGTTCGAAGGGGGTGGAATTGGCACGCGGCCGGCATGGACGGCGATTAAGCAGGTATGTTGATGCCGTGAGAGCATCAGGCCAGAAGCTTGGGGGGATTGATGCCTGAAACAGCAAGGCGCGGACTCCATCATTGAGTGTTCGCAGGATGCGTGTAGCTCGGCCATTCTGCTGTGACGTGTATGGACAGGTCAGGGGAAGGGCAATGCCGCGTGTGGCAAAGAAGGCCCGGGACGCCGAGTTGTCGAATTCTCTACCGTTGTCTGTTTGGAAGCACATTATGGGTGCCTAAAATTGTGTGCGAACAAATGCGTGGAACGAGATGAGCGTGGGTAGAACATCAGATTTGTGGCGCAAGGGGAATGTCTAGACATAGTGTGAGTAGCAAGAAGTGCAGATGGAGGTGGCGCCACTGTGGTGGAGGACTGGCGAAGGGGATAGAGTTCACCAGAAGAGTCACATCGGAGCAGAGCCATCCTGGTGCGAAGGTCCTTTATGGTGAAACCCCAGGGATCAAATTCCACAGAGACAGAATTGTCACGAGTTAGTGAGCGCACAGAAATGAGATTCTTAACAATTTGAGGAGCAATAAGCACATTGCGAAGCTGTAAGGAGGAAGAGGAGGTGGGGATGGAGGTGGTGCCGGTGCAGTGCGCTGAGAGATGTTGCCCGTTACCGACAACAATGTGACAGGGAACAGTGGTGATGGGAGGAGATGTAAGGATACCAGCATTTGACGCCATATGCACCGTAGCCCCCGTGTCGAGGAACCAGTCGGTGCCACCGCCGCCTGGAGTGTTGTCAGCCATGTTGTTGAAGGCGGAGTAGAGGCCCGTAGGAAGCGACCCGGAATTCTCGGCGTACAGGGCGGCATCGGGCAATGGTGGCGACGCCGAGAACGCCGCTATGGCTTGGGGAGGAGCGATGCCGGGGCGTGAGCCAAGGACGCTGGGCCGCCACGCATTCATGGGCCAGGCCTGGACGACGCCCTGCCACGGATTGTGGGCAGACGCCCACTGCGGCGTTTGGGCGCCGATGTGATGAGGGCCGCCGGCTGGAGGAGCGTGGCCGCCATTGGTGTTCTGGCGATTGCGGCCGTCAGAGGCCTTGCGCTTCTTGCAGCGGTCGTTGTGCCCGGTGGCAGGTGCCTGAGATGCTGGTGGAGAGGGCGCGACAGGCCTGGACGCAGGAGCAGTCGTGGCCGCCGCAATGAGAGCAGTCTGCGCCTCCATCTGCATAGAGTGGCGGATGCAATTTTCTTCCTGCAGATGATAGGATTTGGTGTACAGAAAGGTGGGTGGGGGAGACATGGTGGAGAGAACAGCAATTGCTTGGCTGAATTTGTTGTTCAGGCCGCGCAACGTGTTGATGACGAGGGCAGTGTCGGAGACGGCGGCGCCGCAGTCGTAGAGGGTATCGGCGAGGCGCTTGAGTTTGCCACAGTACTCGGCGACGCCCGTGTCACCCTGGAACAGGCTGTGAAACTCCTATTGGGCGTACACGGCGCGTTGCAGACTGTTGTCAAGAAACTGTCCGGTGATCGCGTTCCAGACGGAGAGGGCAGTGGCGTTGGGGCGATTGACATCGTTCCAAATCTCCTTGGAGACAGTGGTATATAACCAGGAGACGATGCAAGCATCCACCTGGAGCCATTCGGCGTCGTCGAACATGGCGGCGGCATCCATGGTGCCGTCAATATGATCGAGGAGGCGGAACTTTTTGATGGTGAGCTCAATGAAGGAACGCCACTGCCGGAAATTTCCCTCGTCAGCGAAGAGGACGACCGGGACATGGCTGCGGATGTTGAGCATTACCAAGGTGGAGGCAGAGGGTGGAGCGGGATCAGCAAAGGGGTTGGTGACGGCTGAAGAAGCAGACGGGCTCGCCATGGGTGGGAGATGCGGAAGCAGAGGGTTGGGATCGATAGAAGGCTGATACCATGTAAGTTAGATGAACGCTCAATTCATTCATGTGTGCGGTGTACAGGTACATATACAGGGTGCCGATCACTGCTGTCCAAGCAATACTAACAGACTCCTAGATGCTTGGATCAGCTGAAGACCAGGGCGATTACAGTAGTCGTTCTAGTTACAACTGACAGTCCTAGTCTTATGCTAGTTAACGGAACTCTGAAGACTCGGCTGCTGACATAGCTGTCGCTTAGTTCTGGTACAACACGTCCACCCACTCAGCTCTCTGCCGCTCTCCTTTTGAAGTGTTGTATGGATTTCCTCCCCGCCATCTGGGTTATGATCTTGCCGAAGCTGCTCCTGTGCCTGAATCGCATCAGTAGCTAGAAGACCGGGAACTTATGCATCCTTTGGTCAAACAACACTTGGCTCCTCAAACCTGGATGAAGCGTCAGGCAGACAAGGGCCGCTCTGAGCGTTCCTTTGCAGTGGGTGATCTGGTATTTCTCAAGCTGCAGCAATACGTCCAAACTTCACTGGCTCGTCATGCAAACAACAAGTTGTCATTCAAGTTCTTTGGCCATTTAAAGTTTTGCAGAAGATCGGGCAAGTGGCCTACAAACTGGAGCTTCCCCCTCAGGCGGCCATCCACCCTGTTTTTCATGTGTCCCAGCTGAAGCAGTCGGTCGGCAATCAATAGGTTTCACCTCTTGTGCTTTCTGACTTACAAGCTTATCAGGTTCCGGTGAAAGTGCTGCAGCGCCGCTGGACAGAGGGTCTACATCCAACTGAGCAAGGCCTCATCCTATGCTGATTCCTTGCTTCCCCAATCCCTCCGATTTATTGCTGGTTCTTACAAACAGCACGCCGGCCGTGATGCGTAGGAAGTGGTGTGGTGCTTGGACTGATGTTGCATTGGTCTGAATCAGGAAACTGAGGTCGAAGTGGTGGTGCTTGGACTGATGAATGCAGGCCTCAGACTAATGATTATGCCCCACATGAAAATCTCATCGTAGAAGAAGTGCCACTGAATATGCTCATAGATCGTCAGGATTTAGAAGAACAAGATGCCCCTGCCCCACCCGTTACGTTACGAGCCGAAACGCGAAGCCACCGACGGAGGCCTCCGGTGGTGGAGCACGGGCCACCGGACCTCGCTCTTTGGCACGTATACACGGGGTGCAATAAGACCACATTTTCATGACGAGTAGTAATAACTAAAAAGCTAGAATCATATTTACTACACGTGACACGTTTGTAAATTTCAATTACTCCCCGTCGTGTTAACTTTTTTTTACATTATTTTGCTATGTGTTTAGACAGAGCGTATGCCTAGACACTCATTGAGTGTTCGCAGGATGCGTGTAGCTCGGCCATTCTGCTGTGACGTGTATGGACAGGTCAGGGGAAGGGCAATGCCGCGTGTGGCAAAGAAGGCCCGGGACGCCGAGTTGTCGAATTCTCTACCGTTGTCTGTTTGGAAGCACATTATGGGTGCCTAAAATTGTGTGCGAACAAATGCGTGGAACGAGATGAGCGTGGGTAGAACATCAGATTTGTGGCGCAAGGGGAATGTCTAGACATAGTGTGAGTAGCAAGAAGTGCAGATGGAGGTGGCGCCACTGTGGTGGAGGACTGGCGAAGGGGATAGAGTTCACCAGAAGAGTCACATCGGAGCAGAGCCATCCTGGTGCGAAGGTCCTTTATGGTGAAACCCCAGGGATCAAATTCCACAGAGACAGAATTGTCACGAGTTAGTGAGCGCACAGAAATGAGATTCTTAACAATTTGAGGAGCAATAAGCACATTGCGAAGCTGTAAGGAGGAAGAGGAGGTGGGGATGGAGGTGGTGCCGGTGCAGTGCGCTGAGAGATGTTGCCCGTTACCGACAACAATGTGACAGGGAACAGTGGTGATGGGAGGAGATGTAAGGATACCAGCATTTGACGCCATATGCACCGTAGCCCCCGTGTCGAGGAACCAGTCGGTGCCACCGCCGCCTGGAGTGTTGTCAGCCATGTTGTTGAAGGCGGAGTAGAGGCCCGTAGGAAGCGACCCGGAATTCTCGGCGTACAGGGCGGCATCGGGCAATGGTGGCGACGCCGAGAACGCCGCTATGGCTTGGGGAGGAGCGATGCCGGGGCGTGAGCCAAGGACGCTGGGCCGCCACGCATTCATGGGCCAGGCCTGGACGACGCCCTGCCACGGATTGTGGGCAGACGCCCACTGCGGCGTTTGGGCGCCGATGTGATGAGGGCCGCCGGCTGGAGGAGCGTGGCCGCCATTGGTGTTCTGGCGATTGCGGCCGTCAGAGGCCTTGCGCTTCTTGCAGCGGTCGTTGTGCCCGGTGGCAGGTGCCTGAGATGCTGGTGGAGAGGGCGCGACAGGCCTGGACGCAGGAGCAGTCGTGGCCGCCGCAATGAGAGCAGTCTGCGCCTCCATCTGCATAGAGTGGCGGATGCAATTTTCTTCCTGCAGATGATAGGATTTGGTGTACAGAAAGGTGGGTGGGGGAGACATGGTGGAGAGAACAGCAATTGCTTGGCTGAATTTGTTGTTCAGGCCGCGCAACGTGTTGATGACGAGGGCAGTGTCGGAGACGGCGGCGCCGCAGTCGTAGAGGGTATCGGCGAGGCGCTTGAGTTTGCCACAGTACTCGGCGACGCCCGTGTCACCCTGGAACAGGCTGTGAAACTCCTATTGGGCGTACACGGCGCGTTGCAGACTGTTGTCAAGAAACTGTCCGGTGATCGCGTTCCAGACGGAGAGGGCAGTGGCGTTGGGGCGATTGACATCGTTCCAAATCTCCTTGGAGACAGTGGTATATAACCAGGAGACGATGCAAGCATCCACCTGGAGCCATTCGGCGTCGTCGAACATGGCGGCGGCATCCATGGTGCCGTCAATATGATCGAGGAGGCGGAACTTTTTGATGGTGAGCTCAATGAAGGAACGCCACTGCCGGAAATTTCCCTCGTCAGCGAAGAGGACGACCGGGACATGGCTGCGGATGTTGAGCATTACCAAGGTGGAGGCAGAGGGTGGAGCGGGATCAGCAAAGGGGTTGGTGACGGCTGAAGAAGCAGACGGGCTCGCCATGGGTGGGAGATGCGGAAGCAGAGGGTTGGGATCGATAGAAGGCTGATACCATGTAAGTTAGATGAACGCTCAATTCATTCATGTGTGCGGTGTACAGGTACATATACAGGGTGCCGATCACTGCTGTCCAAGCAATACTAACAGACTCCTAGATGCTTGGATCAGCTGAAGACCAGGGCGATTACAGTAGTCGTTCTAGTTACAACTGACAGTCCTAGTCTTATGCTAGTTAACGGAACTCTGAAGACTCGGCTGCTGACATAGCTGTCGCTTAGTTCTGGTACAACACGTCCACCCACTCAGCTCTCTGCCGCTCTCCTTTTGAAGTGTTGTATGGATTTCCTCCCCGCCATCTGGGTTATGATCTTGCCGAAGCTGCTCCTGTGCCTGAATCGCATCAGTAGCTAGAAGACCGGGAACTTATGCATCCTTTGGTCAAACAACACTTGGCTCCTCAAACCCTGGATGAAGCGTCAGGCAGACAAGGGCCGCTCTGAGCGTTCCTTTGCAGTGGGTGATCTGGTATTTCTCAAGCTGCAGCAATACGTCCAAACTTCACTGGCTCGTCATGCAAACAACAAGTTGTCAGTTCAAGTTCTTTGGCCCATTTAAAGTTTTGCAGAAGATCGGGCAAGTGGCCTACAAACTGGAGCTTCCCCCTCAGGCGGCCATCCACCCTGTTTTTCATGTGTCCCAGCTGAAGCAGTCGGTCGGCAATCAATAGGTTTCACCTCTTGTGCTTTCTGACTTACAAGCTTATCAGGTTACGGTGAAAGTGCTGCAGCGCCGCTGGACAGAGGGTCTACATCCTACTGAGCAAGGCATTTTGGCATCTGGCATCTGGGCAAAGCATTTTTGCTCCTTCCCCTGGACCTTGGTATACGTCGTAATTCAATGGCTTTTGGTAAGAGATGGATTAACGTTTCGACATAGCAAGAAAGGGCTTGACGTACTCTCCATCGTATGGAACATCGGCGTGTGGGCCGTGGGTCGTGAGTGGGCTTTGCCTTGTGCTGCAAGATTGGTCGGAGCTACCTGTACGTACTCCAGTAAATGCTGTAAGGTGCTTGTGGAGAAGCGGACCGGAGATGCTGCATGCCCATGCCGGACCCAGTCACATGACCGCCCAGCGACTGACCCAGGGCGGCGCTAGTGGTCACGAGCCGAAACGCGAAGCCACCGAGGGAGGCCTCCGGTGGTGGAGCACGGGCCACCGGACCTCGCTCTTTGGCACGTATACACGGGGTGCAATAAGACCACATTTTCATGACGAGTAGTAATAAGGGCGCGTTTAGTTCCAAAATTTTTAGCTAGAATCCATATTTACCACACGTGACACGTTTCTAAATTTCAATTACTCCCCGTCGTGTTAACTTTTTTGTACATTATTTTGTTATGTGTTTAGACAGAACGTATGCTATATATGTATATATGTATATATGTATATATATATATATATATATATATATATATATATATATATATATATATATATATATATATATACACCAAAATATGTACCAAAAATTTAAAGTAACCTGTAATTTGTAATGGAGAGACTAGAATAGATTGTTAGAAAAGTTGATGCCGTATATACAATACTATTTTTTCTTTTGCATGCGAGACGTCACATGTATAAAATAAATTTAGGTGTTGGTTCAGCATTTTCACGACATGTTCACCGACTGGGTTTTTTTTTGGACATTGATTTTGAATCACCATTTTGATAGAAAAGTTTATGCAACATTCCTTTATTTATTTTGTTGATTCAACGTTTTACAAGAAATTGATGCTGCATTCTTTTATTATTAGTTTTCGTTGATCGAATATTTTTGTCAGAGCTGATTCAACATTTTCACAAGACTAGCAAATATGTCCGTGTGTTGCACAACACAAGAAAAATACTATAAAATATTAATGAAAAACAATGACAGAAATGGTACATATCTATTTATGTTTTACCTTTTTATAAAAATTAAAAACTATAATTTATTTTATGATTGTAAGTACCGTGACGCCTAAGAGGGCGAGTGAATCAGGCAACTTAAAACTCTATTTCTAACTATGCCTCTAATTTCCAACCTTAGCAAAACCTATGCAATTAAGTAAACTATTAAATGTGCAACTATAGTTTTGCTAGGTGTGTTGCTATCTCTATCACAAAAAGAGTTATGCAAACTAGGTTCCAATCTATCAACTGGTCTATCAACTAAGCTATAAAAGGTAAAACACACAACCAAGGTAGCATGTAAATGCGAAAGATAAAGATGAGGTAGAGATGCAAACACCCGGCAATGCACTCCGATATTTTTACCGAGGTATCGAGAAGCGCACAAGCTTTCCTCTAGTCCTCGTTGGAGGCCCTTGCAAGGAAGCCCTCGCAAGGTCCAAGCTCCCAGTCGGGTAACTCTGTGGATAGCCTCAGGGCCCTTCCCCACACGCAAGTGAGTCTCCGATGTGCCTTCCGGTAAGTCTCTCCCGGACCGCTCCCCCGCCGTCTCCACTATCAAGCTTCTGACCGAAACTGTCGCGGGCCTTGTTCCCTCAGGTACACGGTGTCGGCCACGCCACAAACACGGCTGATGTGGTCTTGCAAGACTACAAGCCCTGCCGAGTACAAACATGATGCGCGCAAGCACGTAAAGGCAAGAGGTATATGCAAACCTCACTAAACACCAGGCCTAAACCTAGAAGCAAGCACATATGAGCGGTGGTCTAACTAACCTAAGCACTTCGCAAAACACCTACGCTAATCATAAAGTGTATCACTAAGCACTATGCATATGGAGAGCACCAAAGTGGTGTATCAACACCCCTAGTATCTTCCGTCAGCTCTTTCACACTTGTTTTGTTCGGTTGGGGTCATATTTATAAGCCCCAAGTCCAAACTACGCGAGGTGGAGGGATGCTCTAGCGAGCACTGTCGAAGCACCAATGCGCGCAGGACTTGCTCGAGGAGTTCGTGTGCGCAGAGGTGGGTACGCTACGAGCTGGCCAGGAGTGGTTCACAGTGTTAGAGGAGAAGTACAAGGATAAGGGCTTAAAGTGCCCAGGATATTGAACTGAAGGAGCGGTGGGAGAGGGTACTGTCGAAGGCCAAGAGACGAAAGTTGGGCGTGAAGAGGGTGGTGAATCTGGTGCAGCAGACCACGTCAGGAGATAGCTCGAGACATGACCACTGCAGAGGTGCACAGCGTTTGGGAACCCTTCTCGACCAGTCAAAGGTTGAACCTGGATGTTTGGTCTTCTCAGCGTTGGAATATTCGGATATATTGGCCAGTAGAAAACATCGAGAAACCATATTTGGAAACATATTTGCTAGTAAAGCCTCCTAGATCATCTACGAAGCTCATCGAGAAAAGCGCAGAACAACAAGTAATTGGGGTTGGAAAAGTTTAGAGTTTGAAGAAGTAAAAAGTAAGGTAAATTGATTTATTTTAATTGATTGGAGACCTCAATTACCCATGAGTCTATTGTATATATAGAGAGGTGGTTGTCTTAAGCCACTAGGAAACATATTCATATTAAAATGTACATGTTTTATAGTTTTTTATTCAGATTGGGGAAACATGACTTAAGGCAGGTTTATGTTTTGTACAATGAAATAGGAGAACCTGGCCTTGCCGACTTTCAAAGCCGGCCTAACCGTAGGGAGGGTGTCTGACTAAGCCATGTGTTTCTCAGTTCTTTTAAAAGTTTCGAATTTAGTTTTGAATTGTCATGTTAGAATTTGTTGATGTGAATTAGTCTTCTATATGAAGTCATAATTACTTTGTTTCTATTTCTAATGTGGCCAAATAGATAGGACATAGAATGAAAATAAGAAAAGAGAGAAGAATAGGAGCTGATTTAGGGGCACCTATTAGAATTGAGCCATGAAAACTAGAAAAATAGGACTCTCAAAAGTAAAGGAAAGACACTCAATCAAGCATAGACACCATAATTTAGATGCTAATGGTAGAGATGCTGTAACAAAGTGACAATGCCCACCCCAGTACCTCCCTAGAGTGAGAACGCAGGACGAAACTGGCCATGACTCGAGAGAGAACGGATGGGCACAGCACAGTCCAGGTCCATGCATGGATGGAAATGAGGAGGTTGCTTCCTTGCTGGTACAGTGATATCAAGCACTGTGCACGTCATCATCAAATCAAATTCATCCACCAAAGACCAAACCAAAAGGCTGACCACTGCTTTTATTTATCACGAGACGTACAGGCTCCTCGATGACAAAAATCAGAGTGTGCCCCATTCCGGGAGGGGAGAGCGGACCACTGGAGCTCCCCGTGAACGGCACGCTGCAATCAGATTGATTGATAATAAGGCCCTGTTTAGATCCCACCCAAAAACCAAAAAATTTTAAGATTTCTTGTCACATCAAATCTTGCGGCACATGTATGGAGCATTAAATGTAGGTAAAAAGAATAACTAATTGCACAGTTTGCCTGTAATTGACGAGACGAATCTTTTAAGCCTAAATAGTCCATAATTGGACAATTTTTACCAAATACAAATGAAAGTGCTACAGTAGCCAAAAGCCAAAAATTTTCGGAACTAAACGCGCCCTAAGTACTAATAAACACGAGAATCATCCACACGTAACACGTTTATCATCATTGGACCAAAAGTAAATTGATTGATTTTTTTTTTGCTCTAACGACCAGATAAAATATTAGTTGTAATTCATTCATAACGTACAAGTTAGGGTCTGCTACTTGATACTAGAGCTAATTGCTGGCTACCTAAAAATTAGCTAAAATCACCTCTAGTGTATAAACAAGTGTTTACAAGACCCTTAATAGCACCTCAGGTTCTGCGTGAGAGCGAATTTTTCACGATTTAACGGCGTCGTGCTTTCGGTGGTAGACGACGTTTCCGTTGATAGCGAGACGCATGTGGTGACTTCATCAATCTCCAGGATTTCTGGCTCAGTCTTGAAGATGATCATAAGGGTAGGGTTTACGTGTGTACGTTCATAGGGGTGGATGTGCGTGCGTTGTGAGTGTCTATGTTGTACGGTTTAATTCGAAAAAGAAAAACAGAAGAGCTAATAGTTAGGCTAATCTTTTAGCCGAAAAACACGCAAAAAAATAAAAGAAAGCTAGAATTTTGTAATTTTTTATTTTTATCTTTTAAAAGTCTTTAACCGATTGTTATAACTAACCGTAGCCAAGCTCCAAACAAGAAGATCGGAGTCTAAGGTGGTGCACCCTCGCTGCACAACACAGCTCAATGCCGCCGCTGCTACGAGCTCTCCATGATAACCCAATCCACCACCACATTTGCGGCACATCATCAATTCGTCCAAAAAAAAGGCTGTCCACCATGGGCTATGGGCCGTGGCCCCATGTGCTATGTGGTATAGCCTAGCGTGGCGAGTCCCATGAGGACTGCTTTATCACAAGTCACTGTCTATCCTGGTGCTCCTACCCCTATTGAACGCATCAGTCTAATAGCAGCAAAAAAATCAGAGTGTGGCCCGAAGGGCCCGTGGTTTGTCAAGTGAAACGCTGCTCAAAACCTAGTGATTGCATCTTTTTTTATAAATTTTTTAGAATTTTCAAGGTACACGCACGTGTACGAGTTTTCCACGCACGGGAGGCGTTCTCTTCTTTGTGTGTGTACGGACGGGCACGCATGTGTGCCTGTGGTGTGAGTGCGGAGTGTGTGCGTTCAAGTTATACCGATAAAAAAAAATTAGAGTGTGAGCCCCACGGCCCACCGAAAGTGGGAAGGGGGCAGCCTTATGGCTGATTGCAATCAGACCATGTTTAGTAGTACATACTAGTATCATTTGACGAGTTATGAAAACAATGGTTATATCTACCGCACGTTTATCACCATCCGACCAAAAAAAATCAGCACCCAATGACCAAATACAATACTCGTCGCAAACGTCACTTGAATGGTGAACAATCAACAAACTACACCTTGTCGTAAAAAAAACTACACTTGAATGGTGAGGACTCAACAACACTACACTTACTTTTCCAAAAAAAAAAACACTACACTTGAATGGTGCTCTACACATAATTATTATTCATTATTATAGGGTGGTACTTGCAGTTTCTCCACAGAGCAGTGCATACCCTATAATTATTATTCATTATAGGGTGGCACATTGGCCAAACAATCTGGCAACAAATCTATATGACGATGGTGGAATCAAATCAGAATAAGGCCCTGTGTGGAACTTTGGATCCTATGGTCCAAAGTTTAGCAAATAAACTTGAGACTCCAAATAGGAGGTCTAAAGTGTTGTCTAAAACTTAGCCGATCTAAAAAAACGTTAAACTACACAAGTGAGCTAAGTGGTAAAAAGTTTTAGTCATTAACTTTAGCCAACTAAAGTTTAGAACATTGGATCCACAAAGTCCCTTATATATATGGTCTACAAGCAAACACCATCAAGGCTTGAACGACGTATCAACGCACAACGCCGTCACACAACGCCGTCACACGTGACCTTGAAAAGAAGAAACTACAATGATGCTGCCAAGATCAACAAGGTAATCTACCAATGCTCCTCCTCTGATGATTACAAAAGAAGTGGCACAACCTCTGATCAGGATGGAAACATAATCATATTACCATCTCCTTTGCAACAGCGCAATAAATACATATCAAATAATTTGAAAGATGTAACGGCGATATGTGAAGGAGGTCAGAGCAATGACTTAATTATGTCGATACATCTATTCACGAGTAAAAGATCAGAAACCAACAAATGACAAACCAAACATCTATGATATGGACTTCCACATTAACCTAAAAAATTCATCAGACAAATCAAACAAAGACTACAACTTATGAAAACAATTGAAGGTACGGATCTCAATATTCAAGTCTCGGTTATGTTATTAACTTTTATTTGCAGGTCCACAGATAAACTAACATTGTAATATTTTTATCCATTCCTAAAGAGGGACATCCAACATGTCCATATACTGCACGGAGTCAGCTATATACTGGGACACAAAAAAGGGAAAGGAAACGCCAAGCATTGGAGTCAAATTAATGTTGCATCATTAGTTATGCCACGATGATCCCTACCAATGTCAACTCTATACGTAACTCCGAATTCAAATAAAAGTTAGTTATATGAAGAAATTTTTATTAGTTAATATATATTAAATAGGGTTTTCTATTGCTTATCTAAAGTTAACCCGTGCGGGAGCACGGGTTGATGGACTAGTAGGAGCTAATTTAGGGGCTCTTGTTGGACTTGAGCCATGAAAACTAGAAAAAAAATAGGATACTTAAAAGTAAAAGAAAAACTCTCAATCAAACATAGAGACCATAATTTTGATGCTAGTGCTAGTGATGTTGTACCAAAGTGACAATGCCCACCCCAGCACCTCCCTAGAGTGAGAACGCGAGACGAAACTGGCAACTGGCCATGACTTGAGTCGAGAGAACACGGATGGGCACAGTCCAGCTGGTATGGTCCATGGATGGAAATGAGGGGGGTCGCTTCCTTGCTGGGACAGTGGGTGGGTTTTTGCCTTTGTCCACTCCTGGAGAGGTCATGGATCGGAGGTGAAGCGTGCGAGGTGGTGCTGCACACGCCATGTGCATGCCTAGTAGGAGTGCTTTTATCACGATAGGTTTCTTCAAAGCCACTGTGTATCCCACTACTACTCCATCTGTCCCTAAATGTTAGTCGTCATAATTTACGTGTCGATAACTTTGACTCGATTTATACAAAATACGTGTAATATTTCTATCTTAAATAAATTTATTAAAAAACTAGATTCAAATATCTATCCAATCATACTAATTATGTATCCTAAATATTAATATTTTTTAATATATATTTAGTCAAAGTTGTTTCTTGGCAAAACGAAAATGACAGACATTTAGGGACCGAGGGACGCACAGGCTCCTCGATGACAAAAACCAGAGTGTCGGCCCCCGGGAGGGGAGAGAGGGCCACTGGAGCTCCGTGAACGGCACGCTGCAATCAGATAGTATTTAGGGAGTAGCATTTGATTGATGAGTACTAATAAAAACGAGATTCATCATACCTAACACAGGTGACATGTTTATCATCACTGGACCAAAAGTAAATTTATTGATTGCTCTAACGACCAAATAAAATACTAGATGTAACTGATTGCTAACGTACAAGTTAATAACTTAGAACCTGTTTGATACAAGAGGTAATTACTCAGGCGGCCGGGTGACCAGGGCCGCGGGCGTCTCAGGCAGGCGTGCGAGCGGGCCTTAGGCGGTGCGCAGCCAGGAGATCACCCATGAGAAGCGGGGGCTCTGGGGTGCTAGGGTTAGGCCACCGGTGACTTGCTGTGGGGACCCAGAGTCCCAGACGGTGTGGGCAGCCTCCAGGTGGGCGAGCGAGCGGGCCTCAGGCGACGCGCCGCTGGCGGATCACCCCATGAGAAGACTGTCGGGGATCTGGGCGGGGGAGGCTAGGGTTAGGCTACCGGTGACCTGTTGTGCGGACCGAGAGTCTTAGACGGCGCGGGCGTCCTCTAGGCTTCGCGCGTCGCGTCCCTAGGCGGGCGTGCGAGTAGGCCTTAGGAGGCGACTTGTGGTGCCACCTCACTTGAAGCATATAAAGATGGCGCCAGTGGTGGTTCGTAGCGATGGCACACTAGGGGCGGTAGCGGCTTGATGACTTCCACTCGCCGAATCTGGCCATTTCAGGATAGGATGTCTGGGAGCAGGGATGCGTCGAGGTCATAGTTTCTTTTTTCCTTTTGTGTTGTGTGTTCTCCTCTTTGTTGAGACGTGAGACTAAGTGCTCTTGTATCCTTTTGGTTGTGTATAGCCTTCATGCATATAGAGGCCAGGTTATTGAATCCATTATCTAAAAAAATAGCTAAAATTATATCTACATATCTAAATAGAAGAGCTAATAGGAATGTTAATATTTTAGCTAAGTCTTTCACTAGTTATTAACCAATTATAACCAATCTTCAAAGCGGAGTCTGACTATACAACAGAGCCCAATGTCGCCACTACTAGGAACTCTCCATGAGAAACCAATCCACCACGATTTTTTTTATTTTTAACACTTTTTTGAAACTATTTTCAAATATGACACTGTTTATTTTCTTTCAAAACTAACACTTTTGGCCGCGCCTATTCACATGGCGCGGCGAAATCATGTTGCCGCGCCATACAGGGGGGCACGGTAGGATCGATGACGTGGCAGCGACTAGGACCGCTGACCGCTGACGTGGTCGGGGCTGTCGCGCCACGGATATGGGCACGGCACTGACGCGCCATGGAGAATGGAGCGGCAATGCTCCTGCCGGGCACAACACTTCACTGTTCACATGTACTGTCCGCGCTGATTGTTCCGACTACTGTTCTATCATTGTTCATAGACACTGTTCACATAGACTTCGCGTGCCCTGACCGCTCTGATTAAATGCGCGTGCAATTCATGCGTCCTGAACATTTCCATTACTGTTCCTTAACTGTTCACAGCGATCGCTCCGATTACTCGCGTTGAGAAACTTACTATACATGCAACAGTATTAATTAATTATTCTAATTCCAGAAGCGTAACAAGCATAAATTGATAAGGGTAAAATATTTCGTTCAAAAAATTAAGGGAAAAGTACAGTGTTTTTCTCTCACGACAAATCAGCCAAACAGTACTTTTCAGCTTACCTTTTCAGCAAAGCGAATAGGGCCAATACTCAATACCACTAACGGTATATATATTATTATTACTCCCTCTGTCCCTAAATAATTTCGTTTTCCGAGAAACAACTTTGACTAAATATATATAAAAATATTAATATTTATTTTATGGTACAAAATTAATATCATTAGATAGATGGTTAAATCTATTTTCATAATAAATTTATTTGAAAATATAAATGTTGTACGTATTTTCTATAAATCTAGTCAAACTTACGGTACGGAAATAAAAAACGACAGTTATTTAGGGACGACGAATGAAGTATATAGGAGTACATATTAATGCGGACGTTTTTCCAAGACGCGCTGTGACACTGTTGAGTTATATAAGTGGTCTCTCGTCTGCCGACCCATGCTCATGGTCAGGTATGTTATCTAGAATAGAATCTGTTCTCCTGGCTAGACACTGAATGACTGGAACAGAACATAACAGAGGAACAATATACAGAGGGCAATCCATACTCATGATGCTTGGTTTGGCTAGGATAGGATCAGAGCTAGCCCGGTGGCCGTCTCCATGGAGTTGAGCCACGGCTCCCGTTCCCAATGGACCCTGTTCGTCATGTTTGCTGTGGGTGTGGCATAACTGGGCTGCGCTCTACATCTATTATGGCCCTGATTTGGTTGAGTTTTTGAACTTGCTTTTACTTTTGCTAAAACTAAAAACCAATTAAAGGACCTAAAAGCTACACCTGTTTTTGTTCAAAGATAGCTTTTGCTCTAGTATAAAACTGAAAGTACTTGAGCAAAAGTTTTGTATTAGAGATGCTTTCAGTTTTGTACTAGAGCAAAAGCTATCTTTCTAATTTAAAATAAATTATTATGAACTTTTAGAGATCAAACCATATTTTTAAATTTTAGGAAAGAGGAGACCAAATGTGTATGCTTTTGACACTTCAAGAGTATCATTTGCCTGGTTTTATAGTTTAAGGTTGTAGAATGTACTTTTGCCTTAATTGTTTGAACGAAATATTTTACCCTTATCAATTTATGCTTGTTACGCTTCTGGAATTAGAATAATTAATTAATACTGTTGCATGTATAGTAAGTTTATCAACACGAGTAACTATGAACAGTGAAGGAACAGTAATGGGAATGCTCAGGACGCATGAATTCCACGCGTATTTAATCGGAGCGGTCAGGGCGCGTGAAGTCCATGCGAACAGTGTCTATGAACAATGACAGAACAGTAGTCGGAACAATCAGCGCGGACAGCACATGTGAATAGTGAAGTGTTGTGGCCGGCGGGAGCATTGCCGCGCCATTCTTCATGGCGCGACAGCCCCGGCCACGTTAGCGTTCAGCGGTCCTAGTCGCTGCCACGTCATCGATCCTACCGCGCCCCCTGTATGGCGTGGTAATGTGATTTCTCTGCGCCATTGGAATAGGCGCGGCAAAAAATGTTAGTTAAAAAAAAACATTATCATATTTGAAAATAGTTTAAAAAAAATGTTAAAAAAAATCTCCACCACCACGTCGTTGCCCCATACGGATCGCCTTGCATTGGTGCGGCACCTCGTCAAATCGTCCGACAAACCAAAGGCTGCCCCCCATGGGCCATGGGCCATAGCCCCATGTGCCCCGTGGTACGGCCTAGCGTGGCGTGTCCAGCGACGACTGCTTTTATCATGAGTCAATGTGATCCTGCAACGCACCAGTCTCATGGCTGACAGAAATCTGAGTGTGAGCCCCCAAGGCCCACAGAAAGTCCAATGAGCTGGTCCGCATCTAAATTAGTTTACTAGCGACACATCACAGAAAGTGGAGCGCATTTATACATGGGTCTCACGGCTGATTGAAATCACCATTGCGAGGGGCGTGAAGATCCAGCTGCTGCGCGCGCAGCTTCCTCGGCGCCCTGTTGATCTGGGTTTCTCCTGCTACAGAGCTCAGACCAAGAACAGGCGGTGAATTTGGGTGAGCTTTCTCCTTGCTTCCAACACAAAAATATCTGCCCCGCTTACTACTGTGTTACCACTAATGCAAGCTGCTGTCCGCAGGCCCACACCCATCATGTGGCTGTCATTCCACACTGCTAACAACTATATTTTTCTTTGGGTGCCAACCACTGCGGATGCCCTTGTCATGTGGCTGTCATTCCACATCCAGAGTCAAGAGCAGGGGCTGGATCTGGACGGCGGGAGAAGGCGTGAAGCTCCCACTGTTCTGATGCTTCCCCGACGACGATCTGCTTGAGGCCAAGAGCACCAGGCGGCCATTCTCGATCTGGGTAGGCCTTCGTCCCTCTCTGTCCACGACATGCTGCTCACCTTGTCACCAACACAATCGTCCTCACTTACCAAGCTGCTGCGTGCAGGCGCCACCCACACCCATCGAGATTGCAGGCATGGAGCTGGTGGCGGAGGCGATGGGGAGCCTGCTCCCCAAGCTGGGCGAGCTGCTCAAGGAGGAGTACGGCCTGCAAAAGGGCGTGAAGAAGAAGATCGAGTCTCTCTCACGGGAGCTCACGGTGGTGCACGCCGTCCTCCGCAAGATCGGCGATGTTCCACCGGACCAGCTCGACGAGCTGGTCAGGCTCTGGGCGAGTGAAGTCAGGGAGGCATCCTACGATATGGAAGACATGGTCGACACATTCCTGGTGCGCGTTGAAGAGCCTAATGAGGCTACTGAGCCACACATGCTCCTGCGCCTCCTCAAAAGGGTGCGCAGGCTGTTCGAGAAGAGCAAGGCTCGCCGCAACATCTCTAGCCAGATCCAAGAAATCTACAAGAAGCTTGCGGAGTTGGCAGCAAGGCGTGACTGGTACAATACACCCGACAGCGTTGTCACCAAGCCAGCAACGACCATCGACCCTCGCATCTTGAATCTGTACAAGAGTGCAACAGAGCTTGTTGGCATTGAGGGACCAAAGGATGAGCTCATAGATATGTTGTCCCTAGGGGATGACGGCGGTGATGCGTCTGGTCCTAAGAAGATGAAGATAGTCTCTGTTGTTGGATTTGGAGGACTGGGCAAGACTACTCTTGCAAAAGCTGTCTATGACCAGCTTAAACCGCGGTTCAAGTGGGGGGCTTTTATTCCAGTGGGTCGAAACCCTGACATCAAGAAAGTCCTTAGAGACTTAATTCATGAATTTGGCCTTGATAAGGAGAAGTTCATGAATTTGAATATGACCATGTTGGATGAAAAGCAACTCATGGACCAACTCAAGAAATTCGTCAAGGAAAAGAGGTACGAGTTTAATCACTCAACACAATGCTGGTCACTGCATACATGCATATATAGAGACTTAATTATATTTCAGTAAGTACGTAGCCGTACAATTCTTTCCTTATATCTTATTTATTTTATATATTACATTAAGGCTGGAAGGAGCTAGCATGTTCCACTTCAAGTCTATAAATTACTACAGTAATCTTGGATCCATACACAATTGATTTAAAAGAGTCATAAAGAAGTAAATTTGTATTTTCAGCAGTAAGCATAACTAGTTGTATGAAATACGAATCTACAACCACCTGTTCTTTTTTATGGTCGATAATGCCACTGCTCTGTTCTTTATATGCTTTCTCATTTTAATTACCAACTCATGAAGGCAATTACGCTGTCATGTAAATGTGTAGGTGTTTGATTGTTATTGATGATATATGGGACACAAAAACCTGGACATTTGTCAGATGTGCTCTGCAAGAAAGTAATTGTGGAAGTAGACTTGTGATCACTACACGCATTTCTGAAGTAGCCGCATATGCTGATGAAGCTTACAAAATACAGCCACTTTCTCATGATAACTCTAAAAAGTTATTATACACAAGAATAGTTGACGGTGAAGGGAAGTATTTTGATAGGCCTTCAGCTGACGCATGTGAAAAAGTTTTGAAGAAATGTGGCGGTGTGCCACTAGCTATTATTACAATTGCTAGTTTGTTGGCCAGTAAACCAGGGGAGGACTGGTCTGAGGTCTACAACTCAATTGGTTTTGGGCATAAAGGCAATGATCACGTAGATAATACCAGAAGGATATTGTCTTTTAGCTACTATGATCTGCCTTCACACCTGAAGGCTTGCTTATTGTATCTAAGCATATTTCCGGAAGATAGTATCATAGAGAAAAATAAACTGATATGGATGTGGATGGCTGAAGGTTTCATCTCTGAGGAACAAGGAGCAGATGCAGGGGTAAGATCATTATTTGAGCTCGGGGAGAGGTACTTTAATGAATTGATAAATAGAAACATGATCCAGGCACAGGAGACACAATATAAAGGGTACGTTGATGCATGCTCAGTTCATGATATGGTTCTTGATTTGATACATCAATTATCGAGTGAAGAAAATTTTGTCACTGTATTGAATGGTGGTGAGCGACAGAAACTTCAGGGGAGCATTTCTCGCAGGTTAGCCCTACAGTGTGTTGAAGAGCACAACGTTGGCCAGCTGGCTAACATCGCTGTGGAGAAAGTGAGATCCATTTTTGCCAGTGAGTGTGATTTTTGTGCATTATGCCCGCGCCTCCCATTTTTACGTGTAGTAGAAATGGTAGGATGTTCTGTTTCCGTAGACTGCGGCAAACATGTGTTGGATCATCTTGGGAGTTTACTTCACTTGAGGTACCTCAGAGTAGAGAATATCAACAAGCTGCCCGAGGTAGCATATTTGAGGTTTCTGCAAACACTGGATTTACGGAACAGCTGGATGAAGGAGCTGCCCGAGGAGGTGGGACTTCTGACGCAACTTGTTTGCCTACGATGTAGTTACCAGACAAGAGTGCCGGCTGGTTTGATCGGTAAGCTCACGTCACTGCAAGAGCTACGTATATCGTGTGGAGGTGAAGATGCTATAATAATGCAGTTTGTGAAGGAGCTGGGCCTGCTGAAGGAACTGAGGGTGCTCAAGACTAGTATTTGTGTTAGGAGTGAGAGCATCGAGAGTGCTTTGCTGGAGTCCCTTGGTTGTCTGCACAATATCCAGGAACTTGAAATTTTGGAATACTTCTCTCCAAATAAGGGCTGGGTGAGCAGCGATGCAGGACGGGTCTCCTGTCGGCATCTCCGTGTCCTGCGTTTGCACTGCTTTGTGTTTTCTGGACTGCCAGAGTGGATTAACTCGTCGCTTGCTCCAAACCTATGCTATCTGGATCTGCTAGTGGTAGCTATGGAAGACCAGGACATGGAAACCCTTGCCAAGTTGCCAGAGCTCAGTTGCCTCATACTGTGTTCAAAAAGTGATACCAAGTCAGTAGTTAGCATAAAGATTCGTACTGATGAAGGTGTTGGCCACTTCCGCAAGTTGAGATTCTTAAAGGTAGATGGTGCATCTATCTGGTTTGATCTGCGCGGCAGCAAGTACTGCAACAGCAGCAGGGTAGCATCATCTAATACTATCATGCCACGTCTTGAATCCCTTGAGTTTGGTGTCCATGTGCGGTCCCTAAAAGACAAGAACCTGCAGCTTGGTTTTGACAAGCTGCTTGGCTTCCAGAACCTCGGAACATGTTCGCTCCAGAGAGTCAAAGTTCACGTGAAGTGTGAAGGTGCCAGTATTTTGGATGTGAAGGAAGCGGAGGCTGCGTTGGAGCACGCGGCCACAGTCCATCCAAAACATCCCACCCTTCTAGCCAAATGGGTAGGGGAAGAATATATAATCTCACGCTACCAAGAGGTATGATGAACTGATCATGCATGCACATTTGAACTTGCTTTCAAAACTCAAATGCTACTGGCTCTGATTTAGGGAGTGTTTGGTTCCTACAGGAAAATTTTAGTCTCCGTCCCATCGGATGTTTGGACACATGCATGGAGTATTAAATATAGACGAAAAAAATAACTAATTGCACAGATTGTGACTAATTTGCGAGACGAATTTTTTAAACCTAATTAGCCATGATTTGACAAGGTGGTGCTACAGTAAATATGTGCTAATGATGGATTAATTAGGCTTAATAAATTCGTCTCGTAAATTAGTCTTCATCTATGTAATTAGTTTTATAATTAACTCATATTTAATTTTCCTAAATAGGATCCGAATGTCCGATGTGACAAGGACTAAAATTTAGTCCGTGGAACCAAACACCCCCTTACTATTGCTAGCTTCCTATCTATCCTGTCTTTCTATCTGTATAATGGTCACAATAAAATGTTGATCTCATACATCCTCTCCTTTGAATTATTATTAGTGCTAGCTCAATCGGGTTCTCCTACACAGTATTCCGGGCAAGGGCAACCTAGATTATCCAAATAAATACTTACTCCGTATTAAGTAAGGATGGGTGGGCCGTGATAGTTAACGAAAATATATCCCGATTGCCTTGTTCTCGCTCGCATGCATGTAGGGCCTGTTTGTTTTTGGCTCAGATTCATTCTGAACACCAGCGGCTGGATCTGCTGCCTATAGCTCAGATTCCGATCCAAACGCGCAGGATTGCAGTGGCCATGCATGCATGTCACCGAGTTGGCCATGTTGTCTCACAAATGCCATAGTCTGCCAACCGGTTGGCTGTGTTTGCGTGGCTCAAGGCAGATTCATTCATAACATTATGAATTGTGGTGTCTAACGACTGAAGGAACGTAATTAGAAATGCAAGGAAAAGCACTCAGTTTTGGAATGTGTATATTGTACATGTTTCTATGATGATGACAGGGAATTCATGAGTGGCCAGCCGAGTGTGCACGTGCTTTTTTTTCTTTTTCCTCCCAGTTCAATATATTTGTATTTATTTGCTAACCGTATCGAACAAATGGTAGGCATGTATGGAAATGAGCAAAGCCCCTGAGTTAGTAACCAAGGCCTGGAAGTTGGCGGACATCATTGGCTCAGGACAAATTCAAATACTGCGTATGCCAGATCCGACCGCATCTTCAAGCAAAGTATGTTCCGCAACGTTTGCATGTACATCTTCCATTTAAATTAATGCAAGGAATATCACACATCAGTATCTGTTCGTGTGCTTATGATTTTCATGACATAGCACACACCGAACAATTCGGTAGAATTTAAGACTGTTATGGTCATATTCAGAGCAGTATATAATTCTGATATATAAGCATTGTGTTTTATTTGTTTTCTTTGTAGGTTATGCGCTTGTTGTACACAGATAATGGGCTGGCACTTTTGGCTCTCAGCTCCAATGCTGTTCATAAGCTGTGGAAATGGGAGCACAGGGACAAGAATCCACGTGGCAAGGTTAGATAGGACCACTAGCTTAACATTTCAACACTGTAGTTCTGTTTGTTGTTTTCTAAAAACCATCCATCATTACTTTTCATTAGTCATCCAAATCTGTTCCACCTGTACTATGGCAACCGGAAAATGGCATTCCAATGACAAACGACACCATTGATGGCAATGACCCTAAACAAGCAACAGCCTGCACTGCACTATCCAAAAATGACCAGTATCTAATTTCTGCTTCTGGTGGCAAAGTCTCATTGTTCAACATGATGACATTCAAGGTATGTCTTCTTCAGTTGTCTATAACAATAAGTAGTTAATTCCATGATTGATCTCTTACAAATCATGCATGACAACTTCCGTAAAATAATTTTTATTTCGTAGTTGCACCGTGGCCTTTCTTTGGCTTCACTGATCTTGTGCAATCTCTCATATATAGGTCATGACTACTTTCATGGCACCTCCACCTGCTGCAACTTTCCTTGCATTCTACCCGTTAAACAGTAACATCATAGCTATTGGAAGGGAGGACTCTTCAATTCAAATCTACAATGTCGGTATAGGCGAAGTGAGTATTAAACGTGAATCTATCATCCCCTGTTTCCATGAATCTCAGAGTATTGGCAAAACTCATTATATATGGTTCTCACTGGAAATGCAGTAATGTACCCATTGTAAAATAATGTGCTCTCGTTTCAGACTATATATGCCCTCATGTTTTACTTATGTATTAGGATCATGAGATTGGAAATGTTGTTTTACATATGATCCTTTTGACATAACAAAATATGTACTTTTTGCGGGCTTTGAGCAGATACCACAAGGTACACATATTACATAGCAACTTTGTGGTAGCTCCCGTCAACAATATGAAGAGTAGTAAGTACCTTGTGGTATATGACCCAAAAAACCATCATAAACCGTACATATGCTGTTAGCTCGACATTTAAAAATTTGAGAATTTTTAACGTTAATGGATTCTTCCTATGTGGAACATTATGCTTAGTGTACTAATTACCGTTTAGCTTATATTTAACATCGACGTGCCAAAATATCAACTTATCTTAATCGAATTGCACAGGTTAAAATTGTGCTCACGGGTCATCACAAAAAGATAACTGGACTAGCATTTTCGCAATCAATGGAGGTGCTTGTATCTTCAGGTGCTGATGCTCAGGTGTGAATTCCACTATTACAGAATGGACTTGTTGTCCCGGGCGGTAACGGCCTTTAGTCCCGGTTACCGCGCCGGGACAACCATCCCGGGACTAAAGGTGGAACCTTCAGTCCCGGGTCATCGAGCCGGGACTAAAGAGGGACCTTTAGTCCCGGTTGGTGTTACCAACCGGGACTAAAGGCCCTCCAGCCGAGCAAACGTGGCCGCACCCTTTAGTTCCAGTTGGTAACCCCAACCGGGACTAAAGGTTCCTTTTCTTTTTCTTTTTTTTTATTTAATTTGTTTTCAGTTCAGTTACACGTATTTGTTTAATATATAATATGTTTTTATGTACGTATTCTACGCTGCTAATATAAATACACGCACGCATATAATTATATTTAATTCTCATCTCGAGCATTATTATATTCGAATAAAGTATAAAACTATATATATTATAGATATATATGTATATATACAACACTTTCATAATCTTGTTCTCGAAAATAACGATATCAATAAACATTTAATTTACATCATTAGTTCCTTAGGATCAAAGTAGAACTCGCTGTTGGGATTTAGCACTTTTTCTAGAAGATATCCTGCTATTGACTCTTGAACTGCTTTCAGATGGTCTTTTTGCATGATCCTTCGTTTCAACCATTCAGTCTTACATTTGAAATAAAAGGAAAAGTATTAATACACACACATATATATATATATATATATATATATATATATATATATATTCATTTAAAAATAAATAAAAAATGATATATACGTACTCTGAGGACATCTTCAGGAGTTCTTATGTATGCAGTGATAAATTCACAAACGTAGTATCCACACAAGTTATTACTTGGTTCCTGCTGCAAACACCACTGTACGAGAAGAAGATTATTCTCATCATCTCACACGTAAATTGAAGTACGATATAGTAATTAAACACGTGGGGAAGTATATATAGTACAACTTACTGGTATTTCAACTACATTAAGTGGTGCCTTGCAATCCTTGCGGTGTTGCCGAATAAACTCTTTCCAAACCCTGTGCGACCAATAATGTACGATCGTTAATAAATTATGGCAAAGTCTATTCAATAATAGTTGTGCGCGAGAGATCGAAATTACCCCTGGATAATGTCTATCATATCTTGGTATAGTGCTCGCTCTTTTCTCAATGAGTCCAAGATTACTAACTGACTTGAGTTTAACTCAATGACAATGAGTATCCAGTGAAACCTGCATTGGTTTATACACACACGTACATGCATATAAGTTGTATTGATATTACATAAAATGTGTAGACTACATTATTATTAACACTTACTCAAAGTTGTACGGGAAAAGTATTGTTGTCTTGTCGTGCTGCTTCACGAAGAACTTCATGATATTCGTCTGTGCTTCAGATACCCAGTGCTCCTTGACAATAATATCGGTTTTGAATACGATATAAGGATCAATGAAGCCAACACTGGTGTCTTGTATTCTTTGGAGCTCTGACATCTAGAATCTGTATATAAATATAAGTTACATGTGAGGATAATTATATACACGTACGCATGGAAGTGAGTTTATTAAATAAAAGTAAGAATCACTTACAAACAAAAGGAGCTAATGATTGATTTGTCCAGAGCGTCCAAGTGGTATAGTTGATGCAATTCTTCGAAATTAATATGTAAGATGTCATCGCCACGGAAGTAATGATGGTCTCTAAATCTGACAAAGATCCACTGCTCACCCCTGCCACACGCCTGCATGTACCACTTGTTGAGCAAGTACATTTGCGTACCGAATTCATTCAGAGCCGCAGGGTTGTACAGACTTTTGCCAAATTTATAAGTCTTCCAGGTATCAACTTTCAGGTTCTGGATTGGAGCTTTGCCCGTCACTTGATCCAAGGTTAAACCAGTTTGTTCAAAAAAATCATTAAGGTCTTGAACCGACACTTCTCCAGAGTTGTCTGGTCGATAGACTTCTATGTTGGAACCATATTGATTAGCAACAACAAGATTTTGCATTGGTTGCTTCTGTTGTCCGAGCTGTGGGACATCCTTCTCTAATGCTCTTTTCCTTTTCTTATGTGCATCATGTGACTTCACGAGGGAGCGGTCATAGTCTGATAGTGGCGGAGGCTTACGAACTTCAAGCATCTTTTTCTTGTGAGCTTCGACCTTCTGCCTCAGCTGATCTTGTGGTATGTAAAAGTACGACTTCTCCTTAAGCTTCGCTTGTCTCTGCTTTTGGATATCTATAAAAAAATCTTTCACTTTTTTGTCTTCTTCAGCTGCTATTTGCTCATCAGTCTTTTCAGGAAGTATTTCTTGAGAAATAACTCTTTTTTTGGGTCTTCTTTGCCGCTGGGACCTTAGACGTCTTTGTAGTGCGTCGCTGTGGAGGGGGTGGGGGCGGTGTTGGAGACCGGCGTGGAGGCGATGAGGCCGGTGTTGGAGTCCGGCGTGGAGGCGTTGGAGATCGTTGTGGAGGCGATGGGGCCGGTGTAGGAGTTGGAGATCGTTGTGGAGGCGATGGGGCCGGTGTAGGAGTTGGAGATCGCCGTGGGGATGAAGTCGTCTCGCCCCCCGCGACGCTGTGATGAGATGGGGAATGAATGATTGAGCTAGGCTGGGGGAGACCCTGCTACAAAAATAAGTTGTGGGTCAATTATTTTTGAAGCCAATATAAAATTAATGGAAAAATAATATTTCATTCACTTTCATTCGTACCTAGGGTGAGGTAGGGGAAGCGGTGGCGCCCCAGGAATGATGATGAAGCGTTTGCGCCATTGAATAAATGTCTTCTCTGCTTCTCCTAGTGTCTTCTCCCCATCACCGCCTTCAATGTCAAGAGGAACATTGATGTAACCTTTGAGCACTCTATCGATCGAGATGCTAGCATATCCAGGTTGAATAACTGACCCATGGATTCTTGGTGTCTTCGTTCGGTCTATTGGAGATACAACCCCGACAGCCACCATGATTGATGCATTATTACCATCTGGAATGTGCAGCTCACATGTTGTTAGAGGCTCGGTAATGTCATCAACAGGGAAGCGCAACCCAGCATCACCTTGAATAACTGGCAGCTCCGTAGAAGCACAACTGCTTTTCATCTAACCAACGGGGCTAATGGTGACTCCCGGCGTTGATTGCGATTGCATTTGACTCATTGCTAGCTGCACTTGCCTCTTGATCTCCTCCTGCATTCTTGCCTCAAGAGATTTTTCTCGTTCACGTGATTCAAGTAATGCTTGTCGTGACTCATTAACAAATTGCTCCAATACACGAATTCGGTCTGCCTCCTCATCCTTCTTTCTCTGGCGGCTTCTGTAGGTATCCCTGTCTGCTGGTAATGCTTGTAGCCACAGAACCGCCTCCATAGCCTCTTATTCGACCACCGTGTTCGGGATTCTCTAGGGCATATGTCAATTCATCCTTTTCTCTATTGGGCTTGAAAACACCACTATCAGCTTCTTCCCTAGCACGAGCTAGTCTCTGTGTTGCTCTCTCAATTTTTTGGCCAAAAATTAGCTTGCCAGTGTCTGGGTCTAGGCTTCCCCCATGAGCGTAGAACCAATTCTTCGCGTGTTGAGGCCAGTTCTTCTCTATTGTTTCAGGTATGATTCCTCTTGACAGTAATCTCTGCTTCTAGGTTCTGCCACTTGGGAATATCACTCCTATAACCACCTGATCCCATGCGATGATGGTATTGCTTCTGTCGGGCATTCTGCTGATTCCTCATCACATGTTCCTCACTCTCTTGAGATGTCTTGTATTGTACGAAGTCATCCCAATGGGACTCCAACTTGACAAACGCCTTAGCATTGAAATTCGGCGTTTCATTCTTCAAGATAAACTTTTTATACAATGTCTTCTTCCAACTCTGGAACAATGTTGCCATCTTCTTCATTGTCCAATCCCTCACTAGCTCCTTCAAAGCATCATCTGCTTGTAATGTGAAATGCTGAGTGATATCTCTCCAAGCTAGGTTCTTAGTCACGATCAGATACAAAACTAACATTATGAGCGGATATCTTCTGCTTCCATTCACGAGCACTAACTGGGATCCTATCCCTTACAATGAACCCACATTGATTGACATATGTCTGAGCATGTGGTCCCAATGGTTTGCCAGTGTCGGTGTCGAATTCTGATATTATGAAACGGCCCTCTAATGGCTTTTTTGGCCCTCGGACTTTCCTACTCTTGCCGGTGGTTGATGTAGATCCAGAGACCGGCTACATGAGTAGAAACACAACGATTAACAACAAATATACGTACGCATGCATCTATAAGAGATGATAGATAATCGAATATACCTCGCCAGTATTTTCTTGCGCGACAATTTGTTGATCTTCAACCACCGGCATATTCAGGATATCCTCATAATCAGCAAAGTACTGACTCGTGTCATCTACATCCACATTGGTGCCGGCGTTGATAATATTCTCCATTATGTCATCATTCAAGTTATTATCCGGATGCAGCCATTTGTATCTTCAAGATAACACATAGATAGAATTACTATGGCACATAACATAAGTACATGTGATAACACATATAGAATTACTAAATCCAATTAAATATAATAACACATAATATTTCATAAGGATAAACAATAATAAGGTATAGGCTTTGGAATCGAATAAAAAACACTTTCGATCCAAAAACATGGAAATAAGTACATGTATATATACACATAGAATGATACAATTTTCTCTCTCTCTCTCAACACATAGAATAAGTGCATATGTATATATCTCTAGATATGCATGTGATAACACATAGAATGTCTCTCTAGATACAATTTTCTCTCTCTCTCTCAACACATGAAATAATTAAGTACATGTATATATACACATAGAAATAATTAAGTACATATATATGTATACATATAGAATCTCTATATAGAATTAATTACTAAATCTAATTAAACCTAACATATATACATAGATAGAATTACTAAATCAAAATTAAATCTAACACATATAGAGAGAGAGATAGAATAATAATTACTAAATATATCAAAAACTATAATAAAAACTATCTAAAAACTATCTAAATAAAGTACTAATTAAATTTTAATACATTTAAATCTAATTAACATATATCAAAAACTATCTAAAAAACTAAGAATAAACTATTAATTAAATTTTAATACATTTTAATCTAACATATTTATCAAACACTACCTAAAAAAACTATCTAAAAAAACTATCTAAAAAAGTGTCTAAAAAAATTTGGCCAAGGGCTATATAGCTAGCAACAGGCTATGGATGGCCATGGCGGCCGGGCGTGCTGGCCGGCCATGGGGCTGAGCAAAACTGCGCGAGGACGACGTACGGCGGAGACTCGACGGCCACCGGGCGAGGCTTGACGACGAGGCTGGGCGGAGGTAGACGACGACGGCGGCGCGGGCACGGCAGAGACGACGAGATCGACGTTGTAGATCGAAAAGTAGAAGATGAACAGAGGAACCGTTTGATATATATAGGCCGGGACCCTTTAGTCCCGGCTGGTAACACCAACCGGGACTAAAGATCCTTTAGTCCCGGCTGGTAAGCCGAACCGGGACTAAAGGTCCCCCTTTAGTCCCGGTTCGGCTTACCAGCCGGGACTAAAGGATCTTTAGTCTCGGTTGGTGTTACCAGCCGGGACTAAAGGTATTTTTGGGCGGGCAATTTCGCCCATCCTTTAGTCCCGGTTCTTGGTCTGGGCCGGGACTGAAGGCCTGAAATTTTTGCAGCCCGCTAAAGTGTTGTTTTTTCATTAAGGATTGTAGATCTTGATGAGCTGCTCAAATGAGACACTAAATGATCTCAGATGAAAAATCTCTGAATACCAAGTTTGATCATCTCAGCAAGATCTACAATTGTTACATAGCTCATTTTTCCATTTGAGAAAGTTTTATCAAACACTAGTCACAAATTCTTGAATCTCATATAGACTTTCTAAAACTATGTCACACACTTGTGAAATTTGAACTACATTTTGTTCAAACTTTCTCAAATGAAAAAATGGCCTATATAAGGATTGTATATCTTGATGAGCTGAACAAACTTGGTATTCAAAACTTTTAAATTGGAGACAATCTAGGGTTCCGAAAACTAGTTTGTAGGCGTCGAAATTTAAAAATCACAAATTTGAACCGTCCAAACTATCTCAAATGGAAAGTTGACCAAAACAACAATTGTAGATCTTGATGATTTTAACAAACTTGGTATTCAAAACTTTTCAATTTGAAGTCATTTAGAGTTCATAATACTAGAGTCAAAGTGTTGTTTTTTCATTTGACCAAATTTGACTTGGTCAAACTTGCTCAAATGAGACACTAAATGACCTCAGATGAAAAATCTCTGAATACCAAGTTTGATAATCTCAGCAAGATCTACAATTGTTACATAGCTCATTTTCTCATTTGAGAAAGTTTTATCAAACACTAGTCACAAATTCTTGAATCTCATATAGACATTCTAAAACTATCTCACACACTTGTGAAATTTGAACTATATTTTGTTCAAACTTTCTCAAATGAAAAAATAGCCTATATAATGATTGTATATCTTGATGAGCTGAACAAACTTGGTATTCAAAACTTTTCAATTGGAGACAATCTAGGATTCCGAAAACTAGTTTGTAGGCGTCGAAATTTAAAAATCACAAATTTGAACCGTCCAAACTATCTCAAATGGAAAGTTGACCAAAACAACAATTGTAGACCTTGATGATTTTAACAAACTTGGTATTCAAAACTTTTCAATTTGAAGTCATTTAGAGTTCATAATACTAGAGTCAAAGTGTTGTTTTTTCATTTGACCAAATTTGACTTGGTCAAACTTGCTCAAATGAGACACTAAATGACCTCAGATGAAAAATCTCTGAATACCAAGTTTGATAATCTCAGCAAGATCTACAATTGTTACATAGCTCATTTTCTCATTTGAGAAAGTTTTATCAAACACTAGTCACAAATTCTTGAATCTCATATAGACTTTCTAAAACTATGTCACACACTTGTGAAATTTGAACTACATTTTGTTCAAACTTTCTCAAATGAAAAAATGGCCTATATAATGATTGTATATCTTGATGAGCTGAACAAACTTGGTATTCAAAACTTTTCAATTGGAGACAATCTAGGGTTCCGAAAACTAGTTTGTAGGCGTCGAAATTTAAAAATCACAAATTTGAACCGTACAAACTATCTCAAATGGAAAGTTGACCAAAACAACAATTGTAGATCTTGATGATTTTAACAAACTTGGTATTCAAAACTTTTCAATTTGAAGTCATTTAGAGTTCATAATATTAGAGTCAAAGTGTTGTTTTTTCATTTGACCAAATTTGATTTGGTCAAACTTGCTCAAATGAGACACTAAATGACCTCAGATGAAAAATCTCTGAATACCAAGTTTGATAATCTCAGCAAGATCTACAATTGTTACATAGCTCATTTTCTCATTTGAGAAAGTTTTATCAAACACTAGCCACAAATTCTTGAATCTCATATAGACATTCTAAAACTATCTCACACACTTGTAAAATTTGATCTATATTTTGTTCAAACTTTCTTAAATGAAAAAATAGCCTATATAATGATTGTATATCTTGATGAGCTGAACAAACTTGGTATTCAAAACTTTTCAATTGGAGACAATCTAGGGTTTCGAAAACTAGTTTGTAGGCGTCGAAATTTAAAAATCACAAATTTGAACCGTCCAAACTATCTCAAATGGAAAGTTGACCAAAACAACAATTGTAGATCTTGATGATTTTAACAAACTTGGTATTCAAAACTTTTCAATTTGAAGTCATTTAGAGTTCATAATACTAGAGTCAAAGTGTTGTTTTTTCATTTGACCAAATTTGACTTGGTCAAACTTGCTCAAATGAGACACTAAATGACCTCAGATAAAAAATCTCTGAATACCAAGTTTGATCATCTCAGCAAGATCTACAATTGTTACATAGCTCATTTTCCCATTTGAGAAAATTTTATCAAACACTAGTAATAAATTCTTGAATCTCATATAGACTTTCTAAAACTATGTCACAACAGTGCATCGTTGTATCATGCGGGCACAACAGTGAATTTTTTCTTGACGTATAACCCTTGGTTATGATCTTGTCGTAACCATGGAGTGTCTTCATCATTTAACATGATGCTTGGATCTTTCTTCACTATGAAGGGTGGAATTCAGACATTTCTTTCATAATCTTCTGACATGTCTGACTTGTCTTCAATTCCCACTATATTTATTTTCCCAGAAAGAACTATGTGGCGCTTTGGCTCATTGATCATTGAGTTGATGTCTTCATTTTTTCCTCTCTTTGATTTTGTAGACATGTCTTTCACATAGAACATCTGACTCACATCGGCAGCAAGGACAAATGGTTCGTCTTTGTACCCAATATTGTTGAGGTCCACTGTTGTCATTCCATACTCTTTGTCGACTGTTACCCCTCATCCGGTCAGCTTCACCCATTGGCACCGGAACAAAGGGACTTTAAAATTAGGTGCGTAGTCTAGTTCCCATATATCTTCTATGCGGCCATAATATGTTTGTATATTCCCATTTAGATCTGTGCCATCTATGCGAACACCACTATTTTGATTGGTGCTCCTTTTATCTTGGGCAACTGTATAAAATGTATTCCCATTTATCTCATATCCTTGATACGTGAGGATATGCCATGATGGTTGCCTAACCAATAAATACAGTTGTTCATCAATATTGTCATCGCCTTGACATTCTTTTTGCAACTAACCACTGAAATTTTCCATGTGCTGACGCCTAATCCAAGCTTTAGTCTTCCCTGGAAACTTGGATCGTAAGAACTCCTTATGTATCTCGATGTACGGATGCACCAATGACGAGTTCTGAAGAACTATGTAGTGTGCTTTATTGAAATAATCGTCTTTCATGCCAATATATGTTTTCTTCCCTAAAGTTCCTTTATCACTGAGTCTCCCCTCGTGTCGCGATTCGGGAACGCCAATCGGGGCAAGGTCAGGAATAAAGTCAACACAGAACTCAATGACCTCCTCTATTCCATAGCCCTGGGCGATGCTTCCTTTAGGCTTAGAACGGACTTTCACATATTTCTTCAAGACTCCCATAAACCTCTCGAAGGGGAACATGTTAGGTAAGAACACAGGTCCAAGAATACTAATCTCCTTCACCAAATGAACTAGGAGGTGTGTCATGATATTAAAGAAGGATGGAGGGAACACCAACTCAAAGCTAACAAGACATTGAACCACATCATTCTGTAGAGTAGCTAGTTCCACTGGATTGATTGCCTTCTGAGAAATTGCATTGAGGAATGCACATAGGTTCACGGTGGCTAGACGTACATGTCGAGGTAGAATTCCTCTTAAAGCAACTGGTACCAATTGCGTCATAAGCACGTGGCAGTCGTGGGACTTTAAGTTTATGAATTTCTTCTCTGGCACATTTATTATACCCTTTATATTAGAGGAGAATACCGATGGGACCTTGATGCTGCTTAGACATTCGAACATGTTGTCCCTCTCTTCTTTGCTAAGCGTGTAGCTAGCAGGACTTAAGTAATGACGTCCATCATCTGTCTTCTCTGGATGAAGGTTGTCTCGTTCTTTCATGCCCTGCAAGTCCTGGCGTGCTTCAAGTGAATCCTTTGGCTTCCCGTACACACCCATGAATCCTAACAGGTTCACATAAAGATTCTTTGTCAGGTGCATCACGTCGATTGCGTTGCGGACCTCTAGGACTTGCCAATAGGGTAGCTCCCAAAAGATGGACTTCTTCTTCCACATGGGTACGTGTCCCTTAGCATCTTTGGGAACAGATTCACTGCTTTGTCCCTTTCCAAATACTACTTTCACATCCTTGATCATTGCGAGTACATCTTCTCCGGTTCAGTTATGAGGCTTCTTCCGGTGGTCTGGCTTACCTTTAAAATGCTTACCTTTCTTTCTTACTTGGTGATTCAAAGGAAGGAATCGACGATAGCCAAGGTACACGACCTTTCGATATCTTTTCAAATATATACTGTCAAGGTCATCAAAACAATGTGTGCATGCATTATATCCTTTGTTTGTCTGACCTGAAAGATTACTTAAAGCAGGCCAATCTTTGATTGTTACGAACAACATTGCTCGTAGGTCAAAGTGTTCTTGTTTGTACTCATCCCAGACACGTACACCTGGTTTGTTCCATAAAACTAGAAGTTCCTCAACTAATGGCTTCAGATAGACATCAATGTCGTTGTCAGGTTGCCTCGGACCTTGGATGAGGATCGGCATCATAATGAACTTCCGCTTCATGCATAACCATGGAGGAAGGTTGTAGATACATAGAGTAACTGGCCAAGTGCTATGACTAGTGCTCTGCTCCCCAAAAGGATTCATACCATCTGTACTTAAGGTGAACCTTAAGTTTCTAGCCTCATTTGCAAACTCTGGGAATTCCCTGTCTATCGCTCTCCACTGGGACCCATCAGCTGGGTGTCTCAGCATATTGTCTACCTTACGGTCTTCTTTATGCCACCGCAACAACTTTGTATGGTCTTTATTTCTGAACAAACGTTTTAAGCGTGGTATTATAGGAGCATACCACATAACC
The DNA here is from genome assembly GCF_019320115.1 of Miscanthus floridulus. Taxonomy (NCBI): domain Eukaryota; kingdom Viridiplantae; phylum Streptophyta; class Magnoliopsida; order Poales; family Poaceae; genus Miscanthus; species Miscanthus floridulus. The sequence goes on from NC_089595.1 coordinate 3,318,913, forward strand.
TTGGCAGGGATTTTCTTTCTAGGACGTTGTTCACCGTTGACGTCACTAGGATCATCGCGCCTGATCTTATACCGTGCTACTTTACATACCGGACATTCATCCAAATTCTCGTATTCATTGCCATGGTAGAGGATGCAGTCATTAGGACATGCATGTATCTTCTGGATTTTTAATCCAAAGGGCAGATAACCTTTTTTGCTTTGTACATAGTGGTGGGCAATTCATTTGGCTTCGGAAGCATCTTCTTTATGAGGTTCAATAAATTCCTAAATGCCTTGTCGGATACACCATTCTTTGCCTTCCACTGTAGCAATTCCAGTGTTGTACCTAGCTTTTTTTGCCCCTCTTCGGCCGTCGGGTATAGCAACTTCCTATGATCCTCAAGCATGCGCTCGAACTTAACTTTCCCTTTTTCACTTTCGCATTCTTGTTGTGCATCACGAATGGCATCGCCAAGAGCATCACCGAGATCATCTTCTGCCGCTACCTCTTCATCTCTCCCCATTGTAGTATCATCAAAGGCACCATACTGAGCAATAATGTCATCAATGTCTAAATCTTCTCCTTCACCTTCTTTCATCATGACCCCGCTTTCTCCATGCTTAGTCCAACATATATAGTTTGACATGAAACCTGACTTAAGCAAATGTGAATGAAGACTCATTGACCTTGAATATTTCTTTAAATTCTTACATATGGCACATAGACAGCACATGAAACCATCCCGCTTATTTGCCTCGGCCACACCTAAGAAATAGTGCACGCCCTCAATAAAGTCTTGGGAGCGGCGATCGGCATTGTACATCCAATGGCGTGACATAATCTGCATTACACGACAAATTATGAAAACCTTGAACATAATTAAGTATTTTATTACACAACATAGATGATACACACACGGTTGATTAATTAACTAAGCCTGGCTACAACGTAAACAATCCCAACTATCACTAAACAAACTAAAACTACAATGCACTTCAGTAACATAATTATTTCGTGATCGTACGCAACTAAAACAGATAAATCATTCTTCTGTTGAATATCAATAAGTTTCTCCTGCTGGCTCACTGCCTCATCATCAGCAGCCGCTACCTCAAGCGCACCCGAATTCTGCACGTATGTAGCATAATCTTCCTCCCAGTACCAACCATCGCATCCATTGCCCTCCCACTGAAATTAAAGCCAAAAAATATTTAGTCAAAAATATTCAAGAAAAGCAGGTCAATTAGCCATAATAATCAAATGCGTAAGAAACTCACATCGCGATCCGGGCACTTGTAGAAAACACGACCCTTGTTGGGTCCCTGTCTCTTGACTCGGTACTTCATCACAATCTTCTGCTTACACTTGCCGCAGATAATGAGAGGGAGTTCTGGCCTTAGTCGTTTCGCAACCGAACGAGAGGCTGAGGATCCGGTACCAGTTGTCATCTACTTTCTATACTTATTTTTGCAAACTAGTGTAAATTTCATATTTTCTAAAATGATATATTTAAACAAAACTAAAATTATTTATTTATCTAACTAAACCATGAAATATGTACTATGTATAATAGTAAAATACCAAACTATCAAGTGATTTTACTATTGTAAATCATCATGTGATTTTGAGCTAAAAATGACATAGAAATCACAAAGCTCAAAAACATGTTTCAATAAATAACCATCCGTACTAGTTGACCTTGCTTACGTGATCATCTCGGCGAGCATTTCTCCACCGGACGACAGTGTACTTGGCCAAGGAAGAGCTCCGATTCTACGAGGAAGGCAACACGGTCTTCCATGACCGTTGCCGCTCTCCCTCGTAGAATCAAAGCTCCTCCTTGACGTCCGTTACCGCTCGGCAAAGAACATGCTCGGCGAAATGAACACGGTCTGCAAGTTCAACTAGTACAGATTTTCTATAATTTTCTAACTATTTTCTATGTTTTTCATTTCATGGAAAATTTAATTCTAAAAAATAAAAGGCATGATTTCTAAGTAGATCATTTTATGGAAAAAATAATTCTAAGTGACCTGCTCGATATCGGCGAGCTCGCTGGCGTTTAGGTTGCCGAGGATAGTAACATTTGTAGATGACATTTGTAGGTCTGAAGTTATCAAATATCCATCAAATTATTGCTCAAAAACATGTTTCAATAAATAACCATCCATACTAGTGGACCTTGCTTACGTGATCATCTCGGCGAGCATTTCTCTACCGGACGGCACCGTATTTGGCCAAGAAAGAGCTCCGATTCTACAAGAAAGGGAGCACGGTCTTCCACGACCGTTGCCGCTCTCCCTCGTAGAATCAAAGCTCCTCCTTGACGTCCGTTACCGCTCGGCAGAGAACATGCTCGCCGAGATGAACACGGTCCGCAAGTTCAACTAGTACAGATTTTCTATAATTTTCTAACTATTTTATAAGTTTTTCATTTCATAGAAAATTTAATTCTAAAAAATAAAAGGCATGATTTCTAAGTATTTCATTTCATGGAAAAAATAATTCTAAGTGACCTGCTCGATATCGGCGAGCTCGCGGGCGTTTAGGTTGCCGAGGATAGTAACATTTGTAGATGACATTTGTAGGTCTGAAGTTATCAAATATCCATCAAATTATAGCTCAAAAACATGTTTCAATAAATAACCATCCGTACTAGTTGACCTTGCTTACGTGATCATCTCGGTGAGCATTTCTCCACCGGACGGCACCGTACTTGGCCAAGGAAGAGCTCCGATTCTACGAGAAAGGGAACACGGTCTTCCACGACCGTTGCCGCTCTCCCTCGTAGAATCAAAGCTCATCCTTGACGTCCGTTACCGCTCGGCAGAGAACATGCTCGCCGAGCTGAACACGGTCCGCAAGTTCAACTAGTACGGATTTTCTACAATTTTCTAACTATTTTCTAAGTTTTTCATTTCATGGAAAAATTAATTCTAAGATCACGTAAGCCGCCGGGGACGAGGATGGCGCGTGCTCCAGCGAGGACGAGCGAGGCGTGATTTTGATGAACTAATTTAACTTTTGTTTATCCAAACATATATGCAAATCATCATGTGATTTTGAGCTAAAAATGACATATAAAATCATAATAAAGTCCAACATATAAAGTTACACATGCATCTACATCGCAAAATGAGATAAGCTACTGATAAAACATAAGAGGATTAAGTTTGTTACCTCCAAAATCGAAGAGCAACACCAATGGAGGGGGAGAGAGCAAGAACAATAGCAAGCTGAAGAACAGAGGCAGTGAGTTTGAATGGAATGGCTCGGGCTCGGGGAGGAAGAAATGAGCTGGATTATAGACCGGGATAATTAGTCCCGGTTAGGGGGCCAAACCAGAACTAAAGATTAATCTTTATTCCCGGGGCATCACCCAAACCGGGACTAAAAGCTTTAGTCCTGGCTGGTATTACCAACCGGGACTAAAGGTACCGGTTGGTAATACCAGCCGGGACTAAAGATCCCTGCCCCGCGGATGACCGTTGGGCAGGGACCTTTAGACCCGGTTGGTATTACCAACCGGGACTAAAGGGTCCTTTAGTTCTGGGGGCAAAAAATGCCGAGGCTAATACCAAATTGGGACATCGTTCTAAAATCTGTTCTCTAGTAGTGTTCTAATATATATCAAAATTAGGACTAGCGATTATGTTTTTTCTTATAAATTTAAGGGATGCTGAATTAAATACAGTCAAATGTTATGTGTCGGTGTTTTGTGAACCGACCAGTAAATTTACTGCCGCACAGCTCTAGGAATCGATGGAAGCACTCAAGACATGGGGAGATTACATTGTTTTAGGCCAGAGCCCTACGGTCTCAGAGGGGTTCAAGTTCGTGTTTCTCGGTTCAAGTGCTCAGTTGGCTTACAATGGGGGTGCTCGTAAGCGTGGGTTCAGAAGTGAGAGGACTCGAGATAATAGATCGATCCCTCCAGAGCCATAGAGAGTGTTTCCTTTTTTCTGTCCGCTAGAATGATGGCCCGGTTCCCTTATGCTTCCTTGGGCCGAGTGACAATTGAAAGGAAAGGGTTCCCTTAACCCGAGTGGTCGAGAGCTCGAGGGGAGGGCGGCAGAGTGGTCGAGAGCTCGAGGGGAGGGCGGCGGTAGGCGAGCCCGGTCCATGGGCCCTCTGCATCTTGTCCCAGCTTCTATTGCATGCTCGGATGTTGTCACGGGTTATTGTTCTCCACGTCGAGGTATGGTGCGCCATAGCGGCATAGTGCGGGTCGTGGTTGGTATGGTGCACCATAGCAGCATAGTGTGGGTCGAGGCTGTCATCTTGTAGTCCTATGGGACGTGGGCGCATAGTGTGAGTCGTGGCCTCGGCCCGGGGAGCGTCGTGCGCTAGTTTGAGTCTATGGCAGTCGTCCTCTGCTGACCGGCCGCCCTCCTGATCATGAAGGGGGCGCCGAGGCTTCATCCCACACACGGGTGGTCGGGGGTCAACTTGTTTGTCCGGTTTCGAGGAGTCAAGTCCCTGGACGTGAAACCCATGCTCTATGGCGAGCGTGGTCGTACACCTGCCCGTCGAGTCATACAGTGTTTGAGCGGTCCCGTGCCATATCTTGACATTGCCTAGCCACAGAGTGGCCTTTTGAATTGGTGCGGAGAGCAGTCCGAGGGGTGATGCCTCACCCCAAGAACCTACGGTCCGTAGGGTGGTCGATGCATCCTAAGGCCCTACGGTCCGTTGGGTGGTCGTCGTCCTTTTTGTTCGAGTGGGTGTGCGGTGCGTGCACGTCGCATTGTGGCAGGCGCATTGAATGCGCCAACCTCCCCTGGTCTTATCCGTTGACGGTCAGCCTAGGCCCGTGGTGGTTGAGGTCGTGCCTCGTATCCTGACCCGACTGCGTGGTCGGGTGGAGCGAGTGGTCGAGGCGCTACACGGATGATGGGCCGTGGCCTACTGGGCCACGAAGTGCGCTTTCCTCCGGCGTAAGCCGCGTTGTGGGGTAACCGGGGTATGCTCCCCCGACATTATGTTAGTCGCAATTCATACCATCCATTAGTCCATTTTCTAAAATATACAAAGATCTATAAATACACTCCACTTTCTAAAAGGTATAAATATCTAAAAATACAGTATTGTTTCTATCTGAATCATTCTTTTCATGTTTTTTGTTGCAATGAAATGAAATTTGCAGCTATGTGTTTGGAGCATTGATGGTTGGGAGAAGAAGAAATCAAGATACATCAAACATCCATCTAATGGTTCCGGTGCTTTAGTTGGTGATACAGTGGTGCAGTTTCACTATGATGGAACGCATCTTTTAGTAGTTCATGAGAGTCAGTTGGCAATCTATGATTGGCAATTGGAATGCTTGTGCTCGGTAAGTCATTCACAACATTTTCATAACAATATATTTGCATCTCTTAGTAATCATATGCAGTCTTGTCTATTGAGTCGGAATACTAACATATTACATGATTTACATCATGCTTGTAGAATGCTCCTAATCGTATCGATGCATTATAATAAGCACATTACACACTGATATTTAACCTTCCATAACTTGACAATGCAGTGGTTCCCAAGAGATGCACCCCCATCCCCAATTTCAAGTGCGGTATACTCACTTGGTTGTTTGTTGGTCTATGCTGGATTTCGTGATGGTGCAATTGGAATATTCGATGCAGAATCTCTTATGTTAAAGTGCAGGATAGCACCCTCTGCCTACATACCATCTTCAATATCCAGGTATGTGGAGTTTCAAGCAGTTTTTTTTTGGTGAGTGGTAGTTTCAATTCTTGTAACCAATGTCTTGTTTCTGTTACCTCTCTTGTTCCCAGGGATGGTGAAACTGTCTATCCCACAGTTGTCGCTACGCATCCGTGGAAGCCAAACCAGATTGCAGTGGGCATGAGCGATGGTGCAGTTCATGTGCTGGAGCCGTTGGAACACGCGGCCGCAGAGGTTGTGGAGGAAGCAGAGGCTGCATTGGAACACGTAGCCGCAGTCCATCCAAAACATCCCACCCTTCTAACCAAGAGGGTAGAAACACAATATATGATCGAGATCTCACGCTACCAAGAGGTATGATGAACTGATCATGCATGCACATTTGAACTTGCTTTCAAAATTCAAATGCTACTGGCTCTAATTTACTATTGCTAGCTTCCTATCTATCCTGTCTTTCTATCTGTATAATGGTCACAATAAAATGTTGATCTCATACATCCTCTCCTTTGAATTATTATTAGTCCTAGCTCAATCGGGTTCTCCTACACAGTATTCTAGGCAAGGGCAACATAGATTATCTCAATAAATAGTTACTCCGTATTAAGTAAGGGTGGGCGGGCCGTGATAGTTAACGTAAAAATATCCCAATTGCCTTGTTCTCGCTTGCATGCATGTAGGGCCTGTTTGTTTTTGGCTCAGATTCATTCTGAACACCAGCAGATTGCAGTGGCCATGCATGCATGTCACCGAGTTGGCCGTGTTGTCTCACAAATGCCATAGTCTGCCAACCGGTTGGCCGTGCTTGCGTGGCTCAAGGTAGATTCATTCATAACATTTTGAATTGTGGTGTCTAACTACTGAAGGAACGTAATTAGAAATGCAAGGAAAAGCACTCAGTTCTGGAATGTGTATGTTGTACATGTTTCTATGATGATGACAGGAAATTCATGAGTGGCCAGCCGAGTGTGCACGTGTTTTTTTTTCTTTTTCCTTGCAGTTCAATGTATTTGTATTTATTTGCTAACCGTATCGAACAAATGGTAGGCATGTATGGAAATGAGCAAAGCCCCTGAGTTAGTAACCAAGGCCTGGAAGTTGGCGGACATTGTTGGCTCAGGACAAATTCAAATACTGCGTATGCCAGATCCGACCACATCTTCAAGCAAAGTATGTTCAGCAACGTTTGCATGTACATTTTCCATTTAAATTAATGCAAGGAATATCACACATCAGTATCTGTTCGTGTGCTTATGATTTTCATGACATAGCACACACCGAACAATTCGTTAGAATTTAAGACTGTTATGGTCATATTCAAAGCAGTATATAATTCTGATATATAAGCATTGTGTTTTATTTGTTTTCTTTGTAGGTTATGCGCTTGTTGTACACAGATAATGGGCTGGCACTTTTGGCTCTCAGCTCCAATGCTGTTCATAAGCTGTGGAAATGGGAGCACATGGACAAGAATCCACGTGGCAAGGTTAGATAGGACCACTAGCTTAAGATTTCAACACTGTAGTTCTGTTTGTTGTTTTCTAAAAACCATCCATCATTACTTTTTGTTAGTCATCCAAATCTGTTCCACCTGTACTATGGCAACCGGAAAATGGCATTCCAATGACAAACGACACCATTGATGGCAATGACCCTAAAGAAGCAACAGCCTGCACTGCACTATCCGAAAATGACCGCTATCTAATTTCTGCTTCTGGTGGCAAAGTCTCATTGTTCAACTTGATGACATTCAAGGTATGTCTTCTTCAGTTGTGTATAACAATAAGTAGTTAATTCCATGATTGATCTCTTACAAATCATGCATGACAACTTTCGTAAAATAATTTTTATTTCGTAGTTGCACCATGGCCTTTCTTTGGCTTCACTGATCTTGTGCAATCTCTCATATATAGGTCATGGCTACTTTCATGGCACCTCCACCTGCTGGAACTTTCCTTGCATTCTACCCTTTAGACAATAACATCATAGCTATTGGAAGGGAGGACTCTTCAATTCAAATCTACAATGTCCGTATAGACGAAGTGAGTATTAAACGTGAATCTATCATCCCCTGTTTCCAAGAATCTCAGAGTATTGGCAAAACTCATTATATATGGTTCTCACTGGAAATGCAGTAATGTACCCATTGTAAAATAATGTGCTCTCAGTTTCAGACTATATATCCCCTCATGTTTTACTTATGTATTAGGATCATGAGATTGGAAATGTTGTTTTACATATGATCTTTTTGACATAACAAATTATGTACTTTTTGCGGGCTTTGAGCAGATACCACAAGGTACACATATTACATAGCAACTTTGTGGTAGCTCCCATCAACAATATGAAGAGTAGTAAGTACCTCGTGGTATATGACCCAAAAAACCTTCATAAACCATACATATGTTGTTAGCTCGACATTTAAAAATTTAAGAATTTTTAACGATAATGGATTCTTCCTATGTGGAACATTATGCTTAGTGTACTAATTACTGTTTAGCTTATATTTAACATCGACGTGCCAAAATATCAACTTATCTTAATCGAATTGCACAGGTTAAAATTGTGCTCATGGGTCATCACAAAAAGATAACTGGACTAGCATTTTCGCAATCAATGGAGGTGCTTGTATCTTCAGGTGCTGATGCTCAGGTGTGAATTCTAATATATATCAAAATTAGGACTAGCGATTATGTTTTTGCTTATAAATTTAAGGGATGCGGAATTAAATACAGTAAAATGTTATGTGTCGGTGTTTTGTGAACCGACCAGTAAATTTAGTGCCGCGCAGCTCTAGGAATCGATGGAAGCACTCAAGACATGGGGAGATTATATTGTATCGGGTTGGAGCCCTACAGTCTCTGAGGGGTTCGAGTTCGTGTTTCTCGGTTCAAGTGCTCAGTTGGCTTACAATGGGGGTGCTCATAAGCGTGGGTTCAGAAGTGAGAGGACTCGAGAGAATAGATCGATCCCTCCAGAGCCATAGAGAGTGTTTCCTTTTTTCCGTCCACTAGAATGAAGGCCCGATTCCCTTATGCTTCTGGGGGCCGAGTGACAATTGAAAGGAAAGGGTTCCCACGACCCGAGTGGTCGAGAGCTCGAGGGGAGGGCGATGGAAGACGAGCCTGGTCCGTGGGCCCTCTGCATCTTGTCCCAGCTTTTGTTGCATGCTCGGATGTCGTCACAGGTTCCTGTTCTCCACGTCGAGGTATCTTGCGCCATAGCGGCACAGTGCGGGTCATGGTTGGTATGGTGCACCATAGCGGCATAGTGCGGGTCAAGGCTGTCCTCTTGTAGTCCTTATGGGACGTGGGCGCATAGGTCGAGTCGTGGCCTTTGTCCTTGCGCCAACTACCCACGGGGGGGGGGGGGGGGCGTCGTGCGCTAGTTTGAGTCTATGGCTGTCGTCCTCTGCCGACCGGCCGCCCTCCTGATCATGAAGGGGGCAGCGAGTCTTCATCCCACACACGGGTGGTCGGGGGTCAACTTGTTTGTTCGGTTCCGAGAAGTCAAGTCCCTGGACGTGAGACCCGTGCTTTGTGGCGAGCGTGGTCGTACACCTGCCCGTCGAGTCATACAGTGTTTGAGCGGTCCCATGCCATATCCTGACATTGCCTGGCCACGGAGTGGCCTTTTGAATTGGTGGGGGAGCAGTCCGAGGGGTGATGCCTCACCCCAAGACCCTGCACTTTGAAGGGTGGTTGATGCATCCTAAGGCCCCACGGTACATTGGGTGGTCGTTGTCCTTTTGGTTTGAGTGGGTGTGCGGTGCGTGCACGTCTCGTTGTGGCAGGCTCATTGAATGCGCCAACCTCCCCTGGTCTTATCTGTTGACCGTCAGCCTAGGCCCGGGGTGGTCGTGGTCGTGCCTCGTATCCCGACGCGACTATGTGGTCGGGTGGAGCGAGTGGTCGAGGCGCTACACGGATGATGGGCCGTGGCCTACTGGGCCACGAAGTGCACTTTCCTCCAGCGTAAGCCGCGTTGTGGGGTAACCGGGGTATGCTCCCCCGACATTATGTTAGTCGCATTTCATACCAACCATTAATCCATTTTCTAAAATATACAAAGATCTATAAATACACTCCACTTTCTAAAGGTATAAATATCTAAAAATACAGTATTGTTTCTTTCTGAATCATTCTTTTCTTGTTTTTTTTGCAATGAAATGAAATTTGCAGTTATGTGTTTGGAGCATTGATGGTTGGGAGAAGAAGAAATCAAGATACATCAAACATCCATCTAATGGTTCCGGTGCTTTAGTTGGTGATACAGTGGTGCAGTTTCACTATGATGGAATGCATCTTTTAGTAGTTCATGAGAGTCAGTTGGCGATCTATGATTGGCAATTGGAATGCTTGTGCTCGGTAAGTCATTCACAACATTTTCATAACAATATATTTGCATCTCTTAGTAATCATATGCTGTCTTGTCTATTGAGTCAGAGTACTAACATATTACATGATTTACATCATGCTTGTAGAATGCTCCTAATCGTATCGATGCATTATAATAAGCACATTACACATTAATATTTAACCTTCCATAACTTGACAATGCAGTGGTTCCCAAGAGATGCACCCCCTTCGCCAATTTCAAGTGCGGTATACTCACTTGGTTGTTTGTTGGTCTATGCTGGATTTCGTGATGGTGCAATTGGAATATTCGATGTAGAATCTCTTACGTTAAAGTGCAGGATAGCACCCTCTGCATACATACCATCTTCAATATCCAGGTATGTGGAGTTTCAAGCAGTTCCTTTTTTTTAGTGGTAGTTTCAATTCTGGTAACCAACATCTTGTTTCTGTTACCTCTCTTGCTCCCAGGGATGGTGAAACTGTCTATCCCACAGTTGTCGCTACGCATCCGTGGAAGCCAAACCAGATTGCAGTGGGCATGAGCGATGGTGCAGTTGTTGTGCTGGAGCCGTTGGATACAGACGACGTACAAGTGGGGAGCGCCGTCACCTCAGAAAAACGTCCATCCCGTGATGTCAGCAGTAGCAGACTCAGTTCAATATTTTGGCTTGGCCGCTAGATACATATTCAGTCAAGTGGAACTGATTTTTTATGCACCCATCCAATTATGTGTACACCATCCATCGTCAGATCTCCTCAAGATCTATATATCTAAGACTAGTGTTTTCATGTCGTTGAGGACTTCCTTATTTTGTAATAAATATGCACGTTGCTAGTGGGTGAGACATTTCCCTCCCCATCTCTCTTCTTCTTTTTTTCAAAAAACATAATTGGATAGTGGGCATTGTATTTTCTTATCTTATTATATACAACGACCTTGGGACAATGCTGAGTATCAGCCTACCCAATTCTCCGGTCAAGTTGGCTTAGGTTGAATTGCAATTGCAATACTCTCGTTTTGTGAATGATGTGAGATTTTGACATGCATTGTAAAAACTCGTTACTAGTGGAGAAAATTGTCCTTGGATATCGTGACGATATGCTGACTAACTCCACTTGTAACGAGTTAGTTTGCATATCATGACTTACTAAAATAATTATGAGAAAAGCATTCAGGTAAAGAAAAAATACAGAGGGAAATGAGAGTGACAAATATTTTTTGTTACTAGGATCGTGGCCGTGCGTTGCTACGGGCAAAACAAACAGTGATAATGGCATACACTGTCTAACGTGGAAGTCAAATTATCATAGTAAAAAGAAATTGTTTATATTTCATTTCTAATTAATCCATCCCATCAATTTTTTTTATTTGACCTAGATCCATTTGCAAAGGAAAAGAAACTGTTTATATTTCATCATCAATAAAGTATGATGATCAATAAATTACAATATCTGAAAAACCATTCTAGGCTTCTAGCAGTGTTATTGTGTCTACTGCATCAAAAGTCAAACCTGTCTCATCATTGCACACATCCAGGGCATGCCCTGTCCTCGTCACACATCTATATATGCATGCAGTTCAGCATGGCACCCTTGTGGCCTAGCATCCAAAGGCGCCATTGCCTCGCCACTCCCATGCCCATGGCCATCCAGCACACCAAGCAGTACACACCACCGGCTGGTGGTTACTATCCCCGTTGTCCATGGCCATCCAGACCCAGCACGCTGAGCAACATGATGGATGCCCATTTGTGCGTATCTTTAGCTTCAGGGCATTCCTTTGACCGGCTTACCTACAAAGGTCAAGCGCATCAATTCAAGCCCAAGGATACAAGAATGAGACAAAGGAAAATGTCTAGTTATGCTTAAAGCCCAGATTTCCTAAACAGTTACATACACTAAACTGAAGGATCAGTCATTTTCTCAGAGAAATTGTGATTCAGCTTTGGTAATAGACTTCATAACTACAATTGTGCAAAATATAGATGTCACCTCATTTGTCGATCAGACGTGTAACAAATTCAAAGTCTCTCTATGAAAGATTAAGTCCACCCAACTCTCTTTCAAACAGACTTTGCCAATAAAGAATAATGTCTGCAGACACCGCTGAACCTCAGCAAAAGAGACTTTGCGATCATCTTCGATGCAGTCTACCTACCTACTACCTACTCTAATGGTACTCATTTGTCAATGCTCAATATAAAATGGTTTATTTAACTTGAAGGGGAAGGTGTCCGAGAGTAGCTAAGAAAGTTCAGAGTTCTGAAACTCTGCATCCAAACATTCTGCAGGCACTGCACCTAGGATGATTTGAACTCACCCAGGTAAGCATTCTTGATCTCTACTTGTTGTTGACTGTAAACTAAAAATTATAGTTTAGAAGGAAAAAGACCCGCATGGTATGAGACGTTGTAGCATCATACTGAATATAATCCAAGGCTCAGCATTAATTAAAGGAAATAGCAACCAAAAGAAACTACTTCTGGTTAATAAAAAAGTAGAAAAAAGAAACTTGCCAGTGCTGGTTATATCTCTAAATGCACTGCACCCAATGGGAGCTTCCACCATACTACTGGAGGATTGTTGTTAACCAGAGGCAACCCCTAAAACCAGCATGTCATAGTTCAGGCATATTCCAGTATTGAAGATTTGTGGTCAGACATGTTTTTTTTTCCAGAAAAAGAACATTGCATTACAGTGATTGAATTTTGCGAAGGAGGGTTGTCTTCCAAACATGACTCAGATCCTTCAACATCATATGGGAAGAATTAGGTGAAGGATATGCTAAAAGATAACTACCTCAAATATAGGACTCAGACTATATCTTCAATCGCTAACAGATGAAAAAATTTCAAGGAAAGTTCCAAATGACCAAATGAGAATCGTATAAACATAAAGGCACGACAAAATAAAAACGCGCAACAAGTATATATTGACTAATGAATGAAAGGATAAATATTTTAGAAGCTAAATACCACTGTAAAAGTTGGTGGCCTACTGATCTGTAATGCTTGCAAGTTACAGATTATGTGCACTGACCTGATACTTGCCTATGAAATAGTTCTATTCTAGATTGAGCTGCCCAATGTTCTATAGAAAAAAAAACTTAATTATTCTATTCCAATCAAATTGAACAGGCTAGTGATCCATGAATAAACGTTTTTATATGTAGGAAAGTAAGTGATAAGCCTAGCCTAAGAAAATGTATAACATTGGGGAACAAGTGCAGTCTATGAGAGGCATGAGTTCAGCGGTACAAATCCTTAGTGTGAATAGAGAAAGCTGTAAGAAAGCAATGGGTACCCATTACCTTTATATGGCCATCACAATTCAGAAAGAAAGCAATGGATCCTTGATGTTTTCAGTCATTGCAGCAAAATGATGTCACTATGAACAGGATAAAGTTAAATCCCATCGGCAACAAAGCTCAGCAATGTATGTCCTAGCCATGTCCTCGTCGAGGCAACCGAGGTTTCTGAGGAGGGAGTAGAGATCTCCGCCATTGATGTACTCCATGAAGTCGTCTGCAAAAGCGGAGGGGGATCATCACGAGGATGAGATGAGGTTGGTTCGCGATGGCCTTGTCCTTCATCGCAGATCCCAGTCACATCTCTGCCTGGTCCGGGGCATAGGAGGGAGGCGGTAGCACGAAGGGAGAGTCGCCGCAGCTTGATCCAATCGGCGGAGAGGGAGGGAGGCAAGCGCTGGTGCGGTGGACGCCCTCGAGGCCCACGTCCTCAGGAAATCACTACGGAGGAGGCGGCGTCATGGCGATGGGCGAGGCGCAGCCGATAGTTGGAGGCGGCGTCGGCCAATAGTTGGAGGAGGCGCAGCCTGCTCGGTTCATGATATGGTGCTTGATTTGATACATCAATTGTCCAGTGAAGAAACTTTTGTCACTATATTGAATGGTGGTGGTGAGCGACAGAAACTTCAGGGGAGCATTTCTCGCAGGTTAGCCCTACATTATTGTTTTGAAGAACACAACGTTGGTCAGCTGGCTAATATCGCTGTGGAGAAAGTGAGATCCGTCTTTGCCAGTGAGTGTGATTTTTGTGCATTATGTCCACGCCTCCCATTTTTACGTGTAGTAGAAATGGTAGGATGTTCTGTTTTCAACAAAGACTGCATCAAAGATGTGTCGGAGGATCATCTTGGGAGTTTACTTCACTTGAGGTACCTCAGACTAGAGAATATCAAAAAGCTGCCCGAGGTAGGATATTTGAGGTTTCTGAAAACACTGGATTTACGGAAGAACTACATGAAGGAGCTGCCCGAGGAGGTGGGACTTCTGATGCAACTTGTTTGCCTACGATGTAGTTACCCGACAAGAGTGCCGGCTGGTTTGATTGGTAAGCTGACATCATTGCAAGAGCTGTGTGTATGGTGTGAAAAATATGATACAATGCAGTTTGTGAATGAGCTAGGTCTGCTGAGGGAACTGAGGGTGCTCCAGGCTAATATTCGTGCTAGGATCAGTGAGAGCATCGGGAGTGCTTTGCTGGACTCCCTGGGCCATCTGCACAATATCCAGGAACTTCAAATTTTGGGCATTTATTCTCCAAGTATAGACTGGGACATTAGTCTGTTATTCTCCTCATGTGGGCATCTCCGTTTCTTGGCGTTCTCTGGACTGACTGCATGGATTAAGTCGTCGCTTACTCCAAACCTCACCTATCTGGATGTGACAGTGTGGTAGCTGTGAATGACCAGGACATGGAAACCCTTGCCAAGTTGCCTCATACTGCGTTCGTCGACTAGCCCCCCCAAATTAGTTATTAGCATAAAGATTTGTACTGATGAAGGTGTTGCCTACTTTCGCAAGTTGAGATTCTTAAAGGTATTCGGTTCATTTATCAGGTTTGATCTGCATGGCAGCGAGTGCAACAGCAGCAGCGTGCCATCTAATACTATCACGCCAAGTCTTGAATCCCTTCAGTTTCGTGTCCTTATGTGGTCCTTAAAACATGACGAGAACCTGCATCTTGGTTTTGACAAGCTGCTTGGCTTCCAGAACCTCGGAACTTGTTCGCTCCAGAGAGTCAAAGTCCACGTGAATTGTGATTATGCCTTTATCTCCGAGGTGGAGGAAGTGGAGGCCGCATTGGAACATGCGGCCGCAGTCCATCCAAAACATCCCACCCTTCGAATCATCAGGGTAGGTGAAGAATATATGAAGTCACGCTACCAAGAGGTATGATGAACTGATCATGCATGCACATTGAACTTGCTTTCAAAATTCAAATGCTACTGGCTCTGATTTACTATTGCTAGCTTCCTATCTATCCTGTCTTTCTATCTGTATAATGGTCACAACAAAATGTTTATCTCAGGTTCAAGTAGTAGTAGAGGACTAAAGGTAGGTACGACCCCCTACTACTACAGTACCTCACGAACTAGCTAGCTGCTAGTTTCTCTTCTTTTAATTATTATTAGTCCTAGCTCAATCGGGTTCTCCTGCACAGTATTATGGACATGTATATTATCTAAATAATAAGTACTACTCCCTCGGTCTCCAAATTATAACATGTTTTATCTTTTTCTAATACATTATTTTAGATATGTATCTAGATATAGTGTATATCTAAGTGCACGGCAAAATCAATATATCTGGAAAAGGTAAAACATCTTATAATCTAGAATAGATGGAGTAGTAAGTAAGGGTGGACTGTAATAGTTACCAATTTACCATAAATCTCACAATGTGTATATATATATACCAAAAGCATGTAAGTCCATGAAAAAAAAAATCCGTTTATCTTATTCTCGCTTTATGCATGTATTGTAGTGTGGCTGTGCATGCCTGTCGCCATGGCCCACAGATATAATTTTCTAATGGCTATTGCAAGGTCTTAAGCTACTACTACTTTTTAGATAATGGAACTTAAGGGTAATGGGTGTTACTACTACCCACCATTCTTTCTACTTCCACAGTGGTAAAGTAGGTAATAAGCTTCCTTCTTTATTGATTTTCCTCCGCTTTGTGGACGCCATTACCCCTAGTAAGCAAGAGCTCTAACCAAATATGAACAGTTACATTTCATAAAAAAAATAGCCCAAAAAGTTTCACAAAATGCCGAAAAAACAAAAAAAAGATAGTCTAGATTATGAATTACACACACTCACTACGTCAGAATAGCACTTCACTGCCGGTTCAAAATACCCCATTACTGCCGGATTTTGAACCAGCATAACCATACCGGCAGTGATGAGGGTAAGCTATCACTATCGGTTCCTACAAACCGGCAGTGTTCTTCAACTTCACTGCTGGTTCTTTACACAACCGGCATAGTTCAGTTCCACCAACACTGCCGGTTCATAAGACCACCCAGTAGAGTTCAGTTCCACCAACACTGTCGGTTTGTGTTTCAACCGGCAATGTTGTTGAAAGAATCACTGCCGGTTTGTGACAAGAACCGACAGTGATGGCTAAGACAACGCTGCCGGTTTGTGGCTCCAGCCGGCAGTGCCATCACTGCCGGTTTGTTGCTAACCGGCAGTGATGTTTACGACAACACTGCCGGTTTTCTGCTAACCGGCAGTGATGTCACGTTCGTATTTTATTGTTTTATAATTTATTTTAATTTATATTTTTTCGTGGAATCGGGCTTCGCTTTATATACGCTACGTAGACGACAGGTCCATCAATATTAAACATTACAAATGTTACGGTTACAGTTCAAATGTTCTTATCAAGATCTCGATCCCTCAAAATAAAAAAAAAATGTTCTCGGACTTCACAGATTGTGCAATGCTTCTCGGACTTCTTACAATAATCTGGCGAGCCGCTCTGGGCCATACTGTTCCTTGAACTTAACAGATTGTGCAATGAAAAATAATCTATCTTTTTCCAATACCTCGGCTAAGATGAATTTTGCCAGCTCCGATTGCAGCGCGACGATCTCCATGTCTAACAGCCTTTCGTGGTTATATTTCTTGCGCTGTCGTTAAAAAAAGATGATATCCAAAGAGGAATCAGTAAATCATTTTGTTGAATGATTAACAGACACAAATGAAATGGGGATTATACACACCAACTTATCGATTTCTTCCGATTTTCCGCCGATGTAGTGAAGCATTGCCCACATTACATAAAACCCGCATTCATTGTTTCTCGCCGGCTGTTTTAGGTACTTCCCCTCTATTTCGACAATCTTGAATGGGACCTGCGTCCCACCAATATGTCTTCTTCGGACACTGAGCAACATTAAAAGGAGAAACGTTAGAAAGCGGTATGTGTGATTAGAAAATAATATGTTATTAGGATCGCTTACTAATTCTACACTGCCACCAGTGCATCCAAATGATAAAATGGTTTTTTCTTCGAGTCCCACACCTCGATCAGATATTTGGTAAGATTAACACAAATGAAGACAAAATGGTGGTTGCAATCACAGAATCCTAATTATCGAATTATCTTAACGAAAAAAGAAGCATAAAATTAAAAGCCGAGAACACATACTCGCAGTTGTAGGCTAGAAGTATGTGGGTTTTGTTCTTCATCTTGAATTCATCGTAAACAACAATCAATCTCTGTTTTAGGTCTTTCGCGTCACATCCATGGAGGTCTAGACATGTCTTCTCATTGACTCGCAAGGGGTCCAAGAAGCCTATGTTATCCCATTTGCTTTTTAGAATGCAAAATTTTGCTATACACCTACATAAAATCATGGGAAGTGCTCAAAAGTTAACAATTTGTGTCCCGAGAGAGTAGTTAATTGTAATATCGTGCATGTAGGGTACTTACATAGTCCACAGCGTCAACATTTGTGTATCAAGAGAGCGTTTCTAGTATAGCTAGAACAAGCACTCCCACTCGACATCGAACTTCTCTTCTTCAGGATAATGAAAAACATGTGGCGAACGGATAATAACCTCAAAACCAAAGTCCTCCGTCTCTGTTGTTTGAGCCATGTAATATTCATGCAACTGGCGCATATATGTTGTCAAATTTTTATACTCGTGATCGGGAACCAAAAGATTGCCCCTTTCATACTTCATTGCCGGTGTTCCTGTCCCTTGTATATCATAATAGATGTTCACGGCCTCTTCCATGGTTAATTCGGGGTTGTCTTCGACGAACTTCTGAATCTTCCTTAAATCTTTGTTGTGTATTTCATCGGCTCTTGTTGTAGCATACTGATTCTGTGTTTGCCTTTCAAATTCAGACTTCAACAAAAACGGAGGGAGTGAGGCACAGAGATTGAAGAAACTAATACAATCTTCCTTCGAGATGTGTGCTATAAATTTTCCTTCCATCAAGTTTGTAACGCTGCCACTGAACGACCTTTTTCTTTTTTGTTGGTCCACTTTGAGAGCATTAGCGACCGAATCCAAGGACCTTTTCTACGACTGCGAGGATGCCTTTGATCTTGTTTTGGGCTGAGGTGGAGGAGGAGGATGATGACGAGATTTCTGTTTTCCCGGGGCTGATGGAGATGGAGGAGGAGGAAGAGGAGTCTTCTCTTTTCTCGAGGCTAATGAAGATGGAGTCGGACGAGGAGAATAGAAGGAGACCTCTGTTTTCTCAGGGGTGATGGCAAGGGATGAGGAGGGGAGTGATATCTATTGGGAGATGGTGAGTGATCATCATGGGTGGGCGAAGACTCGCAGTTGTCCTCATCATCAGAGGACAATTGGTGGTCAATCTTAATGAAGCGCTTGCACCATGCCACTTGAGAGCCCTTGTTATGACCAAGTTTCGGCCTGTCTTCCGCTATGGGGTACTCAATGTGTATCTTGTTATACTTCTGATCAAGTATTATGTCAATGGTGACGCAAGCATACACCTGTGGAATTGGGTGGCCATTAATGGTCCCGTCTCTCGTAGGCCAGGCCTGGCCGAGCGCCACCTTGTCCTTTGTCCATTCCTAACGGATGTACAACTTGACATTGACGGGTTCAGTGATGCCGTCCACTGGATGAGGCACATTCTCATCTTCTTCATCGAGCGGGGTCGATCTGCAGCAGCTGTGATCCCTAAACTGTGGGCTAAAGGCAGTAGGAGTAGGGTTTTGTGGTACTCCTAACCCCTTGGACAACAAAATTTATTGGACTCGTGCTTCAACAGTTGCCTCAATCCATGCGTCCATTCTTTCTTCCATCTCTTTTAGTCGCCTCAAATACTCTGCCTCCTGATCCGCTCTACCCCTCGAGCGGCTCCGGTAAGTGTTAGATTCTTGGGGGAATGCTAGTTTCTAAGGAACAACACCGGTTCCTCTAGTGCGACCAGGGTGCTCGTTGGTTCCGAGTGCTTGGGTGAGCACGTCTTTCTCCCTATTAGAAGTGCGAGTCCCTTGCCTCACCTCCAAGTTACCTGGGAGATCCTCTGGATGAGTTCGCTCATGGGTTGATTTGTGGAGCTAAAGCTCCCGTCCTCTGCATGGCGTACATTCCTCCCCATATAGTATATTATCGATCTTGGCTCCCAATCGGCGGTCTCAACCTGAACACCTTCCTCAGCAAGGCGGCCCATCTTTTCAAGTTCTGCTTCAAATTCTAGCATCTTTTTGGCGTAGCCACGAGAGCCGAGATGATGAGGATTCGTCGCTTTCTGCGAGTTCTCCTTATTCTTCCTGCTCAGTTCTAAGTACTCCTCGGATAACCTGTATTCCTTGAAATCCTGCCAGAAGTCCTTCTGCTTGCTAAACTGTCCACCATCAAAATCTGGCTCATTATTTTGGAGGATAAAATTCTTGTACAATGTCCCCTTGAAATTCTTGAAGCATGTCCCCATGATTTCTTTTGCTTTTTTCTTGACTAACTCCTTGTCATACTCCGTTGGGAAAACGAAATACTCTGGGATCTTGATATCCCATATGTAATCCTTCTCACTTTTGGGAACCCTCCATGGGTCATCATCTTTCCTAATCCACTTCCTGTACCTAATCGGGATGAAGTCCCAAACAAGTAACCCGAGGATAGTCTTGTATTTGGTCAAAGCTATAGGCGGTGAGAGTGGATCCCTGAATTCATCGAACTCAGTAATGTGCCAGTGTGCATTCCTACCAACAGGAATCTTTGACACGCCTTGCTTGGATCTGGCCTTCCTGCTACCCGAACCCTCTGGCTCCTCGGCCGGTGGAGGCTCCTGCTAGAGACACCAAGTAAGCTATGACTCTCTCAATTGATTAGCCTGTGTGGCTACATAGTCACATGATACCAAAGTTACCTGGCCATCTTGGTCATTTTGACCCAGATCGAGTAGGCCGGACGGGGTCCATGGCTGCTCGTTCTCACTGTCCTGATTGACACCATCACCGTTTGTCGGATCATGCGGCTCTCCCATCCCAGCGATATCAGACACTTCTTGTTGCCGATCTATTCTTCAGCGACGGGGTAACAGGCGACGATGAGTCATGGCTGTGACACGATCGTGGATAGTTTTGGCTGCGGACAACTACTAATAGCATATGTTCATATATATATAATATGTTTAATGCAAAGTCTAGTAATAAGTCCACATACAACAAAGTCAAATAATAGCAAATGTTCACCTAGAACAAATTCATTGTTTGATTGACCACATACAACAAAGTCCACCTACTATTCTACGAAACTAAGCCTACATCAACTTCTAAATAAGAAAAGCAATGACCATAGCCATAAATAAAAGCATGACATCTTTCCAAGACCAAGGAGCAATTCTCCTAATCTTCACATCTCCAGCGGGTGGCTTCTCTTCAATCTCCAGTGCCAGCGGATGGCCATGGTTTGTATTCATTGGACCATAGTAGGCCGGTTGCCCATGGTTTGCAAGGTAGGCCGGATGACTATAGTAGGCCCTCAAAGCTTCAGCTTCTAGGTTGTACTTTTTGTGCAAATTACCAGGGTAGCGATTGACTTGAGCATAGCAATCTTCCCAGGTTCCATAAATCCCAGGCATGTGACCAACATGCACTACATACCATGCTATGGTTGCCTATACATTTAAGTAAATTAGGCATGTGGTAAGTGGTAATGGTAACTCACTGAACAAGAGTTATTATTCAAGTTATATGGCCAAACTAAATCTATTTAATGTTCTTTATCCTTGACATGATAAAAATTTACCTCAATAATGGGACTGTTTATTATTCGGAGATCAATGTGGTTTAGTAATCATACTTGCTAGCATGCAACATCATATGTCATTGGTTAATAGTTAGCAACAGGGGTGCTCATGTGAATTTCTCAAGTAAGCAAGCATACTTTACTTTGGACAGGCATGGACACCCTAGCCTGTAACAGGGGTGCTCTTGGGAATGGTACAAGGAAGTTCTAGATATGGAAACTGTTTCCATACATCAAAAAGGGAGTTCTAGATCTTAAAGTAAAAGCACCTCAAAGTAATAAGGAACAAATCTCTACTAGTGACACTTAATTCGAATCTACACTACTCTTGTTCCTTATTTACAAATTAGAACCATTGATTTTGCCTTAGTATTCACAAACTTCACATTAGGTTGGTTGCTAAAGCACATGTTCTTCTATTAGACCAGATCCTCAGCAAGCACGAGATAATTTAATGTGTGTTCAACATGAACAAATCCTCTAGATAAATTGAAACATATTTGAATAACTATAACCTCACTTGCGTCCCTATTTAGGTCTGAATTGTTGTGTTGACAAACACAGCACACAACCTCCTTTCAAAATTTACTTCTTTAGATTTCTAACAATAGGGAGGCAAACCTTTGTCCATAACCAGCAGTACACGAATAGCCAAGAAACATAATCACATACCGTCACTTAATGTAGACATAAGTCAACTTTTTTCTTAGAAGTGAATTGGTAAAAATGTGTTACACAAATGTTCCCCCAAAATAAGTATTACTGGATTCAAGTAAGCAGCAACACCTCTACTGATTCATAGCAACACCTCTACTGATTCAAGTAAGCAACAACACCGTGGGACATTTCATCAGACACAGCAGGCAGTGAGCCACGAACTCACCGTGGGGGTGGGAAAGCAGCAGTCCGCGCGCTCCTGAAGGCCTCGGTGGTGGGAGTGTAGGCGTGGATTAGGAGGGGCACGGCCGGCATCATGGACGAGGAACGAGGGCATGGACGGCACGGTGCTCCGGCTTGGGGCGGTGGATGGCGTGGGGCGGTGCTTCGGTGTGGGGCGGTGAACGGCGTGGGGCGGTGCTCCGGTGGTGCGGGGGGAGGGGTTGGGGTGGGGTTGAAATGAATTTGGATAATTTCAACCCACGCCTCTTTTATACCAGTAGCTCATCACTGCCGGTTCTGATTATAAACCGACAGTGATGGGGGTACATCACTGCTGGGTCATTCCCCAAACCGTAGTGATGTGGTGTAGCAGTTAGGTGTTAAGTAGGATAACTTTTCATTTTCTTTCGAACTCCTCCGACTGGCTCAACGGTTAAGATCCCTCAACTTAGCCCTCGAGACCCGTGTTCGAGTCCCAGGTGGCCCAAATTTTTTTGTTCAATTTTATAAATTATTAAATTACTTCAGGAAATAGATCATCACTGCCGGTTCTGATTATAATCCGACAGTGATGGGGGTACATCACTACCAGGTCATTCCCCAAACTGGTAGTGATGTAGTGTAGCAGTTAGGTATTAAGTAGGATAACTTTTCTTTTTCTTTCGAACTCCTCTGACTGGCACAATAGTTAAGACCCCTCAACTTAGCCCCCGAGACCTGTGTTCGAGTCCCAGGCGGCCCAAATTTTTTTGTTCAATTTTATAAATTATTAAATTACTTCAGGAAATGGCTCATCACTGCCGGTTGTAAGTATAAACCGACAGTGATGAAGAAATATCACTACCGGGCCATTCTTTAAACCGGCAGTAATTTCGGTGTAGCGGTTACAGCATAAGTAAGTTATCTTTTCCATTCCTTTCGAATACCTCTGACTAGCTCAATGGTTAAAACCCTGCAACTTAACCCCCGAGACCCGTGTTCGAATCCCAGGTGGCCCAATTTTTTTTGGTTTAATTGTATAATTTATTAAGCGACCTAAAGGTCAAAAAGAAAAAATAAATAACCCTTGGCACACATCCTAGTGGTTAAGTCTCTGAACTCTGCAGCCCGAGACCCCAGCTCGAACCCGAGGGCTGGCACAATTTTTTTAATTTTTTATATATCACTGTCGGTTTTCAAAATAAACCAATAGTGATAACCAGCATCACTTTCAGTTTCTTCTCATCAATGCTGGTTTTTTGAAACCGACATTGATGTTTATATATATTAAAAAATTTCTTTTATATACTGAATAAATAGAAGCATATGTATTCCTACATCGAAATGGCTTGAAATTTTTTGGCAAGCTTGTACATCCAAATTAAGACCCCACACAGGATCTTAGGTTTTTCTGATTAGTTTTCTTATTTATTATATTTTTCTATGTGCTGAATGAGATAAAAGAGGGTGAATTTCATCTTGGACCCAATAGATTTTTTCATCCACCTCCACAAATTTCTTATCCCTAGGGCACATTAGCGCCTATGTAAAAGTTTGGCACCATTCCGGATTTTTTCATGGGTAGACTCAGTTCAACCTATAATTAATCGGTGTCGTAGCGCGGAAATTCAATTAAACCTCAGAAAAATCTCCGAAAAATCCCAAACTAGGTGTTTCCTTCACACGTGGCACGTGCAAGCCTAAGAAACAGTTTGAGACCAATACAACACCGGAATGTCCAGGCGTGTGGCTAGTGAATCCTTCGATGTCCCCCAGTGTCCATCAAGGTGTTAAGAGTGTTAGCGCACACGTTTTTAGTGATGTGCATGGGATCAAGACAGTGGTGTACACTCAGAAATGGCCAGTAAGGTAGTTTTTAGAAAACTAATTTTTCTTCCAAACGCTCCCATCAGGCGCTGCTACTGCATTGTCCCCTTCCCAAGGACAACCTCCAGTTTGTTGAGTTCTCAAAGTATCGCAGGCCTGTCTCGATATTTTGGAGCTAAGCGTTTCTCAATAGTACAATTGAAATCTTTTCTGTTCCTGCAGTAAGGGTGATCCTTAGGTAGGAACCTACGGTGTCCCATATAAACTATCTTTGAGTTATTTAGCAGATTTACCGCATTGGTGTCATCCAAGCACTCGACACATCTAATATAGCATTTTGTCTTCTCTCCGGACAACGAACCTCGACCTAGCAGGTCGGTGATTGTAGTGATAAGTACTCCCTTGATCGTGACATGTTCCTTTTTGTACTCGTCCCAAACATCTGGTACACCCTTTTCAAACATCTCCACTAGTTCATCGATCACTGGTTCCAAAAACACATCAATGTCATTCCCAGGTTGTCTTGGCCCTTGGATCAGTAGTGGCATCTGGATGTACGACCGCTTCATATAGACCCAAGGTGGAAGGTTGTATATACAGAGCGTCACTGGCCAGGTGCTATGATTGCTTCTAACTTGGTCGAAAGGATTCATTGTATCTGTGCTCAAAGCAAACCAAAGGTGCCTTACCTCTCCACCGATGTCCTTATAGAACATAGTATTGATAGTCCTCCAGTCATGCCCATCGGCGGGGTGCCTCATCATTATATCTTTCTTACGCTCTTCGCCATGCCAGTGCAACAGCTTGGCTGACTTTGCACATGCAAACAACCTATGCACCTAGGGAGCTATAGGGAAACACCAAACGACCTTTACGGGACCTCCTTTGGTATTGGTACCCTCATCTGACGGCCCTTCCTTGTATCGTGGAGCTTCACACTTGGGGCACTTGTCCAAGTCTTTGTATTTTTCTCCACGGTATAATATGCAATCATTGGAACACCCGTGGATTTTTTTCAACCTCGAGGCCGATGGGGCAGATCATTTGCTTGGACAAGTATGTCTTTTCTGGCAACTTGTTTTTTTTTGGAGCATTTTCCTTATTATACCTAACAACTTATCGAAGCCTTTATCGCTCAATCCGTTTGTCGATTTGAACTCTAACAGCATGATGTCGGCTTCCAGTTTGCTCATTGGATAATTCCAATACAATGGCGTTTTGCCATCTTGTCTCATTTTCTCTAGCTTTCTCAGCTATCTTTCACTAAGATATCCGGTCTCTACATTACGTAGCAGCTGAGAAATACCATCGTTATCCTCGGTGTCATCAGCTAGCGTGTTCCTAAACACATTATTAACTGTGGCCATATGTTCCGTATTGACACTGAGTTCCGTATCAGCATCGTGGATGCCTACGTCAGGCATGTCCACATCATCATCATTTTTCTATAGAACATTCACACCAACCTCACCATGCATAGTCCATATCGTATAGTTTGGCATGAATCCCCTGGTAATCAAGTGCGATCGTATAGACTCAATTTGACGAAAGTTCCTTTGATTCTTACAATCTTTGCATGGGCAGAAGACAGGGTTCCTATTCCCAGCATGGGCTTTGGCATCGGTGATAAACTGGCTGACGCCATGCATGTACCGCCCTTTGTCCGTTCAGGACAGATGCATCCACTCTCGATCCATCTCTGCACAAAAAAATACTGAGACAGTAATTACAAATAATTTATAAGAAATCGAGTTTCATGAACAACAATTGTAGCTCGAAAGTACCATTTTTGGAAAATATTATTGTACACTAATTATTGGAAAATTGAAATTGGTAGCCCCGGCCCTGTAAATTGAAAATCGTAGTAAAAAACAATTATTGCACAATAATGAAGAACATCTATTCTACTCTACTTCTAAGAACTAATTATAGCATCACATACTAACAATGATGATCTTGACCACCATGGAATAATTAGCTAGGAATTTAAATGTGTTCATAGACATCAACCGTTTGGATGATAGATTCACCACAATTTGAGCCTTGCACAAATGTCCAATTGTAAAAGTGCTCTCTAAAATGGAGAAAGAACTAGAATGAGAATCAAGAAATATAGTCATCAAAACGAAGCTAATTAAGCAACAAAATCAAAGTAGTGGATGCTTGTTACTAACCTTAAAGCAAAAAGATCAAGCCATTCTTCAAAATCCAAGCACTAGCTTCATGGTGAAGAGCAGCCGCAACAATGGAGGAAAGGGCCCAAACGCGCGCCTCTTTTCTCGGGATGGAAGAGAGGAGGAAGGAGAGGACGGCTGCAGCCTTTTTATGTTGTAGGCTTATCATCGTCGGTTCTTGGCTCGAACCGACAGTGATAGAGCCCAATCACTGTCGGCTCTTGGCTTAAACCGGCAGTGACGAGTGGCCGCCAAAACACTGCCGGTTCAAGCCACAAACCGGCTGTGATGTGGTGCTTCACTTCCGGTTTTAGCCCAGCCCCAATCATTTTTTCATTTTCAAGCTCATAACCGGCAGTGAAGGTACATCACTGCCGGTTCTCACAAATCCGGCAGTGATGAGGTCGGCAGTGATATGCAAATCTGGCGTAGTGACTGGTCGGTCGCGTTTGGTGGCTTGCGCCACAAATTAACAATATGAAGTGTGATGCCTAATTACTGAAACCGAAGGACCTTAAAAATGTAAGGAAAAGGAGTCAGTTTTGGAATGTCTATAGGGCCCATGTCTATATTGTGTTCGTACGACGACAGGGAACTCATGAGTGGCCAGCTGAGTGTGTAACAACTTTTTTCCGTTTTTGTTGCAATTCAATATATTTATTTCCAAACTGTATCGAACAAATGTAGGCTTTAATGGAAATTAGAAGAGCTCCTGAGTTAATAATTAAGGCATGGAAGTTGGCGGACATAGTTGGCTCAGGACATATTCAAATCTTTCGTATGCCAGAAGATCCGGCAGCATCTTCTTCAAGCAAAGTATGTTCAACAACGTTTGCATGTACATCTTCTATTTAATGCGAGAAATATCACACAGCAATATCTGCTCATGTGCTTATGATTTTCGTGACATAGCACGCACTGAACGGTTCGGTTGAATTTAAGACAGTTATGGTTATATTCAGAGCAGTGATACAATTCTGATAAGCATTGTGCTTTATTTGTTTTCTTCGAAGGTTGTTCGCTTGCTTTACAAAGATGATGCTGGGGTGGGACTTTTGGCTCTCAGCTCCAATGCTGTTCATAAGCTGTGGAAATGGGAGCGCAGTGCCAATAATCCACGTGGGAAGGTTAGACCTGACCACTAGCTCTCTTTTTTTTTATTTCAACACTACAGTTCTGTTTAGTTGTTTTTTGAAAACCATCCATCACAACTTTTTGTTTGCGATCCAAATTTGTTCCACCTGTATTATGGCAACCGGAAAATGGCATTCTAATGACAAACGACACTACTGATGGCAACGACCCTGAGAAAGCAACAGCCTGCACTGCACTATAAAAAAAATGAAGCTTATTTAATTTCTGCTTCTGGTGGCAAAGTCTCATTGTTCAACATGAATACATTCGAGGTATGTCTTCTTCAGTTGTCTATAACAATAAGTAGTTAATTCCATGATTGATCTCTTACAAATCATGCATGACTACGTCTGTAAAATAAGGTTTATTTCGTAGTTGCACCATGGCCTTTCTTTGGCTTCACTGATTTCGTGGAATCTCTCATAGGTCGAGACTACTTTCATGGCACCTCCACCTGCTGCAACTTTCCTTGCATTCTACCCGCTAGACAATAACATCATAGCTATTGGAAGGGAGGACTCTTCAATTCAAATCTACAATGTTTATACCGATGAAGTGAGTATATATTAAACTTGAATCTGTCATCCCCTGTTTCCGTTAGCTAACAAGATAGTGGTATCTCCCGGTAACACTATGAACAGTTGTAAAAAGTACCTTGTGGTATGACCCAAAAAACATTCAAAACCCAAACATATGTTCACTGGTAGACAACAGAGCTTTACTCCTGGTGGGGAACCCCCTCTAGTCCCGGTTCCCCACCCGGGAGCAAGCATCTGGGACTAAAGGGTGGTCCTTTAGTCCCGGGTCAGGAACCGGGACTAAAGGGGGACCTTTAGTCCCGGTGGGTAACACCAACCGGGACTAAAGGTGCCTCCTGACATGCCACGATGGCCGGCACCCTTTAGTCCCGGTTGGTAATACGAACCGGGACTAAAGGTTTTTTTTCTTTTTTCTTTTCTTTTCATTTTTTTGTTTTCTTTTCAAAATAGGTTTTCGAAGTCGTATTGCACGCTGCTAATTATACATTTATACGCGTGTATAGTATGTTTCGGTTCAAGCACAATGAACGTATTAAATTACACAATTCAAGCATAGAAATATATATATATATATGCATGCATGCATCATATATATATATATATATATATATATATATATATATATATATTTACATGCATGCATGCATATGTGTATTTTACATTATATTATTTCATGTGCATATATTACAAAAGATTGCATTACAGTTGTTGTGATATAACAAGTTTCCTCTCATCCTCTAGCTTGGCTTCAATGGCAGTGTTGGGTCGAAGTAGAACTCGCCCTTGGAATCGATGACCTGCTCATTAAAAAATCCGGCTATAGACTCTTGAATTGCTTTGATTTGGTCTTGCCGTATGACCTTTTCCTCCAACCATCGAGCCTACAGGTTTGAATTAAAGGAAAATAAATTAATATATGTACAAAAAAGATATATATATATATATATATATATATATATATATATATATATATATATATAAAGACATAGTAACACAATCAATAATAATAATTAAATGAATATATAGTTTATTTTTAACGTACTTTGAGTCTCTCTGTAGGAGTTCTTTGGGAGACCACCTTGATAAACTTGCAAACATAGTAACCACAGTAGTTGTTCCCCTGTTCCTGCCTCAGACACCACTTTACGAGAAAAAAGATTTGTCATCCAATCTGGTGATCTGGTGAAAGCTATATGTTTAATTAATAAAGATGATGCGATTCAGGGGACTTACTTTCAAAGGGATTACATTCAGTGGCGCTTTGTATTTTTCCATGTGTTGCTTCTCAATAAAGGTTTTCCAAACACTGCCCAATAAAAAATTTACCACGTCATCAGATATAGTTAATCATCATGTTTGTGTGTATATATAGTTGCTAGAGATACCGAAATTACCTCTGGATAATATCTATCATATCTTGGTAGTCTTGTTGTGGTTTTCTCATCGAGTCATAGATTATCAAGTGACTTTTCACCAGATCGATGTCCATCAATATCCAGTGATTGCTGCATGTGTTTATAGGATATAACGAATAACACTCATTAATTAACTAGAATCAACATATGAGCCATTAAGGATGATCGATATTATTAACACTCACTTAAAGTTGTAGGGAAAGAGTATATCCTTCTTGTGGCGTTGGTTCACTAAGAAGTTCATGATGTTACTCTCTGACTCAGACTTCCAATTAGTCTTTGGAGTAACTGGGTCTTTGAATACTATATGGGGATCAACAAAACCAATTTCATTGCAGCCTTCCTTTCTGAGCTCTGTCATTGTAAATCTGCATATATATAGTACTTGTTAGGATAATTTATATGCATATACACACATATGATGAGTTTAATAATAGATCGAAAGAATTATTACTTACAGGCAATAGCAGCTAATGATAACTTTGTCCAAAGAGGTCAGGTGGCATAGTTGATGAAATTCTGCAAAGTCAACATACATAACATCATCGCCATGGAACCAATGTTCGTCTCTAATTCTGACACCAACGCAGAAGTCTCCACCGGTAGACGCCTGCATGTACCACTTATTTAGCAGGTACATTTGCGTCCCCAGATCAGATAAGGCTTGAGGGTTGTATAGACTCTGGCCTAGTACAAATTTTTTCTTCCAAATATCAACCTCCGCCGCACTCTCAAAGTTTCCATCACCAAACATCTGGTAAAGGTCGAGACCAGTCTCATCAATAAATTCACCAAGGTGATCCAAATCGACATCCGGAGGTATGTTTGCATGATGCATTAATCCTAAATTCGAACCATATTCATTACCAACAACTAGCGGGGGGACTGATTGGTGCGCTTGTTGTCCGAGTTGGGCAACTCCTTTCCCTGCCCGCTTCTTTTTCTGTGCCGCCTCAATTGACTTGGTGAGAGTGCGGTCATAGTCCGTTAACGTTGATTTGGATGGCTTACGAGATTCTCGCTGTTGTTGCTGGTAAGAAGCCACCTTTTTTCTTAGAATATCTAGAGCTACGAAGAAGTACGGTTTCTCCGGGTTTCTCCTTGCTTCTTGATTCTTTTTAAGTTTGTCACAGAATCTGGACATATCTTTTTTATATGCATCAGTTACTTCTTCCTTCTGTTTAGATATTATTTTGGGAATAGCCCTTGGTTTCACGGTGGCTTTCTTTGCCGGCGGGGACTGGTTCTTCGTTTGCGGGGCTGGCCTCTTGGTACTTGGCTTCCTGGTAGGCAGGGGCGGGGGAGGCGTTGGAGACCTCCTTGGAGGTGGTGGCAGCGGCGTTGGAGACCTCCTTGGAAGTGGCGGCTGCGGCGTTGGAGACCTCCTTGGAGATGGTGTGGATGCAGCCTTGCCTTCCAACACATTGTCATTGTACAGAGCACTATGATGATCTGGCGATTGAACAATTGGATTTAGGTTGGGGGAGGATCTGCTACAAAAAAAGGAATGACATATTATTATGAGCAGATTGTTAATTATTTAAGCCAATATAAATTAATGATGTAGTGTTTTCATCCGCACCTATGGTGAGGTAGTTCAGGAGGAGGTGGAGGCGACATCCCAGGAATGATGATGTAGCGCTTGCGCCATAGAATGAAGGTCTTCTCTGCTTCTCCTAGAGTCTTCTCGCCATCACCTCCAGGAATGTCAAGAGGCAAATCACTAAAACCTTTTTTAGCTTTATCTACCGAGATGGTAGCATATCCTTCTTGGATTATATTCCCATGAATCCTTGGTGTCTTGGTTTGGTCGATAGGATTAACAAGACCGATAGCCACCTTGATTGTGGAATTCCCCTTCGGAATGTGTAGCTCACACGATGTAAAAGGTTCAGTGACGTCATCCACAGGGAAGCGCAGTCCTGTGTCCCCTTGATTTGGTATCTCTGTGGAAGCGCAGCTGCTTTTCAACTGAATAGATTGGCTAATATTGATTCCTGGCTCTGATGTCTGCTTGCTTGCACTCACTGCTATTTGCACTTGCCTTCTGATTTCCTCCTGCATTCTCGCTTCAAGGTTTTTTTCCCGCTCCTGTGCTTCACGCACCGCTTCCTCCAACCTCTGGAGCCGCTGTGCCTCTTCTTCCTTCTTTCTCTGGCGGCTTCTGTAGGAAGGTCTGTCCTGAGGGAATCCATGCTCCCATGAGACACTTCCTTTGCCTCTAGTTCGGCCACCGTGTTCAATAGTCCCGATGGCGTATGTGAGTTCATCCTTCTCTCTGTTGGGCCTGAACGCACCACTAGCAGTAGCTCTCTGAGCATAAAACAATCTTTCTGCTACTTCTTGCAGTCTTGCGCCATAAACGCACTTCCCTGTCTCCTGGTCCAGTGTTCCCCCATGAGCGAAAAACCAATTCTTTGCACTCTCTCCCCACTCGAGTGATTCTGGTGTGATACCCTTGGCAAGAAGGTCTGCTTCCATTTTGTTCCACTTCTTCATGGCAGTCGGGTAGCCACCTGATCCCAAGTTATGGTGGTATGTCTTCTGTTGGGCATTACGTTGGTTCTTTATCACCCGACTCACACCCTCTTCCGACGTCTTGTACTGTATAAACTCATCCCAATAGGGCCTCTGCTTTGAGATCGGGCCTGGGACAGTAAAATCTGGTGCTATGTTCTTCTTGACATACGTCGTGTATAAGTGTTTCTTCCAAGTCTGAAACTGGGTGGCTATCTTCTTCATTGCCCAATCCCTAACTCGCTCCTTCAATTCATCACCATCTATTATATCACCATAACCATCTGTTTGGAGCGTGAAATGTTCCAAGACATCATTCCAAATTAACGTCTTGTCACGATCGGAGACAAAACTGATATGAGGAGCATTGGTCTTCTTCTTCCATTCGCGGGTACTGATCGGGAGCCGGTCCCGTACAAGATAACCACAGTGGTGCACGAATTTCATTTTATTTGGCCCCCCTGGTTCGCCTGTATCCACATTGAACTCCGTGATGATGAAGCGGCCCTCTAATGGCTTTTTGGGACCTCGAACATTTTTACTCTTCGTTGTAGTTGTGTTGATGTCGATCCAGAGGGCTACAAAACATAAACATTATTTTTAATGTCATGAGCACACATAAGACATATGATAATATATATAGCTAATAATAAAAAATATATACTTGGCCAATATGTTGTTGCTCATTTTGTTCAAGAGCTAAGTACTGACTCCCGTCATCTGCATCCTCTTGCACGTTATTGTTAGCACCATCATCGCCGGCAACTTGAGTGCCAGTGTTGATCAAATTCATCATCAACTCCTCCTCATCCATGTTTCTCGGGTCGGCCATCTAGCTTCAAAAAACAAAACCAATATATAGTACGTCATATCTTTGCTTACATGCGTAAAATCTACGAACAATATGCATTATTAAATCTTGCCCCTCAGTCATGGACGCAATTCGCCACACTAGGGCGAATTAGGGCTATACATAAACGGCCGAGGGCGAATTGCGTCGGTGACTAGGGCAAACCACGTCGGTGACATCAACAGCGCGGTTCGCCCTGGTGTGATTGTTTAGCGTTAACGATAACGATAATACGAATGTTGATTGACTAGGCCGCGAGAGAGGGCGGTGTGACAAGAGTGGCGGTGCTCCACTCCGCCGTATACATAGAAACGCATGGGCGAACGAGGGCGGCGATGCTCCGCGACGTATATATACATGCATATGAATACAAATGACATATATATACGTGTCGGCGCGGGGGCCGGTGTGCTGACGACGACGACGTGAGGCGGGCCGGCATGCTGACGACGACGATGTGAGGCAGGCCGGGGCGATGTCGGTGCGTGTTGTGATCCTATGTACCATGTGAACCATGTAGTCATTCATCATATGAGAAAATTCTATGCTGATAATGTAAGTATAAGTCATTATGAAATGTAAGTATATGTGTCTTATTGCTAATATAACCATTACTATTTCCGAAATGATAAGAATTTATTTTCTTCTTCTACAGGCACAGTACTTCGTCTCTGATGCTATGATATAAAGTAGTTTGAAGATAGTCTTCCCGGAAAAAATATGTAATGCTCATATTACTTTAGCAACATTAATATATTATATCTATATATTCAAAGTTCACAAATGAAGAAACGTTGAAGTTTTCCTTCATTTTTATATGATATTTGCGTATATAAAATCTAGGACATTTGTAATTTACTTTAGAACATCTATATTCGGTATCACAGCAAAATATAACATTTTTTGAAGTTTTCCGGCCACCGTCTGAGAATGTATAGAGAGACAAACTGATCACCTCGAGCTCGGTAGTGGAGGGCCTCGGACGCGCGCGGAGGAGGGCGCGGTGGAGGGCCACGGGCGCGCGCGGAGGAGGGCCACGGGCGCTCAGTGGAGGCCGCACGAGGAAGAAGAGGGCGGCGGTGTCATGGAAGGCGAACGGACGGCGGCGCGAGGAAGAAGAGGGCGGCGGTGTTCAACGAGGAAGAAGAGGAGCGGATCGATCTGCGCTAGGCGCTGGCGGTTATATACCAGGGAGATTTACTCCCGGTGCCAGCCACCAGCCGGGAGTAAAGGGTCTTTACTCCCGGTGCGAGTTACCAACCGGGAGTAAAGGTCCCTTTACTCCCGGTGCGTGTTACCAACCAGGAGTAAAGGTATACCATTACTCCCGGTTGGTAACACGTATCGGGAGTAAAGGGGTTTTTTTTGGCGGGCCACGAAACAGCAGCCCACCTTTACTCACGGGTGGGCTTCCCACCCGGGAGTAAAGGTGGCCTGCAGTTTCGTTTTCCGCCTGTTTTGAGCAGACTTTTTTAATAGAAATATGGATTTTCTTGTTAAATACATAGTAAATTAAATAAAAGGCATAAAATTATTTTGTTAAAAATATGGATTTTCTTTTTCTTTATTGCACATAGGAAAAATCTATAACCTAACTTTTTTATTTTTTGTTATAATTGTAAAACATAATGTAACTAATATTTATTATTTCGTTAATGCAAAAATGTAGTGTTTAATTAAAATTATTAAAACTATTGGTTTTGGACAGGAAATTTCTTTTCACATCATTTTAACGTTAATATTTTAATTTTTCATCACTCAATATCCTAATTTTACTTTTCGAGAGAGAAATTCCACCAAATCAAACATTGATTTAATTTGAAACACGACATAATAAACATCTGAATTCACAATTATTACATAATATCTCAAACACACACTACATTAAATCACTATATCATCAAGTGGGCACAACAGTGAACTTCTTCTTTATGTATGTCCCTTGGTTATGATCGCGTCATAACCAAGGAGTGTCCTCATCATTTACCAAGATGCTAGGGTCTTTGTTCACTTTGAAGGGCAGAATTCGGTCATACTTTTCATAATCTTCTGACATGTCCGACTTGTCCTCGATTCCCACGATGACTCTTTTCCCTGAAAGAACTATGTGGCGCTTTGACTCTTTGGTTGAGTCATTATCGTTTTTCCCTCTTTTTGGTTTGGTAGACATATCATTGACATAGAACACCTGATTCACATCCTTGGCAAGGACGAATGGTTCGTCTTTGTACCCAATATTACTAAGGTCTACTGTTGTCATTCTATACTCGTTGTCTACTGTTACCCCGCCTCCGGTCACCTTGACCCATTGGCACTTGAACAATGGGATCTTCAAAGTAGGTGCATATTCTAGTTCCCATATTTCATCTATGCGGCCATAATATGTCTGCTTATTCCCATTCGGGTCTGTGGCATCTATGCGGACACCACTGTTTTGGTTGGTACTCCTTTTATCTTGGGCTACTGTGTAGAATATGTTCCCATTTATCTCGTACCCTTTGTATGTTACGATATGCCATGATGGTTGCATAGCCAATAAATACAGTTACTCATGGATGCTCTCATCACCTTGACATTTTTTTCGCAACCAACCGCCGAAAGTTTCCATGTGCTTACGCGTAATCCAAGCTTCAGTCTTCCCTGGAAACTCGGATCATAAGAGATCCTTGTGTGTTTCAATATACGGATCTACCAAAGAGGAGTTCTGTAGAACTGTGTAGTGCGCTTTATTGAAATAATCATCCTCCGTACCAATATATGTTTTCCTCCCTAGTGTCCCCTTTCCGATTAGTCTCCCCTCGTGTCTCGATTCAGGAACACCAATCGAGTCAAGGTCGGGAATAAAGTCAACACAGAACTCAATGACCTCTTCTATTCCATAGCCCTTGGCGATGCTTCCTTCTGGGCGAGCACGGTTGTGAACATATTTCTTCAGGACTCCCATGAATCTCTCTAAGGGGAACATGTTGTGTAGGAACATAGGACCAAGAATGAAAATCTCCTTGACTAGGTGAACTAGGAGGTGTGTCATGATATCAAAGAAGGAAGGAGGGAACACCAACTCAAAGCTGACGAGATATTGAACCACATCATTCTGTAGTTTAGCTAGATCAGTTGGATCAATTGCCTTCTGAGAAATTGCATTGAGGAATGCACATAGCTTCACGGTGGCTAGACGTACATTTGGAGGTAGAATTCCTCTTAATGCAACTGGAAGTAATTGCGTCATGAGAACGTGATAGTCATGGGACTTTAAGTTACAGAATTTCTTCTCTGGCACATTTATAATACCCTTTATATTCGAGGAGAATCCAGATGGTACCTTGATGTTGTTTAAGCATTCAAACATGATTTCCTTCTCCTCTTTGCTTAGAGTGTAGCTGGCAGGACGTAAGTAATGGCGTCCATCATCTGTCTTCTCTGGATGCAGGTTGTCTCTTTCTCTCAAACAACGCAGGTCCTATCGTGCTTCAAATGTGTCCTTAGGCTTTCCATACATACCCATGAAGCCTAGCAGGTTCACACAAAGATTCTTTGTTAGGTGCATCACATCGATCGAGCTACGGACCTCTAGGACTTGCCAATAGGGTAGGTCCCAAAATATGGACTTCTTCTTCCACATGGGTGCATGACCGTTAGCGTCGTTCGGAACAGGTTGGCTGCCATGTCCTTTTCCAAAGACGACTTTCACATCATTGACCATATCGAGTACATCCTCACCGGTTCGGTTGCGAGGCTTGGTCAGGTGGTCTGCCTTCCCTTTAAAATGCTTGCCTTTCTTTCTTACGTGGTGATTTGCAGGAAGAAATCGATGATGGCCAAGGTACACGACCTTTCGACATTTTTTTAAGAATACACCTCTAATATCACCGAAGCAGTGTGTGCATGCATTATATCCGTTGTTTGACTGTCCTGAAAGATTACTTAGAGCAGGCCAATCATTGATTGTTACGAACAACAATGCTCGCAGATCAAAGTGTTCCTGTTTGTACTCATCCCACACACGTACACCTTCTTTATTCCACAAAATGAGAAGTTCGTCAATAAGTGGTCTCAGGTACACATCGATGTCATTGCCAGGTTGCTTCGGGCCTTGGATGAGCACAGGCATCATAATGAACTTTCGCTTCATGCATAACCAAGGAGGAAGGTTGTAGATACTTAGAGTAACAGGCCAAGTGCTATGACTATTGCTCTGCTCTCCAAAAGGATTGATACCATCTGTACTTAAAGCAAACCTTAAGTTTCTTGTGTCATTTGCAAACTCTAGGAATTCTCTGTCGATTGCTCTCCACTGGGACCCATCAGCAGGGTGTCTCAACATATTGTCTACCTTACGGTCTTCTTTGTGCCATCGCAACAATTTTGCATGTTCTTTGTTTCTGAATAGACGTTTCAAGCGTGGTATTATAGGAGCATACCACATAACCTTGGCAGGGATTTTCTTCCGTGGACGTTCGCCCTCAACATCACCAGGGTCATCTCGTCTGATCTTATACCGCGATGCATGGCATACCAGGCATGCATCCAATTTCTCGTACTCTTTGCCATGGTACAGCATGCAGTCATTAGGACATGCATGTATCTTCTCGATTGCAGTATCATTGAAGCACGCACCATCGGGAATAATATCATTGTCGTCCCATTGTTCTTCTTCACCTTCTTCCATTACAACACCGGTTTCTCCGTGCTTTGTCCAATAAATATAGTTTGGCATGAAACCCGACTTGAACAAGTGTTAATGAAGAGTCCTTGAGCAAGGATATTCCACCGTATTCTTACATATGGCACATGGGCAGCACATGAAACCGTCACGTTTGTTTGCCTCGGCCGCACGTAACAAAGAATGCACGCCGTCAATGAACTCTTGGGAGCGGCGATCAGCATTGTACATCCAATGCCGGCTCATCTGCATTACATGACATAAATACCATATTAAAACCTAGATCATAATTAATTATTTATACAACATGTGTGCCACCACAAAAGGTACAAATTTATGAAAGCATCGCTACAATGTAGACAATCCCAACTACAACTAAAAGAACTAAAGCTAAAATACATTTCAGGAGCACAAGGATTTCACGACCAATCTCAACTAAAACAGATAGATCCCCTGATTGTGCAACATCTTTGGGCTTCTTCGGCTGGATCACTGCCTCATTAGCCACCGTATCTGCCTGTTGTGCAAGATATTTTTGCACGAGTTCAACATACTCTTCCTCCCAGTAGAAGCCTGAACATCGTCCACTACCATCCCACTGAAATTAAAACAAAAAATTAGAACTTTAATCACAACCATCATGAAAATAGGTATAAACTAACCATAATCATTAAATACGATAAAATAACTCACATTGTGATCCGGACACTTGTAGAAGATACGATCCTTGTTGGGACCCTCCTTCTTCACTCGGTACTCCATCACAATCTTCGTCTCATCACGACACTTGCCGCATGGAATGAGAGGGAGGCCCGGCCTAAGTCGCTTTGGAAACCCATGAGAGGCCGAGGACCCGGAAGCAGTTGCCATCTACTCTCTAAACTCATTTTTTAATACACTATAAATTTCTCATTTTATAAATAAATAAAATTAAGAAACTATAAAATTATCTATATCTCTAAACAATGAAGCAGTTGCCATCTTCTCTCTATACTCATTTTTAATACACTATAGCTCAAAAACATGTTTTAAAAAATAACCATCCGTACTAGTTGAACTTGCTTACGTGATCATCTCGGCGAGCATTTCTCCACCGGATGGCACCGTACTTGGCCACGGAAGAGCTCCAATTCTACGAGGAAGGGAACACGGTCTTCCACAACCGTTGCCGCTCTCCCTCGTAGAATCAAAGCTCCTCCTTGACGTCCGTTACCGCTCGGCAGAGAACATGCTCGCCGAAATGAACACGGTCCGCTAGTTCAACTAGTACGGATTTTCTATAATTTTCTAACTATTTGCTAAGTTTTTCATTTCATAAAAAGTTAAAATAAAAAGTACGGTGATTGACAGACTACTGCGACGATATCGGGACATGTGAATAAATAACCATCCGTACTAGTTGAACTTGCTTACGTTATCATCTCGGCGAGCATTTCTCCACCGGACGGCACTGTACTTGGTCAAGGAAGAGCTCCGATTCTACGAGGAAGGGAACACGGTCTTCCACGACCGTCGTCGCTCTCCCTCGTAGAATCAAAGCTCCTCCTTGATGTCCGTTACCGCTCGACAGAGAACATGCTCGCCGAGCTGAACACGATCCGCAAGTTCAACTAGTACTGATTTTCTATAATTTTCTAACTATTTTCTAAGTTTTTCATTTCATAAAAAGTTAAAATAAAAAGTACGGTGATTGACAGACTACTGCGACGATATCGGGACATGTGAATAAATAACCATCCGTACTAGTTGAACTTGCTTACGTGATCATCTCAGCGAGCATTTCTCCACCGGACGGCACCGTACTTGGTCAAGGAAGAGCTCCGATTCTACGAGGAAGGGAACATGGTCTTCCACGACCGTTGTCGCTCTCCCTCGTAGAATCAAAGCTCCTCCTTGATGTCCGTTACCGCTCGACAGAGAACATGCTCGCCTAGCTGAACACGGTCCGCAAGTTCAACTAGTACGGATTTTCTATAATTTTTTAACTATTTTCTAAGTTTTTCATTTCATAAAAAGTTAAAATAAAAAGTACGGTGATTGACAGACTACTGCGACGATATCGGGACATGTGAATAAATAATCATCCGTACTAGTTGAACTTGCTTACGTGATCATCTCGGCGAGCATTTCTCCACCGGACTGCACCGTACTTGGTCAAGGAAGAGCTCCGATTCTACGAGGAAGGGAACATGGTCTTCCACGACCATTGTCGCTCTCCCTCGTAGAATCAAAGCTCCTCCTTGATGTCCGTTACCGCTCGACAGAGAACATGCTCTCCGAGCTGAACATGGTCCGCAAGTTCAACTAGTACGGATTTTCTATAATTTTCTAACTATTTTCTAAGTTTTTTATTTCATAAAAAGTTAAAATAAAAAGTACGGTCGCCGAGATGAACACGGTCCGCAAGTTCAACTAGCTACTTTAACCTTCTTTCATGTAAATATGCAAGCTTGAAGTGATTTTGAGCTCAAATTGATTACAAATGAAAAAAACCACAATAAAGAACCATATATATAGTGAACAAAATGAGACAAGACAATGGTGAAAAATGAGAGTATGAGATTGGTAACCTTTACAACTGCAGAATCGACGGAGAAATCGAAGAAATCGACGGAGGAATCGAAGAATGGATGGAGGAACAATGGAGGGAGGGAGGAAGCAAGAACACTATTGCAGTGAGCTTCAAAATGTGCTGAGCTCGGGCTCGGGGAGGAAGGAGACGGCCGGGATATATAAAGGAGGGACCTTTAGTCCCGGTTGGTGGCTCCAACCGGGACTAAAGGTAACTTTCCAACCCCGGGCGCAGCCACAGCTCGGGAGTAGACATTTACTCCCAGTTGGAGCCACCAACCGGGAGTAAAAGTATACCTTTAGTCCCGGTTGGTGGCTCCAACCGGGACTAAAGGTCCCTGCCACCTCTGTCTGGCGCAGTAGCCGTTGGGCAGGGACCTTTAGTCCCGGTTGGAGCCACCAACCAGGACTAAAGGTATCTCTAGTCCCGGGCGCACAAAATTCCGGGACTAGAGCCCATTTTGGCCGAGGATCAAAGGTCTATTCTCTACTAGTGGTTGTTAGCTCGACATTTAAAGACCTGAGAACTCTTAATGATAATGGATTCTTCCTATGTGTGGAACACTATGCTTAATGTTACTAATTACCATTTAGTTTATATTTAACATTGAGGTGCCAAAATATTGGCTTATCTTAATCGAATTGCACAGGTTGAAACTGAGCTCATGGGTCATCGGAAAAAAGATAACTGGATTGGCATTTTCAAAGAAGGTGCTTGTATCTTCAAGTGCTGATGCTCAGGTGTGAATTCTAATATATATATATATATATATATATATATATATATATATATAAGAAATTGGACTAGCAATTTTGTTGTTTTTTTATTAAAGGGATCCTCAGGTAAATGTAAGCTCTGTGCATGTGAGCTAGGCTTCTGTAAGGTGGTGAGACGCCTAAGAGGGGGATGAATTAGGCAACTTAAAACTCTACTTTTAACTATGGCCTCTAATTTCAACCTTAGCAAAACCTACTCTAATTTCAACCTTAGCAAAACATATGCAATTAAGTAAACTATCTAAATGTGCAACTACGGTTTTACTAGGTGTGTTGCTATCTCTACCGTAAAAGAGTTATGCAACCTATGTTCCAATCCTATCAACTAAGATAATAAAGGTAAAGCACACAACCAAGGTAGCAATATAAATGCAAAAGCTAAAGATGAGGTAGAGATGCAACCTCCCATCGACGACTCCAGTACTTTTACCGAGGTATCGAGAAGCGCTCAAGCTTCCCCCTAGTCCTCGTTTTAGCCCCTCGCAAGGAAGCCCTCGCAAGGGCCAAACTCCTGGTCGGGTAACTCCGTGGATAGGCTCAGGCCTTCCCCACGCGCAAGTGAATCTCCGATGTGCCTTCCGGCAAGCCTCTCCCGGACCGCTCCCCGCCGTCTTCACTATCAAGCTTCCGGTCGAACCGCCGCGGGCCTTGTTCACTACAGTACACGGTGGCGGCCACACCACAAGACTACATGCCCCTCCGATGTACATCAATAGTGCGCAAACACCGAGTGATAAGAGGTGTGAAACTTTAAGCACTATGCTTGTGGAGAGCACCAAAGTGGTGTAGCAACACCCTACTATCTTTCCCTTGCTCCCTCCTATCTCATTTGGCTGGTTGGGGCAGCTATTTATAGCCTCCAACACGAAACTAGCCGTTGGAGGCTGAAAACCCAGCCTCTGCATGAGCACTGGCTATATAGGTGCTCACATCGGACATGGCCGGTGCCTTGCTACGTCAGCTAGCCGTTAGACACTGAAAAATCCGACCGTTGGAGCCCTGAAATTGTGACCCGTGCACCAGCCATGCATGGTGTCCGGTGCTTTGGGCGGTGCTATGGCTGGTGCATTATGGGCTTCTCCAACTGCGTTGCAGCCTTCTTTGTGTGCCATGTCCGGTGCACACCCGGAGTGGCCAGTGCTTCTTGCTTGCTTCTCCTCGCGCCGCAAACTCTCTGAGTGCCGTGACCAGTGCTCCGTATCCGGTGCACACAGGTGTAGCCAGCACTATTCCTTTACAGCCATTGCTGCACCTGACACGTGTGGTGACCGGTGCTATGGCCGGTGCTCACATTTCAGCCCGACACCCTTTCGTATTTTGGGCATAACTCTTAGCTTCGAACTCCGATTTTGATGATCTTAGACTTTTTGGAAAGCTAATGAAAAGATCTACAACTCCAAACTGGTGCCATTTCAATTTGCGCTGATACAAAATCATGAGACAATTCCAATTTATTCACATCTTTGTCTTGGCTTCAGTGATTTCAATTATGTTCGTGTCTTTGTCCGAGCTTCTTCATCATCGCTTCTTGGACTCCTAGCTTCACTTCTAGGTTGATCACTCATACTCTAGTGTCTTCCTTTGAGTGTTGATCAATTCTTCACGTTCCAATCTTGGTCCAAGTCCGCATGTGCATCCTATTGAACTACAACACATACACCTGCAAACACATTAGTCCAACTTGGTTATGTTGATCATCAAACACCAAAATCTAAACTAAATGGGCTGATGGTCCATTTTCCTTACAGCTTTAACCCCAATGTTATATTCATCACATTTCATATTGTCCTTTAGTTCATTTTCTAAAAGATATAATGATCTATAAACACAGTCTTGATGGCATGAATAATTATTTATTTTATATTTGCTTGTTTCTTAATCTGAATCATTTTTATTTTTTCCAATGAAATGAAATTAATTTCTAGGTATGTGTTTGGAGAATTCATTCTTGGGAGAAGATGAAATCAAGATACATCCAACCTCCATCTAATCTTTCCGGTGCTTTAGTTGGTGACACAATGGTACAGTTTCACTACAATGAAAGACATCTTTTAGTAGTTCATGAGAGCCAATTGGCGATCTATGATTTGCAACTAGAATGCTTGTGCTCGGTAAGTCATTTACAACATTTTCATTAAAAATATTTTTTCTCTAACTTGCCATATGCAGTCTTGACTAACATATCACATGATTTATATTATGACTGTAGAATGCCCCTAATCTTAGCGATGCATTGTATTAAACACGTTACACACTGATATTTAACCTTCCATAACTTGATAATGCATGCATTGTATTACACACTGATATTTAACCTTCCATATCTTGATAATGCAGTGGTTCCCAAGAGATGCACTCCCTGCTCCAATTTCGAGTGCGGTATACTCACTTGGTTGTTTGTTGGTCTATGCTGGATTTTGTGATGGCGCGATTGGAATATTCAGAGCGGAATCTCTAACATTACAGTGCAGGATAGCACCCTCTGCCTACATACCTTCTTCAATATCCACGTATGTGGAGTTTCAAGCAGTTTCTATTTTTTGTTTGTGAGTGGTACTTTTAGTTCTGGTAACCAACGTCTTGTTTCTATTGCCTCTCTTGTTTCCAGCAGTGGTGAAACTGTCTATCCCACAGTTGTCGCTACGCATCCGTGGAAGCCAAACCAGACTGCAGTGGGCATGAGCGATGGTGCAGTTCTTGTGCTAGAGCCGTTGGATACAGACGACGTACAAGTGGGGAGCGACGTCTCCTCCGAACAATATCCTTCCAGTGATGTCAGCAGTAGCAGGGCTGACAGCCAACTCTAGACGTCTGATTGACTGATGACAAGGTGACACGGCAATGCTTGTTTGGCCTAGAACGCCAGATTCAGTTAAATATTTGGCTTGGCTGCTAGATACATATTCAGTCAAATGGAACTGACTTTTTATCCACCCATCCAGTTACATGTATACCATCTATTGCCAGACTAGTGTTTTCATGTCGTTGAGGACTTATTACATGCTTGTAATATGTGTAAAGTAATCTGCTGCTCTCCCTCTGTACGCGCGGCAGGGGCAGGCGCCGAAAGAGCTCCCCTGCTGCTGCACTGTAGCTGCGGCAGGGTAGACACCGAAAGGCTCCCCTGCCGCACTGTAGCCATAGCAGGGGCAGGCAACAAAGTCAGCCCTACTGTCACATCTAGTCACTATAGTAGCATGGCAGCCTGGCATGTCTGTATACTAGGATTAGATGGGTAGAGTTGTATATATAGCTTTCCACTGCAACTCAGTAATAGGAGAGAGTTCAGTTTTGTCATCTCCTTTCAAGAGCTGTGGCCAACGCTAGTGCTTGTGTTGTGTGTGTGTGCGCTCTGTTCTCCCTTCCTCTTCTACCTTCAGTCATAGTCTG
The DNA here is from genome assembly GCF_019320115.1 of Miscanthus floridulus. Lineage (NCBI taxonomy): Eukaryota > Viridiplantae > Streptophyta > Magnoliopsida > Poales > Poaceae > Miscanthus > Miscanthus floridulus. The sequence continues at coordinate 3,362,699 of NC_089595.1, forward strand.
TGTGCGAGAACGCCGGTGAGCAGTCGGCTCTCCCGTGCGGGAGATCTCAGGACCAACAAGTGGTATCAAAGCCGTATAAGCGCCGTCGTCGGACGAACCGCTGGCGATGACGGACGGTTTGAAGATGGGCGACAGCAACAGTGCTGCTGTGGTTGCCCAGCCACGACAGGAGGTCGTCGTGCGCATGATGCGGGAGGTCAGCAGCACCAGTTGGCTGACGCTGACTCACACCAACTATGGCGAGTGGGCGGTGACCATGAAGGTCAAGCTCAGAGCCCGACGGCTCTGGAATGCCATTGACAAGGGCACCGACAACGAAGAAGAAGACATGTCAGCATTGGAGGCTATCCTTGCTGTTGTGCTAACGGAGTACAGGGAGCCGTTGGGGGCGAAGAACTCTGCTAAGGAGGCGTGGGAGGCCGTTGCAGCGATGCGCGTCGGCTCCGACCGTGCAAAGAAGGCGACGGCCCAGCTGCTGAAGCAGGAGTACGCCAACCTCAAGTTCAAGGATGGTGAGTCGGTGGAGGACTTCTCCCTCCACCTGCAGTCGCTCATCAGCAAGCTAAGGAGCCACAACATCACCATCGACAAAGAAGAGGTGGTCTCCAAGTACCTCCACTCTGTGCTGGTGAAGTACACCCATATCGCTCTCTCCATAGAGACGATGCTAGACTTGTCCACCCTCACCATTGAGGATGTGACAGGTCGTCTGCAGGCGGTGGATGAGCGCATGGAGCAGGCCACAGCAACGACGGAGAGCGGCAAGCTGCTGCTGATAGAGGAGGAGTGGGCTGCCTGGATGAAGGAGAAGAAGTCCAGGGAAGCCTCCTCCAGCCACAGTGGCGATGGCAAGCGCCACAGTAAGGCTTCTTCGGAGAAGGAGAAGAAGAAGAAGAAGAAGGTCGACCCCAACGCCTACCGGCGCTGTGGGAAGACGGGCCATTGGGCAAAGGAGTACCCAAATCGCAAGCAGGAGAACAAGGCTGAGGCTCATTTAGCGTAGGCGGATGAGGATGATGAGGCCACTCTCCTGATGGTGATGTTCTGTGCACTGCACGACGTTGAGGCCAAGGAGAGGGGAGAGGTGATGGCAGTGGAAGGTCACGGCAAGGATCTAAAGGCTGTCAACCTCGACGAACCGTGTGCCCAAATCCACCTCGAACGTGTGGGCGGCGAGCAGGAGCAGCGGTGATACCTGGACTTCGGCGCCAACAACCACATGACAGGCTCCAAGGAAGCCTTCTCCGAGCTCAACGGCAACATGATCAGTGCGGTGAAGTTCGGCGACGGCTCAAGGGTGGTGATCCGAGGGCGCGACACCATCATCTTTAGGTGCCAGAACAACGAGCACCACGCACTGACAGATGTATATTACATCCTGTAGCTGCGTTCAAGCATCATCAACATTGCCCAGTTGTATAAGCGCGCCAGCGAGGTACTGATCAAGGACGGCGTCCTCAGGATTAGGGACCAGGAGCTGCGGCTTCTTGCCAAGGTGAAGAGGTCCTAGAGCAGCCGGTGCGCCTGACAGCATGGCACACCGAGGAGCCATGGCTGTGGCATGCTTAGTTTGGCCATCTCAGCTTTGACGTGCTCGGTCGACTAGAGAATATGATCCGAGGGTTGCCCCACATCAAGCACGCAGGCGAGCTGTGTGACAGCGGCCTGGCCGAGAAGCAGAGGAGGCTGCCGTTCCCAAAGGCGGCCAAGTATCGTGCGGCGAACGCTATCGAGCTCGTCCATGGCGATCTCTGCGGGCCAATCACACCAACCATAAACGCTGGTCGACGGTACTTTCTCCTGCTCGTGGATGATTGCAGTCGCTATATGTGGCTGCAACTCCTAATGAGCAAGGATGAGGCGGTGGAGGCGATCAAGAAGTTCAAGGCACGCGTGGAGGCGGAGAGTGGCAAGAAGTTGCGCGTGCTACAGGCTGATCATGGCGGCAAATTCACTTCAGTGGAGCTCGCTGCGTACTACGCGGATCAGGGTGTGGTGCGACACCACACTGCGCCATACTCGCCACAGCAAAATGGCATGGTGGATCGGCGGAACCAGACGATGGTCGGCACGGCTCGATCCATGATGAAGGCCAAAAGCATCCCGACAAAGTTCTTGGGAGAGGCAGTGACCACGGCGGTGTTCATCCTCAACCGTGCACCCACCAAGGCCCTGAAGGGCGGCACGCCGTTCGAAGCTTGGTATAGGCGCAAGGCGAGCGTGTCTTTCCTCTGGACATTCGGCTGCATCGGCCACATCAGGAAGACGAAGCCGGTCCTCACCAAGCTAGCGGACATGAGCACACAGATGGTGGTCCTGGGCTACGAGGAAGGTACCAAGGCATACTGTCTCTACGACCCACGTGGAGGCAAGGTGATTGTCTCGCGCGATGTCATGTTCGATGAGAAGGCGGCCTGGGACTAGGACAGTCTGGGCACGGGGGAAGCTAGCGGCTTCACCAGCACCTTCGTCGTCGAGCATTTGGTCATCCATGATGGTGGAGACGCTGGAGAGGAGCTACCGACCACTCTAGCAATAGAGTCGAGCACTCCTACGGTGGTGCCGAGCACTCCAAGATAGGTGCCGAGTGGTCTAGGAGGGGTGCCGAGCACTCTAGGAGTGGTGCTAAGCGGTCCTGCAGTGGTGCTGACCACTCTAGGACGGGTGTTGAATGCTCCCATAGCGGAGCCGAGAGGTCATGTAGTGGTGCTGACCACTCCAAGACTGGTGCCGAGCACTCCTGGGGTGGTGCTGAGCACTCCGAGAGGGGTGCCAAGCACTCCACGAGTGGTGCCGAGCACTCCAAGAGTGGTGCCGAGCACTCCAGGTGCTGTGCCGACCACTCTGGTAGAACAGGAGACTCCATCGACGTCGATCGAGTTTGCCTCACCTCCAAGCGACATCATTGAGTTCGTGGATGCCTTCCACGACGGTGAGGAGGTGCGGTTCCATAGGCTGGACGACATCGTCGGTGGCATAGGATTCTCAGGTCTAGTGGGTCGGCTGCTCAATGACCCAGAGCTACTTCTCATCAGTGCAAAGGAACCACCCACCTTCGCGCTGGCCAAGCGTGATGCAAATTGGCGACGAGCGATGCTGGAGGAGATGAAGGCGATCAAGGACAACGAGACTTGGGAGCTCATCGATCCACCTCCAGGATGCCATCCGATCGGCCTGAAGTGGGTGTACAAGGTCAAGCGGGACAAGCACGGTGCCATTGTCAAGCACAAGGCGTGCCTCATCACCCGAGGCTTTGTCCAGCATGAGGGCATCGACTTTGAGGAAGTCTTTGCGCCGATAGCGCATATGGAGTCTATCTGACGGCTGCTGGCTTTCGCAGCAGCGAAGGACTGGCGCGTCCATCACCTGGACATAAAATCAGCCTTCCTCAATGGTGAGCTAGCGAAGACAGTCTTTGTCAAGCAACCTCTGGGTTTCGCCATCAAGGGAGCGAAGCACGGGGTGCTCCGACTGTGCAAGGCGCTCTACGAGCTACGACAGGCCCCGCGAGCATGGAACGCCAAGCTTGATGCCACACTGGGTGAGCTTGGGTTCATGCGGTGCGCAACCGAGCACGCGCTCTACACGCGGTGATGGGGGAAGGAGTAGCTCCTCATCAGCGTGAATGTGGATGACTTGATCGTCACTGGCGCGCGTGCGGAGGACATCGATAGCTTCAAGCGCGAGATTGTGGCTCATTTTCAAATGAGCAATCTCGGCGCGCTCTCCTACTACCTCAGCATCGAGGTGAGACAGTGGAAGGAGGCGCTCATGCTTGGTCAGAGCGCGTACGCCTTGAAGCTATTGGAGTGGAGCAGCATGGCTGAGTGCAAGCCATGCATGACTCCGATGGAGGAGCGGCTGAAGCTGACGAAGGCTAGTACCGCGGTAAAGGTAGATGCAACACTCTACCGGAGCATCATCGGTGGTCTACGCTACCTAGTCCACACAAGGCCGGACGTTGCGTTTGCCATGGGCTACGTCAGCCGCTTCATGGAGGATCCCCGAGAGGATCGCTGGGCCACGGTGAAGCGGCTACTGCGCTACGTCAAGGGGATGGTGGATCAGTTGATCATCTTCCCCAAGACCGGCAGAAGTGGGCTGCAGTTCACTGTGTTTAGCGATGCAGACATGGCGGGGGACATCGACGGACGGCGGAGAACCTCTGACGTGCTCGTCTTCCTCCGATCGGCTCCAATCTCATGGTTGTCGCTGAAACAGAAGGTGGTGGTGTTGTCCACGTGCGAGGCAGAGTACGTAGCGGTGGCCACAGCGGCGTGCCAAGCTGTGTGGCTGTGTCGGCTGCTGGGCGAGCTGACTGGTGTAGAAGCTCACCCACCAGCACTGATGGTGGACAACCAGCTCGCCGTCACCCTCGTGAAGAATCCGGTTCTCCACGACCAGAGCAAGCACATCGACGTCAAGTTTCACTTCCTTAGGGACTGTGTCGATGGAGGGCAAATCATCATCGAGTTCATCAAAACTGGTCGGCAACTCACGGATGTCCTCACCAAGCCGCTCGGTCGTCTTCGGTTCACGGAGCTGAAGAAGATTATCGGCATGGGGGAGGTTCTAGGGTTAGCAGCTGGATTAGGGGAAGAATTGTAAAGTAATCTGCTACTCTCCCTCTGTACGCGTGGCAGGGGCAGACGCCGAAAGGGCTCCCCTGCTACTGCACTGTAGCCGCAGCAGGGGTAGGCGCCGAAAGGCTCCCCTATCGCTCTGTAGCCATAGTAGACGCAGGCGCCAAAGTCAGCCCTGCTGTCACATCTAGTCTATAGTAGCATGGCAGCCTGGCATGTCTGTATACTAGGATTAGATAGGTAGAGTTGTATATATAGCTTTCCACTGCAACTTAGTGAAGGGAGAGAATTCAGTTTTGCCATCTCCTCTATAGGAGCTCCGGCCAACGCTGGTGCTTGTACTGTGTGTGCGCGCTCTGTTCTTCCTTCTTCTTATACCTCCAGCTGTAGTCTGTGTGCGAGAACGCCGATGAGCGGTTGGCTCACATGTGCGGGAGATCTCAGGGCCAACAATATGCACGTTGCTAGTGGTGGGTGAGACATTGTCCTCTTCATCTCTCTTCTTTGTTCAAAAAACATAATTGGATATCAGACAAATATATTCTGACCTTGGGGACAATCTCATAAGTCAAGTTGGCTTAGGTTGAATCGCAATACCCAATTCTTAAGTGTCATGTTGGCTTAGGTTGAATCCCAATACTCTCGCTTGGTGAATGATGTGAGATGTCAAAATGCACTGTAACAACTCATTCCAAGTGGGGAAAATTGTCCTGGATAAAAGTATATAGAACATATATATGCGAGTTAGGTTGCATATCGTCACTTACTAAAATAATTATGAGAAAAGCATTCGGGTAAAAAGAATACAAAGGGAAATGAGAATGGCAAAAACTTTTTTGTTATTTAGTCTTCTAGACGCACTATTATCGTTCCTGAGTAGTTATCCATCTTCATAATTTGTAAAAACCATCTTGTTGATCTTTAAATAATTAGATGCTACTCCCTCCATCCCAAATTATAAGTAATTCCAAGAATCTTGGAGAGTCAAAACATCTTAAGTTTGACCAAAATAATAGAAAGAATTAATAAAGATTTATGACATCAAATAGATATATTATGACTATAATTAACGAAGAATCTAATGATATTTTGTTGGCATTATAAATGTTATTATCTTATCATATAAATTTGGTCAAATTTGAGATACTCTGACTCTCCAAGATTCTTGGAATGACTTATAATTTAGAACAGAGGGAGTATATCGTCAAGCTAAAATCAAAATATTTAAATTCAAGCTAAAACTATTGATGCTTAGGACCTCTATAACCACAGCCAACCAAAAGACCCATAAACCAATTGATGCTTAGGGCCACCAAAAAACCATGAATTTCAACTTGATTTATACCTTATGTTGGAGACAATACTGTGCCTTCTAAATATTTGGAATTTATCTAGAAAAAAAAAGAACACTGAGAAAAGGTCAGTCTCAGAAAATGCTGACTGTCACGTGTTTCAAATGGGGAAGAAGTTCCTTGTATACGACAGTAGGTGTTCCCTGTTTTCGCTCAAAAAGAAATGGGGAAAAGACCATTTCAAGTGCTTCAGCATTCACACGTCCTTTCCTTCCTCAATGCAAATAATATCAGTAATGAATATACAACAACAATGTATCTATTTCCACAGACCCCACGGCGAAAATCAGACCCACTGATATCTGCAAACAACATTTCCAATTTCTTCTCATAGAAAATAGGGAAAAGAAAGAAAGGCAAAGTGGGCAAGCCATACATCTGCCAAAGAAATACACACCCAAGCAGCCCCACTGTAAAAAGGACTATTACCAAACTGGTTATCAACCCTGACAAACCCAATGTGTCCACGTGAGGTGATATCAACCAGGACCACACCCTCAACATCAAGACCGCCCTGAGCCACTCCCATGTGTCTTCTATCACTACCTTGCTTGGGCCTAGCATTTACTGGAGGGCACAGGAGAAAACAACTAATAGACCACAGTTGAGCTCCAAGCAATCAGATTACCAGGCAAAAGGCCAGAGCCATTGCTGATCATACTATCTGGAAGGTTTCTTACGGCTAAATATCTCTTGCTCTTTGAGGCGGTGCTGGAACCGTGCCAAGCCTGCAGCCTTTCATGACAGCAGAAAGCTCAGTTGGGTCACGTAGTTGTCAATTAGGCTACCTGGTTGATCAACTTCTGCCAAAAGGTTCATTTCCTGAGACAAATAAAGCATATGTTTAAGCAGCATGGCAAAATGAATAATATTATGGAGTAGCAGTATTATCAACAGTCAACCAGTGACCTTACAACAAAAGAACAAACAAGTTAAAGCAAATAGACAGCTTAAAGTTGATTCGCAAAATATACGGTCCCCTCTTTATGATAAGAGGACATATGTGTATTTGTACTAGCTAATCACATTTCTTCTTAGGAACACACTAATTTCATCATCATTATAATAAGGCGCGTTATGATTAGAAGAATCTATCAAGGTATGATTTGACCATTGATTCTCTTACAATATAATATCAATTACTACAAAACTATGTTAATAAAAGGCATGTAAAATACTACTACCTTTGTCCCAAAAAGGACACAATTCTATGTCTGGTCAAAGTGAAACTATCTTAAGTTCGACAGAGTTTATAGAAAATATTATCAATAAATAGATATATTTTTAACTAATTGATGGTCAAAGGTTACAGTGTCTGGCTTTTTCGAATTCTAATCCGCCCTACAGTCTGAAATTGAGGGAGTAGCATACAGTAAGATGACTTATTCTATACAGCAGTCAATCTAAGAACATTATCATGGATGTAATTCAGTAGATTAAGACTTACTTCCCGTAGGATCTCCATAGTATTCTCGATCTCCTTCCTGTGAGCAGCAATGAGGGCCTCCTCTTCCTAACATACAAAAGAGAGTTTATCACCACAGCTCGATGCAGGATAAAATGAAACAGCAGTTTCATGAATTGTTCTTTACCTCAAGAATTGCATCAATTTCTACATCATCACAAGAACTTTCCTTTTCAGATCGCCTTGATGAAGCTGAAGCAGATGCTGGCCTTTGCTGCTGTTGCAGCTGCTTTGCCTGCTGCACCTTATACCCAGCCCGACCTGTCTCAGGCAAGGTTTTCATTATCGGAAATAAAAATTTATCGGATGTCATGGATAAAGAGGATAAGCAAGATATATCGGAAATATCGGACCAAATTCAAAAAAAAAATCAAATTGTTTTGAAAAAATTCCGTAGAATTTGACTTGAAACTATTCCTAAGCTATTAAACGTCGCTTGTTCACAGATAAAAACAAAAATAAAACATTATAGTGTGGGATTGTCGCACGGCTGAATTTGGGTTGTCTGTGTAGAAGCAGGAAAGAAGGGAAAAATTTGGCCGATGTCAAATTTTATCGGACCCTGTGGATAGAAAGGAAATTTCGGAAATTTCCGTGAATTTCGGCCGATAAAAAAAACCTTGGTCTCAGGACCATTATCCTTTTTCATGTAGTTGCTTTGCCTATCAGATTTGTCTTCTCTACAAGCCTTTCTATGAGGAGGTGAGACTTTTGTGACTTTCTCCTCCTCCTGTGTGTTCGCTGAATTCTAAACCAACTGTGCCTTAGTGTAAGCAGTTTGGGTGGACTTCAAATCATACCTCTCCCTGTCATTACCAGATACTGCACCATTTTCTTCTCTCCATCTATTAGAATAGCTTCGAATCATACTAAAGGAATTTCAGTCAGGCTCCGCGGAAGGGTTGGATATCAAATTTTCAGTGCCCTTCCGGTAAGTATCAACTGGGGTCTTCTCTTGAATGTGATTAGGAATTTCTTCAGCTTCAGCCGGCAGTGGATATGATGGAGCTGACGAGGACTCCCAGGTAGAAGCTGTAGTCGGTCCTGTGGTGAAATTGTTAGCCCTGTTGAGATTGGCTTTCGGCCTGATGGTGAACTACTAGTTCACTGGAGCTTATGTTGAATTGTATGATTTGATTCACCCAGAATAGGTGATAGATGAGCGTGAGGTTGCAGAAGAGAGAACAGTGTCAGCGACTCGCTGCCTGATGAAAGCATCCAGGAGAAGACTGAAGCCCAGGGCGGGTCCTCCCGAGCCGAGTTGTCCGCGCCCAGAAGCAAGAGAGCCCACAAGCCCAGTGTGCGCGCTTCCGGTCCAGAATGGTCCAAGTAATGTAATGAATATATAGGCTTAGTCTGTGAGACGAGGGAATCATCATGTAAGAACCAAAACCTGAACAAACTCTGAACTCGGCCAAGAGCTGTCCTCGTTCTTCCGGCTGCTGGCTACCCTGAACTCCTTCGTGCTACCTACCCTGATTCCTTGCTTCCCCAATCCCTCCAATCTATTGCTGGTTCTTACGATTGGTATCAGAGACTCGTCGATCTGGACCACCACCACTTTACCCGGCTACAACGAGCTCGAGGCGCCATGGATCCGGCTCTGCAGCTCGTCCTCGAAACCATGAATCAGCGCTTTGACGAGCTCCACACCCGCTACACCGATCGGGACCGCGAGATTGCCACCCATGCCGCCACCATCGAGTCATGCTTCACCGAGATGGCGGCCACCACCACGGCGCTAGAGGAACGCGTTGTTAGGCTGGAGTCGATCCACGTCGACCCCATCGCCGCGACCGTCAAGCAGCGCCTCGCGTCCCTAGAGGCAAACTATGTTGACCACGACGCCGACTACGCCCAGCGCATCTGGGATCTGGAGGCCATCTATGTCACCGACGCCAAGGACGGCCGTGACGACCGCGGACTTCATCGCGTGGCGCCCCGACATTGAGGGTGTGCTAGACGACATCAAGTTGCAGGTCCAGAAGTTCACCAAACCGCACGACCGCCAGGTGTTTTCGACGCAATGGCGCACCACCCTGAGATTTTCGCGGCATCACCCACGGCGGCCGCGCCATCCTCGGCGGGACTCGTTGCCAAACCGCCTGATGGGCACTGTGCCGAATCGACTACACGGGATGTGGGTTCCGGGGTCATCACGACCTGGACACACGTCCCGGCCAAGGGTACGTGTCCTCCCACGCCTCTTCATACTACTCCGCCGATGTTTGTTAACCCAAAGCCGCCTCCACCTCCCCTTCCAGCCTTCAAACAGCCAGCCCACCCTCCCGCTCACCCTCCACCGCGTCTCGTGCCTCCACAGCATCAGCGTCCCCCTGACCCGTTCGTTGCCGCTCAACCCACCGCTCCACAGCATACAGGTCGCCTTCCTAAGCTTTCCTTCCCTCGCTTCAATAGGGACAACCCTCGCCTATGGCGCTCCTTGTGTGAGGACTATTTTGACATGTATAGTCTCCCTAGTACCATGTAGATCCGCATCGCTAAGCAACATCTCGACAAAGCTCTAGCATGTTGGTTCCAATCCATCGAGTCCACCCTTGATTTCTCTGATTGGCCGGTTTCTGCCACCTTCTCCACGATTGTTTCGACCGCGATCAAAAAGAGCTCCTCCTTCGCCAATTATGCCATGTCAAGCAAACTTCCTTTGTCACCGAATATATTGCCCAATTCACCGAATTAGTCGACCAGCTGGCAGCTTATTCTTCTAATACCGATCCCATGTACTTCACTATGAGGTTTAGCGATGGTCTTCGTCATGACATCAAAGCTATTGTGCTTGTATTACGGCCTCTCGATTTGGATACTGCTTGCACTCTTGCTATGTTATAGGAAGAGGCGAACCTGGTGCCCCATCCCCGGGTACACCGTAGTGGTGATTGGTCTCCATCGCCCAAGTCATCGTCCACTGTTCGTGTGACTCCTTCCACTCCAGCTGTGGCGAGTGCGGACAAGACCTCTCCACCTGTGGCTACGCCGACTGACTCCAAGTTGGATGCAATTAAGTCTTATCGTCAAGCCTTGGGTCTTTGTTTCAAATGTAATACCAAGTGGAGCAAGGATCATCAGTGCGCTCCCGAAGTTCTTCATGCAGCGTAAGCATTCTGGGAATTTTGTACCGATGAAGAAGAGGAATCCGTCGAGGAGTCAGAACCGACTGAAGCCACGGAGCAACTCTGTTTGGCTATCTCCAAGGCAGCTATCTCTGGTATTCCTGCTTCTCGCACAGTCAAATTGGTGGGAACAGTTGCGGACATTCCAGTTCAAATCCGGGTTGATTCGGGCAGCTCATCCTCTTTCATCAACTCTGCATGATTCTCACCAACTTGGTGTGAATGGATTTCAAAAGTCATGTCTAGAGGGAGTGTTGCAGTAAAGGTCAATGATAATATAGGCCATTATTTCCAAACGAGGAAAGGAGTGCGTTAGGGGAATTCATTATCTCCAATCATGTTTAATATAGTGGTTGACATGTTGGCTATCCTTATTTAACGAGCTAAAGAGGCTGAACAAATCCAAGGGGTTATTCCGCATTTGGTAGATGAGGGACTTTCCGTCACACCTCAAAATTTCTGATTTTGGGTTGTGCATAGAAAACACTAAATAAAATAAATGATTTCAATGTTGATATAAAATTTCCCAAGTTTAGTTTATGGTAGTGCAAATTTAGTTATAGAAAATGTGAATTTTCAATCTTTTTTAAATTAATTTGATGGTTTTTGCTTGATGTGATGTTTCTTGTTGCATGACTTTCTGTGGTGAGTGAGTAAAATTTTCAAGACGCGTTTAGTAAGATTTATCTTTAATCCGGTCTGTCCCCATCTTTTTCTGAAATCAAATTCATTGTTTCTCAACTCCATCCTCTCGTTTGGAGTTTCTCAAGATCCTTTTTCTTGTGCTCCAAATCACTTCTTTGAGTTCATAATCCATCGGCCTATCTCTAAAAATTTCTCGGGAATTTTTTTGGCTTTTTCTAGTATCTTTTTTCATTTTTCTGTAAGCATAATCTAATTTTTAGATGCTCCAAAATATCTTTTCATGAGCTTCAAATACTTTATTTGGGTTCATCATGTTCCAAAGTATCTCTGGGAATTTTCCCTAAATGTTCCGAGGTCTCGGAGTATTTTTCGTGGCTTAAATATCAATTCTGGACTTTTTCAGAATTATTTTATTTATAAAATTAATTAATTTCGAAAATAAATAATATATCTCATTTTTCAACCAACCCTCAAAGCCCATTTCTTCACTGCCAGGCAGGTAATCAAGACACGCCTTCTGTACAACGTGCAAGGTATGTGCAGTAAATGCACCAAGTGCATATGCATGCATCTGTACGTATGCTCCTGCCCACCTGTAGTTTTTGCACATTCATCGTCTAGAGAACACAGCTCGCCATGCAATGCAGAAGGGCAAAGCAAGGCAACCCTACGTGCACTTGTCCTTCACATCTTATCTGTTTTAGATCAGTTTCAGTTCCTTTGCCGCGTTAGTTTCAAATCACTGTGATCTACGACCTATCAGCGGCGCTTATCATGTCACATGTCTATATGTTCATAATTAGATATTAATTTTATTAATGTTCAATTAAACTAGTTTTATAATTAAAATCAATATAGGTTTTATTTTTGGAATTTTATACATAAATATTAATGTGACTAGTTACTAACATTAATATGCTTTTAAATTATAATTTACTTTGTTTAAACACGCTACATATAATAGACTTGTATAGATGCTCTCATATGTTACTTTGCTTTTGCAAGTTAAAGTTTAATCGGCATAAATGATATCAGGATATTTGTAAATAAAATATGACAAGCTTAAACTCCGTTTCTAAACTAAATTATGATTTGTCTCATCTGAACTAATAACTTCTGCATGACTTTGTTTAATTAAAATAAATCAAGCTCGTAGTTGTCTCTTTTATAATATAGTAAAATTCCTAGTAGTCGTTTCTTTTTAACGATAGTTTCGTTATCGGCGTTTCTTGCGTTCTCTCGACCGTAGTAACGAGCTCTCTTTAGTACGTTGTTTTGTCTCATGTGGTGTAATGTTCTTAGTTGATTTTATTTATTTGCTTGTATGTTTGTCTATCTGTGGTGCGTGCTACGAGTAGACGAGAATCGTTTGTGGGCGTCGATGATGAGAAGGTGATGACCGAAAGCTGATGGTGTGAGAGTTGAGCAAGTGTTTAAGGCAAGTATAGCATGGGGTCATCCTTGTTACCTATTCACTTTTTAATGACTATTAATTCATGATGCATGTGTCTACCTTGTTACCTGTAAGGATATCCTAGCTATTTGATATCTTGTACCTTGACACCATGGGTGATTTGCATTGGGTAGTATTATGCTAGTGCTCAAGATAAATAACCATGATCTTGTAACATGACTAATGGTATATGCAATAAACGTTAAAATATGCTTTTTAGTAACATAGAATCAGGGGGCTAGAGCATTGGGCTGTTTTTATGGTGCTCTAGATTCCACTCCCTAGGGACTTATTTGTAAGAGATCATCCGGGACTTATAGTGCAACCATGAGCGCTACATGGCTCTGGCTTTAGTCAAGTATGAGGACCTTTTCTAGCTTGTTAGAGGTTACCTTTATGGCGCAAATGGGGTGTGTTCCGGGTTGGGTATAGTGCGGCCTCTGTCTGTCAGTGTATAGTCTGTGCGTTATTGTGCCTTTCGGAAGGGGAGCCCTACATCTGCAGGCCACAGAAATCTAGCGGCCCTAACTTGTTAGACAAACATTTGAAAGACTTCATAGTGAACCCTGCTGACCTTCCTTGGAAGTGGGTCAAGAGGCTGATCACCTCGGGCGAAAGGATAAATCACGGCTCATGGGTAAAGATGTACAACATCTGCATAGTATTAAAAACTGTTATAACAGTCGTGCTCATGGACAAGAGCGGCCTGGACTCCTTACTGAATAGATGATGAACACTGATGATACTGATGATAAAGATGTTCACTAATGATTGCCTTTTATGCTATACATTATTTATGTTTACATGATCATGCGGTTATTTGAGGCTTATGCTAAAATTGTTGCTACTCAATTGCTAAAACTTGACTCACTAAAATCTAATTGCAGTAAACCGTGTCAAACCTTTTGAGCCTCCTGAACCCCTTGTTATATTTGCTGAGTACGACATGTGCTCATCCTTGCTATTTCCCCACACCCCTAGACTGTAGTAAAGTTGCTTAGAAGATTGATGACGACACACAGGACTTCCTAGAAGGCTGATAGAAGCGCTTGTCATATGGAACCCCCAGTTAGCCGTCCCTGAGAAGAATGGAGCCTGAATATTAGTTACCGTTCTATGATACTTTGATATAAGTGTTAATATAGCTATATATAACATTGTTTCCGATATTTTCTATTCTGTCGTTGTATGTGTGGACTTCCTGGGCACACATATGGCGAGCTTGGTTTTCTTTGGAAAACTGGGAATGACACTTTCGGTCCGTCAGTAAGCGGATGACACTGTTATCTTTATGGACAATGATCTAGAGAGGGCCAAAAACATGAAGCTCTTGCTTTGTGCTTTTGAACAGTTATCAGGACTCAAGATCAATTTCCATAAGAGCGAAATGTTTTGCTACTGAGCAGCCAAAGCCAATCAAAACGAGTATGCACAAATTTTTGGGTGTAATGTAGGGTCGTTCCGTTTAGATACCTAGGAATTCCTATGCACCATAGAAAACTCATGAATAAGGACTGGAAACATGTTGAAGAATGATTTCAAAAGAGACTGAACCATTGGAGGAGTAAGATGTTGTCGGTAGGAGGGAGGCTTGTTCTAATTAAGTCTGTTTTGAGTAGTCCTCCCATGTTCATGATGTCCTTTTTTGAAATACCTAGAGACGTTTTGAAGAAGTTGGATTATTTTAGATTATGATTTTTTGGTAGAGTGATGGACACAAGAAAAAATATAGATTGACTAAGTGGGAGGTAGTATGTACACCAAAGACCAAGGAGGGTTGGGAGTCCTAAATTTAGATGTTCACAATAAGTGTCTCTTAAGCAAATGGCTTTTTAAATTGATGAATGGAGACGGAGTTTGGAAACAATTGCTTAGGAATAAATATCTAAGGGACAAAACTTTGACATAGGTTCAATATATGCCCGGGGACTGATCTAGGTAATGGGTCTCAAGTGCAATTTTGGGAGGATTCGTGGATAAGACCGTGCCCACTAAAATCGCTCTTTCCTGCACTATATAATATCGTGAGGAGAAAAAATGCGTCTGTAAGATCAGTGTTGTCTATGACACCGTTAAATAATGTAGCTTTCAGGAGATCTCTGATGGATGTTAACTTGCAAGCGTGGCACGATGTGGTGGCTATGGTTGCAGATGTACAACTAACAAACTACTGATACCGCTTTGTGTGGGGGCTACATCAGAATGGGCTGTTTTCAGTCAAATCCATATACAAAGCCTTATTAGGAGCAGAAGCTATACCATATAACACATTAATCTAGAAACTTAAACTACATCTCAAAATCGAAGTCTTTATGTGGTATTTATACAAGGGAGTAATCTTAACAAAGGATAATTTAGTACGACTGCAATGGCAAGGAGATAGGAAGTGTTGTTTCTGTTCTTCAAACGAGTCTATACAACATTTACTCCTTGACTGTCATTTTGCTAAATTTATGTGGAGAACTATTCATGTTTCTTTTAATCTAATACCTCCAACTAGTGTACATATTTTGTTTACAGGCTGTTTAGAAGGGATAAATAGGAAACTAAAATCTCATATTCTTGTGGGTGTAAGTGCAATTTGTTGGGCGATATGACTAACTCGGAATGACATCGTGTTTGACAAGGTCCTAGCACCATCTTATTTGCAGGTTATCTTCAGGGGGCTTACTGGACCACGTCCTGATCCTGCTACAGAAGGAGGAGGATCGCCATATGATGACGATGGGATGCAGGACTATTGAGATAATCGTGATGGAGGTGTTTGCAAGACACGGCTGCCGATTTAGAAATAGACTTGCTTTTTAGTTGTGGTTTTTGGAAACGTTATTTGTTTTCACTATGGCTCAAAGCTTTATTTTTTAGATTCCCTAAACTGTTTACTCTTGTTTGTAATAAGGAACAACCATATGCATTGGTCGATGCAGAAGCTGGGATATTAATATATTTCCTTTTCTAAAAAGGCTGCCGTCAGTTTCTACTGTTCCATTGTCTGCGTCGGTTCAGATTGCCGGGGGTGGTATCCTTCAGTGCTCCCAATTGCTTCGTCATGTCAGTTGGTCTGTAGGACCGTGCTCTTTTCAGTCGGATTTCAAGGTGCTGCCACTCGAAGTATTTGATGTGGTGGCATGGACTGGCTCGAGCCTTCCAGCCCCATGCATGTACACTGGGGACAGAAGTGGTTGTCCATTCCGTATGAAGGACAGACTCAAGTACTTGCAGGGTCTTACTGAAGACGCTCCTGAACATATTTTGCTTCATGTTGACACGGCTGCATCATCGGACGCATAACCTGCTGACAGTCTGCCCTTGCCACCTGAAATTCAGGGTCTGCTCCATGAGTTCGAGGACGTGTTCAAACTACCTACAGCCCTGCCTCCGTCCCGGGCATGTAACCATGAGATTCCTCTCATTCCAGGAGCACAACCCGTGTTCATCAGGCCGTATCGTTACCCGCCTAAGTTGAAGGACGAAATCGAAAGGCAAGTACAAGAGATGCTGTCCCAGGGTCTGATTCGTCCCAGTTCCAGCTCCTTTTCTTCCCCTGTGTTGTTGGTTCAGAAGAAAGACGGCACATACCGTTTCTGCATCGACTCCCGTCACCTCAATGCATTGACAAGGAAGTCCAAGTTCCCTGTACCTGTCTTCGATCAGCTTATGGATAAACTCACCAATGCCAAGTGGTTCTCCACTCTTGATCTGCGGGCTGGATTTCATCAAATTCTGTTGAAGCCGGGCGAAGAGCAGAAAACAGCATTCCAGACTCACCTGGGCTAGTACGAGTTCACAATGATGGCGTTTGGCCTCACCGGCACGCCAGGCACATTTCAGGGGGCCATGAACATCACGGTCTGCGGAAATTCGTCATTGTGTTCTTTGACGACATTCTAGTGTACAGCGCTACCTTCGAGGAGCATATCGCTCACCTCAGTCAGGTTCTTCAGTGCATTCACTACTTGGGGCATGTGATTAGTGGCAAGGGACTGTCTACCGACCCAACAAAGATTCAAGCCGTCCGTGACTGGCCAGTTCCCTCCTCTGTCGAAGCACTTCGTGGTTTCTTGGGGCTTGCTGGGTACTGCAGGAAGTTCGTGCAGCACTTTGGCATTATTGCTAAGCCCTTAACTGACTTGCTCAAGAAGGACCAATGCTTCGTCTGGACCACTGAACACCAACATGCCTTCGATCTGCTCAAACAGGCGCTCTGCTCTGCACATGTGCTGGCTCTGCCTGACTTCTCATTGCCGTTCCATATTGAAACTGATGCCTCCGGAACCGGCGTGGGAGCTGTCCTCCAACAGAACGGGCACCCTATCGCGTTAGTTCCAAATCACTGTGATCTACGACCTATCAGCAGCGCTTATCATATCACATGTCTATATGTTCATAATTAGATATTAATTTTATTAATGTTCAATTAAACTAGTTTTATAATTAAAATCAATATAGGTTTTATTTTTGGAATTTTATACATAAATATTAATGTGACTAGTTACTAACATTAATATGCTTTTAAATTATAATTTACTTTGTTTAGACACGCTACATATAATAGACTCGTATAGATGCTCTCATATGTTACTTTGCTTTTGCAAGTTAAAGTTTAATTAGCATAAATGATATCGAGATATTTGTAAATAAAATATGACTAGCTTAAACTCCATTTCTAAACTAAATTATGATTTATCTAATCTGAACCGTTTCTTTTTAACGATAGTTTGGTGCGTTTCTTGCGTTCTCTCGACTGTAGTAACGAGCTCTCTTTAGTACGTTGTTTTGTCTCATGTGGTGTAATGTTCTTAGTTGCTTTTATTTGTTTGCTTGTATGTTTGTCTATCGGTGGTGCATGCTACGAGTAGACGAGAATCGTTTGTGGGCGTCGATGATGAGAAGGTGATGACCGAAAGCTGATGGTGTGAGAGTTGAGCAAGTGTTTAAGGCAAGTATAGCATGGGGTCATCCTTATTACCTATTCACTTTTTAATTACTATTAATTCATGATGCATGTGTCTACCTTGTTACGTGTAAGGATATCCTAGCTATTTGATATCTTGTACATGGACACCATGGGTGATTTGCATTGGGTAGTATTATGCTAGTGCTCAAAATAAATAACCATGCTCTTGTAACGTGACTAATGGTATATGCAATAAACGTTAAAATATGCTTTTTAGCAACGTGGAATCAGGGGCTAGAGCATTGGACTGTTTTTATGGTGCTTTAGATTCCTCTCCCTAAGGACTTATCTGTAAGAGATCATCCAGTATTTATAGTCCAACCATTAGCGCTACATGGCTCTGGCTTTAGTTAAGTATGAGGATATTTTCTAGCTTGTTAGAGGTTACCTTTATGGCGCAAATGGGGTGTGTTCCGGGTTAGGTAGTGCGGTCTCTATCCATCAGTGTACATGCTGCGTGTTATTGTGTCTTTCGAAAGGGGAGCCCTACATCTGTAGGCCACAGAAACCTAGAGGCCATGAGTTGTTAGACGAACCTTTGAAAGACTTTAGAGTGAACCCTGCCGACCTACTTCCTTGAAAGTGGGTCAAGAGGCTGATCACCTCGGACGAAAGGGTAAATCACGGCTCATGGGTAAAGATGTACAACATCTGCAGAGTGTTAAAAACTATTATAACAGTCATGCTCACAGACAAGAGCGGCCTGGACTCCTTGGGGCATGTGATCAGTGGCAAGGGCCTGTCTACCGACCCAACAAAGATTCAAGACGTCCGTGACTGGCCAGTTCCCTCCTCTGTCAAAGCACTTCGTGGTTTCTTGGGGCTTGCTGTGTACTACAGGAAGTTCGTGCAGCACTTGGGCATTATTGCTAAGCCCTTAACTGACTTGCTCAACAAGGACCAATGCTTCGTCTGGACCACTGAACACCAACATGCCTTCGATCTGCTCAAACAGGCGCTCTGCTCTGCACATGTGCTGGCTCTGCCTGACTTCTCATTGCCGTTCCATACTGAAACAGATGCCTCCGGAACCGGCGTGGGAGCTGTCCTCCAACAGAACGTGCACCCTATCGCGTTTCTGAGTAAAGCTCTGAGCCCTCGGAACCAAGGCCTTTCAGTACATGAGAAAGAGTATTTGGCGATTCTCATGGCAGTCGATCATTGGCGGCATTACTTGTTGCAGGCTGAGTTCGTGATTCATACATACCACCACAGTTTGGTTCATCTTAACGAGCAGCGGCTGCACACAGCTTGGCAGCAGAAAGTGTTCTCACGACTTCTCGGTTTGCAGTACAAAGTGGTTTACCACAAGGGCTCCGATAATGTGGCCGCTGATGCTCTCTCTAGGCGCAGTCACTCTGATGTGCTTGCAGCAGTTTCCACTATACAGCACCACTGGCTTTCAGATGTGGTTGTCGGCTATGAATCCGATCCTGATGCTATCGACCTCCTGTCTCAACTGGCCGCACAGCCTGATGCTCGCCCACCGTATAATCTAGTGCAGGGTGTCATACGCTACAAGGGTCGCATTTGATTGGGTTCGAAAAAAACCGGTGCAAGCTTAAGTTCTCCAGGCTCTCCACGCTAGCTCTATTGGAGGTCACCCAGGGGCGCCTGTTACTTATGCCAGAATCAAACAGTTGTTCTTCTGGCCAGGAATGAAATCTGTAGTGTGGGAATTGTTCAGAGTTGTGCTACCTGCCTTCAGGCTAAGCCGGACAGGACTCGATCGCTACCCAGGTTTGCTCCATCCTTCTCCCATTCCCGCTGCTTCGTTTGAGGTGATCACCAATTCACCATGGATTTTATTGAGGGTCTCCCTCCATCGGGTTCCTTCAACGCTATCTGGGTTAACCAGTGCATCGAGACATTCTTGCGCTGCTTTGTTCATGCTTGCCCATCATCCTGGAGCAACTGGATAGCTGTCGCTTAGTTCTGGTACAACACGTCCACCCACTCAGCTCTCGGCCGCTCTCCTTTTGAAGTGTTGTATGGATTTCCTCCCCGCCATCTGGGTTATGATCTTGCCGAAGCTGCTCCTGTGCCTGAATCGCATCAGTGGCTAGAAGACCGGGAACTTATGCATCCTTTGGTCAAACAACACTTGCTCCTCAAACCCGGATGAAGCGTCAGGCAGACAAGGGCCGCTCTGAGCGTTCCTTTGCAGTGGGTGATCTGGTATTTCTCAAGCTGCAGCAATACTTCCAAACTTCACTGGCTCGTCATGCAAACAACAAGTTGTCGTTCAACTTCTTTGGCCCATTTAAAGTTTTGCAGAAGATCGGGCAAGGGGCAAGTGGCCTACAAACTGGAGCTTCCCCCTCAGGCGGCCATCCACCCTGTTTTTCATGTGTCCCAGCTGAAGCAGTCGGTCGGCAATCAATAGGTTTCACCTCTTGTGCTTTCTGACTTACAAGCTTATCAGGTTACGGTGAAAGTGCTGCAGCGCCGCTGGACAGAGGGTCTACATCCTACTGAGCAAGGCATTTTGGCATCTGGCATCTGGGCAAAGCATTTTTGCTCCTTCCCCTGGACCTTGGTATACGTCGTAATTCAATGGCTTTTGGTAAGAGATGGATTAACGTTTCGACATAGCAAGAAAGGGCTTGACGTACTCTCCATCGTATGGAACATCGGCGTGTGGGCCGTGGGTCGTGAGTGGGCTTTGCCTTGTGCTGCAAGATTGGTCGGAGCTACCTGTACGTACTCCAGTAAATGCTGTAAGGTGCTTGTGGAGAAGCGGACCGGAGATGCTGCATGCCCATGCCGGACCCAGTCACATGACCGCCCAGCGACTGACCCAGGGCGGCGCTAGTGGTCACGAGCCGAAACGCGAAGCCACCGAGGGAGGCCTCCGGTGGTGGAGCACGGGCCACCGGACCTCGCTCTTTGGCACGTATACACGGGGTGCAATAAGACCACATTTTCATGACGAGTAGTAATAAGGGCGCGTTTAGTTCCAAAAATTTTTAGCTTTTGACTACTGTAGCATTTTCGTTTGTATTTGGCAAAAATTGTCCAATTATAAACTATTTAGGCTTAAAAGATTCGTCTCGTCAATTACAGACAAACTGTGCAATTAGTTATTCTTTTTACCTACATTTAATGCTCCATGCATGTGCCGCAAGATTTGATGTGACGAGGAATCTTGAAAATTTTTGGTTTTTGGGTGGGATCTAAACAGGGCCTAACTAAAAAGCTAGAATCATATTTACCACACGTGACACGTTTCTAAATTTCAATTACTCCCCGTCGTGTTAACTTTTTTGTACATTATTTTGTTATGTGTTTAGACAGAACGTATGCCTATATATATATATATATATATATATATATATATATATATATATATATATATATATATATATATATATATATATATATATATATACCAAAATATGTACCAAAAATTTAAAGTAACCTGTAATTTGTTATGGAGAGACCAGAATAGATTGTTCGAAAAGTTGATGCCGTATATACAATACTATTTTTTCTTTTGCATGCGAGACGTCACATGTATAAAATAAATTTAGGTGTTGGTTCAGCATTTTCACGACATGTTCACCGACTGGTTTTATTTTGGACATTGATTTTGGAATCACCATTTTGATAGAAAAGTTTATGCAACATTCCTTTATTTATTTTGTTGATTCAACGTTTTACAAGAAAATTGATGCTGCATTCTTTTATTATTAGTTTTCATTGATCGAATATTTTTGTCAGAGCTGATTCAATATTTTCACAAGACTAGCAAATATGTCCGTGTGTCACAACACAAGAAAAATACTATAAAATATTAATGAAAAACAATGACAGAAATGGTACATATCTATTTATGTTTTACCTTTTTATAAAAATTAAAAACTATAATTTATTTTATGATTGTAAGTACCGTGACACCTAAGAGGGCGAGTGAATCAGGCAACTTAAAACTCTATTTCTAACTATGCCTCTAATTTCCAACCTTAGCAAAACCTATGCAATTAAGTAAACTATTTAAATGTGCAACTATAGTTTTGCTAGGTGTGTTGTTATCTCTATCGCAAAAAAAGTTATGCAAACTAGGTTCCAATTCTATCAACTGGTCTATCAACTAAGCTATAAAAGGTAAAACACACAACCAAGGTAGCATGTAAATGCGAAAGATAAAGATGAGGTAGAGATGCAAACACCCGGCAATCACTCCGATATTTTTATCGAGGTATCAAGAAGCGCACAAGCTTTCCTCTAGTCCTCGTTGGAGGCCCTTGCAAGGAAGCCCTCGCAAGGGCCAAGTTCCCAGTCGGGTAACTCTGTGGATAGCCTCGGGCCCTCCCCACACACAAGTGAGTCTCCGATGTGCCTTCCGGCAAGTCTCTCCCGGACCGCTCCCCCGCCGTCTCCACTATCAAGCTTCTGACCGAAACACCGCTGACCTTGTTCCCTCCGGTACACGGTGTCGGACATACCATAAACACGCCTGGTGTGGTCTTGCAAGACTACAAGCCCTGCCGAGTACAAACATGATGCGCGCAAGCACGTAAAGGCAAGAGGTATATGCAAACCTCACTAAACACCAGGCCTAAACCTAGAGCAAGCACATATGAGCAGTGGTCTAACTAACCTAACCACTTCGTAAAACACCTACGCTAATCATAAAGTGTATCACTAAGCACTATGCATATGGAGAGCACCAAAGTGGTGTATCAACACCCCTAGTATCTTCCGTCAGCTCTTTCACACTTGTTTGTTCGGTTGGGGTCATATTTATAAGCCCCAAGTCCAAACTACGCGAGGTGGAGGATGCTCTATGAGCACTGTCGAAGCACCAATGCGCACAGGACTTGCTCGAGGAGTTCGTGTGCGCAGAGGTGGGTCCACTGCGAGCTGGCCAGGAGTGGTTCACAGTGTTAGAGGAGAAGTACAAGGATAAGGGCTTAAAGTGCCCAGATATTGAACTGAAGGAGCGGTGGGAGAGGGTACCGTCGAAGGCCAAGAGACGAAAGTTGGGCGTGAAGAGGGTGGCGAATCTGGTGCAGCAGACCACGTCAGAGATAGCTCGAGACATGACCACTGCGGAGGTGCACAGCGTTTGGGAACCCTTCTCGACCATCAAAGGTTGAACCGGATGTTTGGTCTTCTCAGTTTGGAATATTCGGATATATTGGCCAGTAGAAAACATCGAGAAACCATATTTGGAAACATATTTGCTAGTAAAACCTCCTAGATCATCTACGAAGCTCATCGAGAAAAGCGCAGAACAACAAGTAATTGGGGTTGGAAAAGTTTAGAGTTTGAAGAAGTAAAAAGTAAGGTAAATTGATTTATTTTAATTGATTGGAGACCTCAATTACCCATGAGTCTATTGTATATATAGAGAGGTGGTTGTCTTAAGCCACTAGGAAACATATTCATATTAAAATGTACATGTTTTATAGTTTTTTATTCAGATTGGGGAAACATGACTTAAGGCAGGTTTATGTTTTGTACACTGAAATAGGAGAACCTGGCCTTGCCGACTTTCAAAGCCGGCCTAACCGTAGGGAGGGTGTCTGACTAAGCCATGTGTTTCTCGTTCTTTTAAAAGTTTCGAATTTAGTTTTGAATTGGCATGTTAGAATTTGTTGATGTGAATTAGTCTTCTATATGAAGTCATAATTACTTTGTTTCTATTTCTAATGTGGCAAATAGATAGGACATAGAATGAAAATAAGAAAAGAGAGAAGAATAGGAGCTGATTTAGGGGCTCCTATTAGAATTGAGCCATGAAAACTAGAAAAATAGGACTCTCAAAAGTAAAGGAAAGACACTCAATCAAGCATAGACACCATAATTTAGATGCCACTGGTATAGATGCTGTAACAAAGTGACAATGCTCACCCCAGCACCTCCCTGGAGTGAGAACGCAGGATGAAACTGGCATGACTCGAGAAAGAACGGATGGGCACTGTGCACGTCGTCATCAAATCAAATTCATCCACCAAAGACCAAGGTAGCGTTTAGTTCCCAAAATTTTACAAAATTTTTCAAGATTCTCTGTCACATCGAATCTTTGGACGTATGCATAAAGCATTAAATATAAATAAAAAATAAAACTAATTACACAGTTTAGACGAAATTCACGAGACGAATCTTTTAAGCCTAATTAAACTATGATTAGACACTAATTATCAAATAACAACGAAAGTGCTACGGTATCCAAAAATTTAGCCGCTAAACAAGGCCCAAACCAAACCAAAAGGCTGCGCACCCATGTGCCCGTGGATCCTGGAGTGTGCAGTGACCACTGACCACTGCTTTTATTTATCACGAGACGAGGCTTCTTCAAAGTTACTGTGGATCCTAGTACTACAACGTACAGGCACCTCGATGACAAAAATCAGTGTGCCCCCTTCCGGGAGGGGAGAGCGGACCACTGGAGCTCCCCGTGAACGGCACGCTGCAATCAGATTGATTGATAATAAGTACTAATAAACACGAGAATCATCCACACGTAACACGTTTATCATCATTGGACCCAAAGTAAATTGATTGATTTTTTTTTTGCTCTAACGACCAGATAAAATATTAGTTGTAATTCATTCATAACGTACAAGTTAGGGTCTGCTATTTGATACTAGAGCTAATTGCTAGCTACCTAAAAAATAGCTAAAATCACCTCTAGTGTATAAACTAGTGTTTACAAGACCCTCAATAGCACCTCAGGTTCTGCGTGAGAGCGAATTTTTCAGGATTTAACGGCGTTGTGCTTTCGATAGTAGACGACGTTTCCATCGACAGCGAGACGCCTATGGTGACTTCATCAATCTCGAGGATTTTCTGGCTCAGTCCTTGAAGATGATCCTAAGGGTAGGGTTTACATGCATATGTTCATAGGGGTGGATGTGCGTGCGTTGTGAGTGTCTGTGTTGTACTGTTAAATTCGAAAAAGAAAAGCAGAAGAGCTAATAGTTAGGCTAATCTTTTAGCCGAAAAACACGCACAAAAATAAAAGAAAGCTAGAATTTTGTAATTTTGTAATTTTTTTTCTTTTAAAAGTCTTTAACTGATTGTTATAACTAACCGTAGCCAAGCTCCAAACAAGAAGATCGGAGTCTAAGGTGGTGCACGCTCGCTGTACAACACAACTCAATGCCACCGCTGCTACGAGCTCTCCATGAGAACCCAATCCACCACCACATTTGCGGCACATCATCAATTCGTCCAAAAAAAAGGCTGTCCACCATGGGCCATGGGCCATGGCCCCATGTGCTATGTGGTATGGCCTAACGTGGCGAGTCCCATGAGGACTGCTTTATCACAAGTCACTGTCTATCCTGGTGCTCCTACCCCTACTGAACGCATCAGTCTAATAGCAGCAAAAAAATCAGAGTGTGGCCCGAAGGGCCCGTGGTTTGTCAAGTGAAACGCTGCTCAAAACCTAGTGATTGCATCTTTTTTTATAAATTTTTTAGAATTTTCAAGGTACACGCACGTGTACGAGTTTTCCGCGCATGGGAGGCGTTCTCTTCTTTGTGTGTGTACGGACGGGCACGCATGTGTGCCTGTGGTGTGAGTGCGGAGTGTGTGCGTTCAAGTTATACCGATAAAAAAAAAATTAGAGTGTGAGCCCCACGGCCCACCGAAAGTGGGAAGGGGGCAGCCTTATGGCTGATTGCAATCAGACCATGTTTAGTAGTACATACTAGTATAATTTGACGAGTTATGAAAACAATGGTTATATCTACCGCATGTTTATCACCATCCGACCAAAAAAAATCAGCACCCAATGACCAAATACAATACTCGTCGCAAACGTCACTTGAATGGTGAACAATCAACAAACTACACCTTTGTCGTAAAAAAAACTACACTTGAATGGTGAGGACTCAACAACACTACACTTACTTTTCCAAAAAAAAAACACTACACTTGAATGGTGCTCTACACATAATTATTATTCATTATTATAGGGTGGTACTTGCAGTTTCTCCACAGAGCAGTGCATACCCTATAATTATTATTCATTATATGGTGGCACATTGGCCAAACAATCTGGCAACAAATCTATATGACGATGGTGGAATCAAATCAGAATAAGGCCCTGTGTGGAACTTTGGATCCTATGGTCCAAAGTTTAGCAAATAAACTTGAGACTCCAAATAGGAGGTCTAAAGTGTTGTCTAAAACTTAACCGATCTAAAAAACGTTAAACTACACAAGTGAGCTAAGTGGTAAAAAGTTTTAGTCATTAACTTTAGCCAACTAAAGTTTAGAACATTGGATCCACAAAGTCCCTTATATATATGGTCTACAAGCAAACACCATCAAGGCTTGAACGACGTATCAACGCACAACGCTGTCACACGTGACCTTGAAAAGAAGAAACTACAATGATGCTGCCAAGATCAACAAGGTAATCTACCAATGCTCCTCCTCTGATGATTACAAAAGAAGTGGCACAACCTCTGATCAGGATGGAAACATAATCATATTACCATCTCCTTTGCAACAGCGCAATAAATACATATCAAATAATTTGAAAGATGTAACGGTGATATGTGAAGGAGGTCAGAGCAATGACTTAATTATGTCGATACATCTATTCATGAGTAAAAGATCAGAAACCAACAAATGACAAACCAAACATCTATGATATGGACTTCCACATTAACCTAAAAATTTTCATCAGACAAATCAAACAAAGACTACAACTTATGAAAACAATTGAAGGTACGGATCTCAATATTCAAGTCTCGGTTATGTTATTAACTTTTATTTGTAGGTCCACAGATAAACTAACATTGTAATATTTTTATCCATTCCTAAAGAGGGACATCCAACATGTCCATATACTGCACGGAGTCAGCTATTCTGGGACACAAAAAAGGGAAAAGGAAACGGCAAGCATTGGAATCAAATTAATGTTACATCATTAGTTATGCCACGATGATCCCTACCAATGTCAACTCTATGTGTAACTCTGAATTCAAATAAAAGTTAGTTATATGAAGAAATTTTTATTAGTTAATATATATTAAATAGGGTTTTCTATTGCTTATCTAAAGTTAACCCGTGCGGGAGCACGGGTTGATGGACTAGTAGGAGCTAATTTAGGGGCTCTTGTTGGACTTGAGCCATGAAAACTAGAAAAAAAATAGGATACTAAAAAGTAAAAGAAAAAACTCTCAATCAAACATAGAGACCATAATTTTGATGCTAGTGCTAGAGATGTTGTACCAAAGTGACAATGTCCACCCCAGCACCTCTCTAGAGTGAGAATGCAGGACGAAACTGGCAACTGGCCATGACTCGAGTCGAGAGAACACGGATGGGCACAGTCCAGCTGGTATGGTCCATGGATGGAAATGAGGGGGGCGCTTCCTTGCTGGGACAGTGGGTGGGTTTTTGCCTTTGTTCACTCCTGGAGAGGTCATGGATCGGAGGTGAAGCGTGCGAGGTGGTGCTGCACACGCCATGTGCATTCCTAGTAGGAGTGCTTTTATCACGACAGGTTTCTTCAAAGCCACTGTGTATCCCAGTACTACGCACAGGCTCCTCGATGACAAAAACCAGAGTGTGGGCCCCCGGGAGGGGAGAGAGGGCCACTGGAGCTCCGTGAACGGCACGCTGCAATCAGATACTCCTTCGTTACTTAATATAAGCCATATAGTTTTTAGCACCAATATTAACACATGGCTTGAGAAAGGATGTAAGACCAAGGAAAAAAAAATCAGGCCATCTTCTCTCTCCCAATCAGATTGCTTCCTAAATTTAAGAGATTGGTTGGGGCATGTGCTATGTACGGTGGGAAGGTTTCAAAACTAATCGGCGTGGAAGCTGATACATACCTATATTTTAAAATTTTCTTTAGAAATCTATATGGCTTATATTAAAGAACGGAGGGAGTAGTATTTAGGGAGTAGCATTTGATTGATGAGTACTAATAAAAACGAGATTCATCATACCCAACACAGGTGACATGTTTATCATCACTGGACCAAAAGTAAATTGATTGATTGCTCTAACGACCAAATAAAATACTAGATTTAACTGATTGCTAACGTACAAGTTAATAATTTAGAACCTGTTTGATACAAGAGGTAATTACTCAGGTGGCCGGGTGACCGGGGCCGCGGGCGTCTTAGGCAGGTGTGCGAGCGGGCCTCAGGCGGTGCGCAGCCAGGAGATCACCCATGAGAAGCGGGGGCTCTGGGGTGCTAGGGTTAGGCTGCCGGTGACTTGCTGTGGGGACATAGAGTCCCAGACGGCGTGGGCGGCCTCCAGGCGGGCGAGCGAGCGGGCCTCAGGCGGCGTGCCACTGGCAGATCACCCCATGAGAAGACAACCGGGGATCTGTGGGGGGCTAGGGTTAGGCTACCGGTGACCTGTTGTGCGGACCAAGAGTCCTAGACGGCGCGGACGTCCTCTAGGCTTCGCGCGTCGCGTCTCTAGGCGGGCGCGCGGGTGGGCCTTAGGCGGCGACTTGTGGTGTCACCTCACTTGAACCATATAAAGATGACACCAGTGGAGGTTCGCAGCGATGGCACACTAGGGGCTGCGGCGACTTGACGACTTCCACTCGCCGAATCTGGCCGTTTCAGGATGGGATGTCGGGGAGCAGGGATGCGTCGAGGTCATAGTTTCTTTTTTTCCTTTTGTGTTGTGTGTTCTCCTCTTTGTTGAGACGTGAGACTAAGTGCTCTTGTATCATTTTGGTTGTGTATATCCTTCGTGCATATAGAGGCCAGGTTATTGAATCCATTATCTAAAAAATAGCTAAAATTATATCTACATATATAAATAGAAGAGCTAATAGGAATGTTAGGGCCTGTTCGCTTGGAGGAATTCTGGAGAAATTTGGATGGTTTGGAGGAATGCTGGAGGAATTTGTGAGAGAAAAAACACTGTTCCGGATGAAAAAAGAAG
The DNA here is from genome assembly GCF_019320115.1 of Miscanthus floridulus. Taxonomy (NCBI): domain Eukaryota; kingdom Viridiplantae; phylum Streptophyta; class Magnoliopsida; order Poales; family Poaceae; genus Miscanthus; species Miscanthus floridulus. Next base: position 3,391,172 of record NC_089595.1, read on the forward strand.
CGGATCAAGCCGGGTTTAAGGACATGCGAAATATTTTAGCTAAGTTTGGACTAGTTATTAACCAATTATAATCAATCTCCAAAGCGGAGTCTGACTACACAACAGAGCTCAATGTGGCTACTTGCTAGGAACTCTCCATGAATAACCAATCCACCACCACGTCACTGCCCCAGACGGATCGCCTTGCATTGGTGCGGCACCTCGTCAAATCTGAGTTTGGTTATTTTCTGATTCATAATTGGTTCAAAGTACATTGCATGTTAGTGTTCAGACATATCTGTATGTGAAACGACAACAGAAAAGTAATATGTAATTCCAAGTTTTTTGTATTTGTGAGATGTTTGTCTCACAAACCAATCATACTGTTGTTTTCCTCAGCATCAATGACAAAACTGGACGAGTAGTCTGAGGAGTTGCACCAGAAGTTTCTGGAGAAAATTTGTCAAAGAATTCATCAATGACAAAGCTGCGTGCATCAATGGTTCAGCATCAAAGATGTCAGCGCCTGAACACACACGCGCGCACGCACACCAGGCTAGATGTCAGCGGAGTGATGTCTGTCCGGCGAGATGGAGCAACGCCTGCTTGTGGTAAGCCGTGCGGAGTTTCTTGTGCTTCTACACAAGGGTTGGAAGGTCGATGTCTTTCTGATATATAACTGAGCATGTTTTGCAACTGTGCCAACGTGTGTGTTGTAGTGGACTCACAGCATGACTGCGGCATCGATAACTTCTGGCAACGACTGCAGGACAAGCTCCAGCTCTGCAGGTGGAACCTACAACGATGAATACATCACCCAGATCAGTCTGAAAGTGCAAGGGTGACATGTGCTTTGAAAACAAGACCAAATTAAACTGGTAACTAACCTGATAACCCTTGTACTTGATGAGCTCTTTCAGCCTGTCCACCATGAACAGGAAGCCGTCCTGGTCGATGTAGCAAAGGTCCCCAGTCCTAAGCCAGCCTTCAGCATCAAAACTAGTAGCGTTGGCCTCCTCGTCGCCAACATATCCTGCATTTCACAACATTTTTTTAGGGCCAGTTTAGATGCCAATTTTTTTGGCAAAATGCTACTGTAGCGTTTCGTTGTTATTTGACAATTAGTGTCCAATCATAGTCTAATTAGGCTTAAAAGATTCGTCTCGTGGATTTCGTCTAAACTGTGTAATTAGTTTTATTTTTTATTTATATTTAATGCTTCATACATGCGTCCAAAGATTCGATGTGATGGGAAATCTTGAAAAAATTGGCGTTTTGGAGGGGAACTAAACAGACCCTGAGTTGAAAAAGGAAGAGAAAGAAAGAAAAAAAAAATCTGAATCCAGCTGCAGAGCAGCATCGGCTTATCATGCATCTTTGGATCTCATAGGGATCCTGGCTAGTTACCAGTCATGACGGCAGGCCCTCTCACGAGGAGCTCGCCTTCCTGGACCAATGCCTTTTGGACTGTGACAAATTTTCTTTGTAACAAGAGAGGTGCAAGATTCTTTGATGCTGAACCATTGATGCACGCAGCTTTGCCATTGATGAATTCTTTGACAAATTTTCTCCAGAAACTTCTGGTGCAACTCCTCAGACTACTCGTCTAGTTTTGCCATTGATGCTGAGGAAAACAACAGTTTGATTGGTTTGTGAGACAAACATCTCACAAATACAAAAACTTGGAATTACATATTACTTTTCTGTTGTCGTTTCACATATAGATATGTCTGAACACTAACATGCAATGTACTTTGAACCAATTATGAATCAGAAAATAACCAAACTCAGATACCAAAGCTGCCCCCCATGGGCCATGGGCCATAGCCCCATGTGCCCCGTGGTACGGCCTAGCGTGGCGTGTCCAGCGACGACTGCGGCAGTGTTCGGCTGATATGAAATTACTGTTCATATTCTGTCAAAATAGTATTTTTTTTTCACAGTAATCAACTGAAATAGTATTTTTCAATCCGGCGAACAGGCCCGCTGCTTTTATCATGAGTCAATGTGATCCTGCAACGCACCAGTCTCACGGCCGACAGAAAGTGGAGCGCATTTATACATGGGTCTCACGGCTGATTGAAATCAGATGGTATTTATATACACTACTATCATTTGACGAGTAATGAAAGTAAATTTATCACCATTCGACCAAAAATAAATTCGATCACAAGTGTGCTCCAGACCAAATAAAATACTAGTCAGCCCTGTTCGGCTTATCCCATATCCGGTTTGTTCGGCTTCTTTTTTCAGCCGAAATAGTGTTTTTCTCTTACAGCATTTCAACCAGAACAGTATTTTTCAGCCAATTTTAGTCAAGATTCAGCAAGCCGGAACAATATTTTTCAGCCAAGATTCAGCAATCCAAATATAATACTGTTTGTTACAAAAAGTCACACGCGTTGTACATATATATGCTACCAACGTGGATAGATAGAGCCATACATACAGGGCATAGAGGTGATCAAAGTTATTTCACCGGATCAATTTGCAACGCAGAGAGTACTAATCAGGAGACCATGCATGCAAGGACCAAACAAAAAAGGATTTTATCTTTTTATTATTAATATGTAACTCCATAGAGCTCTAGCATCCGCGCGACGAGAGCGCTGCAGCTATTGTGCGGATACTGTTCACGAATCGGACGCCTCCACGTGCCTCGTGCGTGTGTCCGCGTCCTTTTGCGCTCTCCCGGTTCATTCAATGCCGCCGCCTAGGGCCTCTGGAAAAAAAACAACAACCTCGCAGTGCCTCGACGCCTCCGCTTCATCCTCTTCCCCTCCCCCAGCCATCGCCTCGGGTGGGTGCACACTCCTTTTAACCGCGCACCTCCCCCAACCGTGCGCCCCCGTTCCTCCCTCGGCGTCGTCGCTCCCGAACCTCCCATCGCTGCCGCCGCGTCCTCGGAGTCTCCTCCACTATACGCCGCCTCCTAAACGCCTCCTCCCCTCCCAGCGTCGCCGCTCCCGCCTGCGCGACCGGCCCCTGGCGCGGTGGCGGCGCCCGCCTAGGGATTCGTCTCTCCGTCGCCTACAGGGCGGCGGGCTCCAGGTGAAGGTGCGTCCTCTCCATTGCTCCCCTCCGCTTTCCCTCGCCGATGCCGCGGCCTCGCCGTAAACACGGTTGCGGGGCGCCGCTATAGCGGCCAGACATGCGCAGGCGCGTTACGGTGGAGGTCCTCTGCCTCGATTCAGTCTCATGCTGACGGGGCCTTCAGAATCGATTTTGATGTTTTCTTTCTTTCTTTTTCCCCCTCACCTTCTCCGGTTCCCGTCTTCAGGCAACGGCACACCGACCTTGGATTTGGCTTCTGCACGTCTGGATGCTGCTGGGTTACCTTTGCTATGTCCAACACCAACGAGAGGCCACTGATGCAGCTCCCAGCCTGTCAGCCAACGTCTTCAGGTGTTCCTTCACCTTCCTCATCTACAGCTGCCAAGCCAGGAAGATAGACAGTAGCGGTCCCAGGATTTTTCTCAGATGTAAGCCTAACTAATTGCAATCCTTATTTTGTTCACTGTATTGTACTTATTCAGATTGCCATAGAATTCTAATTATTGGCCTAAGCCATGTCATCATATATTCTAATTATTGGCCTCAGCTAAATTTGTTTTTTTTCCCAAAATTTGACAGAGAGGAACAAATAAATATGGTACTAGCTGTAGTACCTGCTGCTAATTTACCACAGAGACCGTTTTCCATCAAGGAGAGCATAACCGATGTGTGTTTTAATCTTACTTTTTTCTCCGGTCAGAATTGCTTTGTGATATTGTGAGGTTGTGCTCTGCTCACTGTCTGATATGTACATCCAACTTACGTTTCTTCAGGTTTGTTTTTTTCCCACTCTTATTTTCAGATGTTGTGAGATTGTGTTATGTTCGCTGTCTGCCTGCCACAATGCTGGTGTACAATGTGCGTTTCCACACTCATACACCTGCAAAAATCAAGTGAGTTAATAGCGCCACCTGCCTTTTCTCTGTTACTATTTATAGGTAACTAACAAATTACACAATTTCTTTTTGCCCTAAGTAATCTTGAGCATATGGAATCTAACTAGGCTCATTGTAAAATTAATTTTCTTCATGTGTTTCTCTATCGTAATAATTGGTATGCTTACCTACCATGTCCTCTCTGATTACACAATATCAGTCGAATTAATGTGTATAGATTTTATCTCACTTCTCCATCACACTTCCTGTGTTACCTCACACTATCTACGAATAATTCCATACCATGATTGTTAACCTTGTGAGCTGAATCATGATAGTGTCCAAGTGTCTGTAGTTCGATAACAGTTAGTACAGGTTGAATCCAGTGAGCCTTTAATTAGTGTTTATTTTTCTTTATCAATAGTTTGGCATAACTATCTAGGTTAATTTTGTACTGCTGAGCTTTACTAATTCTTAGCGACTCAGTATGTTAATATCAACTTTAGGTTGTTCCGCTTTTATTTCTACCTATTTCTTATGACCTCTTGCCGGATGTATGTTGTCCACTGACAGCAGCAAAAACACACCATAAGGCTTCGGTTATGGTTGTTGAATGGTACTATATCCTTGCTCCTCTATTCATGGTTTCAGTTCCATTCTCTATCTATTTTTAACTAAAAAATGGTCTCCATCATGATTACATCAGAATTTATCTTTTACAGAGCACCTGTAGCTGCAAGGAATGTGCAACCAATGCTATTGGCATGTATTTCTATACGTTTTTCATTTTGCAATGCAGAAATTAGAGTTAGATAACAGCACTAGAGTATGACCAGCAGCATACCGTTATGTCTGTCTTCTAACAAGCACAAGACCCATACTGTATTGTATTGTTAGCTTATTATTTCCAATCAATTGTTTCATCTGTAGGTGTGGATTGTATGACTAATTTGGGTATTGCACCTTATTGGTGCCTTGCCTTCGGGATAGCATTGTCTCTGTACGAGGGTATGCCAGATTATGATATCTATCTGTTATATGGTCTCTCTTATATCATCCCATTATTTCGAACGTTCAGAGTTGTCACGATTGCTCGGTAAAATTGTCATGATCATGGTGCACGAGCAATCTGTTTATCTTGCAATGATATTCATGGCAAAAGTCAACACGATAATAGACAACCCACAAACCCAGGCAAAAGCTAATCATGGACAATGCATTGCCCGGGTTCAGGCTGCTTGCTTAAAATGATTGCCGTCTACCGTTTCACGTGCTTGCTTAGGTATGCAGAACTAAAAGCAATGCTTATGCGGGCGCAGCGTAGCGCGCCTGACGTCCTAGTTAGGTATACATTTGTATAGGCATAGAGTTAGTTTGAAGCGATGAAATTAAGTACCGCTCTCTCTGTTCAAAATTATAAGACCTCTCGGCTTTTTTAGATACACAGTTTTTAATATGCACTTAGATATATACCGTACATAGATAAATAGCGAAAGTAACGTATATAGAAAATTCAAAATATCTAATAATTTAGAAAGGAGGAAGTACATTTAGAATCTTTCTAGGGTACGACTCTTTTTAGTCCTAATTAAACTCCACCACTGTACTTATGATCAGCAGAATCATATTCCCGTTAAGTCCAATGAGCTGGTCCGCATCTAAATTAGTTTAGGGTGTCTTTAGTTGGGTGAAATTTAAGAATTTGGCTACTGTAGCACTTTCGTTTTTATTTGGCAATTAGTATTCAATCATGGACTAATTAGGCTCAAAACGTTCGTCTTGTGATTTCTAACTAAACTGTGCAATTAAATTTTTTTTTTGTCTACATTTAATGCTCCATGTATGTATCGCAAGATTCGATATAATGGCTACTGTAGCACTTTTTAGGAATTTTTTTTTGAAACTAAGCAAGGCCTTACTACCGACACATCACAGAGGGAGCAGAGTTGTTTTTTTTTCTCTTGTGTGCAACTTCCTGGACTCTGCGTGACACGTTAATCAAGCAATTAATGGAAAGCTCACCTTTTCTCTTGTCGTCAATTGGAAAAGTTGTCTGCCAGCTCTCTGGTTATTTTTAATTGTCTTGACTAGGATGAAAACGGTACGGATATTTTCCGACCGTATTCGAAACCGAATCCGTTTAAAGGGTTGAGATCTGTCCGTATTCGAGTCCGGATATCCAACATCTGATACCGTATCCGTATCCAAATACTCAAATCGCATATTTATGATATCGATATTCAATCGTATCATATCCGACATAGTTAACACTATCTGTATTCGAATCCGAATCTGAACAGAAATATGAAAACAAATATAATATCGGTGATATACGTCAGTATCCGATCCGTTTTCATACCTAGTCTTACCCACGGGCTCTTCAACCATTGCGAGGGGCGTGAAGATCCTCGGCGCCCTGTCTGGGTTTCTCCTGAGCTCAGACCAAGAACAGGCGGTGAATCTGGGTGAGCCCACCTTGCTTCCAACACAAAAATATCTGCCCCGCTTACTACTAATGCAAGCTGCTGCGTGCAGGCGCCACCATCCCCATCTAGGGCTCTTTTCGGCTGAGCTGGATTAAAACCAATTAGTCATTTTTTTGCTGATTTGTTGTGAGAGAAAAATACTATACCAGCTGGAATATGAACAGTGTTTTCTGAGGAGGAACCAGACGGCTCAGCGAGCCGAACGAAGCCTTGCGAGCATGGAGCTGATTTCCGCGAAACCCTCAGGTAGTACATGAGAGGATTCGGGCGAGGACAGGATTACGATACTTACAAGATTTTGTTACGATATTCTTCTTACCCTCTTCTGTCCTCGCACTTAGCGTCCAGACGGTAGTGGTGCCTCAGCCTGTTCGGTACGCCGTAAACGATCGTGGATTATTTACTGCTGGCTGGTTTGGTGTGAGAAAAAAATACTGTTTCAGCTTATAATCTACGATCATACTTTTTTTCAGCTTCTCGATGACACAGGAAATAAATTTTATGCACGCGTGATGTAGATGAGCTGCCATGTAGCACATCATCACTGCCGTTGATGCAACCTGATGGACGCTCGGCTGGGTCCTTCGCAGCGCAGCTGGTCAATGGTGGCGCCTAGTGTTTTCGGTCATCACAACTGCATCTGGTTTGGACGGCGGTACTGATGAGCTGGTTTGTATATAAATTAAACCGGCGGAAAAAAACTGTGGTCACCTCCAGCCCGAGAAAAAATACGACATCTATCGGGAGCCGGGCCAGAGTAGTTTACCGACACATCAAACACGAAGCAGCAGAGCTGTTTTTCCGTGCAACTTCCTAGCTCTGCGTGACACACACGCACACGTTAATCAAACAATTGAAAAATGAAAAGCTCACCTTTTCTCTTGTCGTCAACTGGAAAAGTCGTCTGCCTGCTCTCTCTGTGTCTCTCTGGTTACTATTTTAAATTGTCTTGGCCCCCGGGCTTTTCAGCTTGCTCCAATCTCAAGAACATGGAACAGTAGTTCTATACATTTCTCTTTTCATTTGGAGCCACCATTGCCAGGGGCGTGAACCGAAGATCCAGCTGCTGCGCGGCTTCCTCGACCAGTCTGGCTTTCTTCTGCTACAGCTACAGGGCTCAGACCAAGAACAGGCGGTGAATCTAGGTGAGCCCACCTTTACCTTGCTTTCAATTTCAACACAAAAATCAGCCCCGCTTACTACTAGTCTTTTTAATGCAAGCTGCTGCGTGCAGGAGCCACCAATCGATATTGCAAGCATGGAGCTGGCGGTGAGGGCGATGGGGAGCCTGCTCCCCAAGCTGTGCGAGCTGCTCAAGGAGGAGTACGGCCTGCAGAAGGGCGTGAAGAAGAAGGCCCAGATTCTCTCACGGGAGCTCGAGGCTGCGCACGCCGTCCTCCGCGAGATCAGCGACATGCCACCGGACATGCTCAACGCGCTGGTCAGGCTCTGGGCGCGTGATGTCAGGGAGGCATCCTACGACATGGAGGACATCATCGATGCATTTCTGGTGCACGTCGATGCCCCTGAGCCTGCTACTGAGACACACAAGCTCCGCAGCCTCAGGAAAAAGGTGAGCAGCCTGTTCAAGAAGATCAAGGCTCGCCGCAACATCTCTAGCCAGATCCAAGAAATCTACAAGAAGCTTGCGGAGTTGGCAGCAAGGCGTGACCGGTACAAAACACCCGACAGCGTTGTCACCAAGCCAGTAGCGACCATCGACCCTCGCATCTTGAATCTGTTCAAGAGTGCAACAGAGCTTGTTGGCATTGAGGGACCAAAGGATGAGCTCATAGATATGCTGTCCCTAGGGGATGACGGCGGTGATGCGTCTGGTCCTAAGAAGATGAAGATAGTCTCTGTTGTTGGATTTGGAGGACTGGGCAAGACTACTCTTGCAAAAGCTGTCTATGACCAGCTTAAACCGCGGTTCAAGTGGGGGGCTTTTATTCTAGTGGGTCAAAACCCTGACATCAAGAAAGTCCTTAGAGACATTCTTGTTGGCCTTGATAAGGAGAAGTTCATGAATTTGAATATGACCATGTTGGATGAAAAGCAACTCATGGACGAACTCAAGGAATTCGTCCAGGAAAAGAGGTACGAGTTTAATCACTCAACACATGTATATATAGAGACTTAATTATATTTCAGTAAGTACGTAGCCGTACAATTCTTTCCTTATATCTTATTTATTTTATATATTACATTAAGGCTGGAAGGAGCCAGCATGTTCCACTTCAAGTCTATAAATTACTACAGTAATCTTGGATCCATACACAATTGATTTAAAAGAGTCATAAAGAAGTAAATTTGTATTTTCAGCGGTAAGCATAACTAGTTGTATGAAATACAAATCTACAACCACCTGTTCTTTTTTATGGTCGATAATGCCACTGCTCTGTTCCTTATATGCTTTCTCATTTTAATTACCAACTCATGAAGGCAATTACGCTGTCATGTAAATGTGTAGGTGTTTCATTGTTATTGATGATATGTGGGACAAGAAGACCTGGAAATTAGTCAGATGTGCTCTGCAAGAAAGTAATTGTGGAAGTAGACTTGTGATCACTACACGCATTTCTGAAGTTGCCACATATGCTGATGAAGCTTACAAAATACAACCACTTTCTCATGATAACTCTAAAAAATTATTGTACGCAAGAATAGATGACGGTGAAGGGAAGTGTTTCGATAGTCTTTCGGCTGAGACATGTGAAAGAATTTTGAAGAAATGTGGCGGCGTGCCACTTGCTATCATTACAATAGCCAGTTTGTTGGCCAGTAAACCAGGAGAGGACTGGTCTGAGGTCTACAACTCAATTGGTTTTGGGCATAAAATCAATGATGATGTAGATAATACCCGAAGGATATTATCTTTCAGCTACTATGATCTGCCTTCACATCTAAAAGCTTGCTTATTGTATCTAAGCGTATTTCCAGAAGATCGTATCATAGAGAAAAATAGTTTGATATGGAAGTGGATAGCTGAAGGTTTCATCTCTGAGGAACAAGCAGCAGCAGCAGGGGTAGGATTATTTGAGCTCGGGGAGAGGTACTTTAATGAATTGATAAATAGAAACTTGATCTAGGCACAGGAGACACAATATGAAGGGTACGTTGATGCATGCTCAGTTCATGATATGGTTCTTGATTTGATACATCAATTATCGAGTGAAGAAAATTTTGTCACTGTATTGAATGGTGGTGAGCGACAGAAACTTCAGGGGAGCATTTCTCGCAGGTTAGCCCTACAGTGTGTTGAAGAGCACAACGTTGGCCAGCTGGCTAACATCGCTGTGGAGAAAGTGAGATCCATTTTTGCCAGTGAGTGTGATTTTTGTGCATTATGCCCACGCCTCCCATATTTACGTGTAGTAGAAATGGTAGGATGTTCCGTTTTCAACAAAGACTGCATCAAAGATGTGTCGGAGAATCATCTTGGGAGTTTACTTCACTTGAGGTACCTCAGAGTAGAGAATATCAAAAAGCTGCCCGAGGTAGGATATTTGAGGTTTCTGCAAACACTGGAATTATGGACGGACTACATGGAGCTGCCCGAGGAGGTGGGACTTCTGATGCAACTTGTTTGCCTACGATGTAGTTACAAGACAACAGTGCCGGCTGGTTTGATCGGTAAGCTCACGTCACTGCAAGAGCTACGTATACCGTGTGGAGGTGAAGATGCTATAATAATGCAGTTTGTGAAGGAGCTGGGCCTGCTGAAGGAACTGAGGGTGCTCAAGACTAGGATTTATGCTTGGATCAGTAACAGCATCGAGAGTGCTTTGCTGGAGTCCCTTGGTTGTCTGCACAATATCCAGGAACTTGAAATTTTGTTTTACTTCCCTATAACGATGGGCTGGCCGGTGATCAGCGATGGAGGACGGGTCTCCTGTCGGCATCTCCGTTTCCTGCGTTTCGATCACTGGTGGTTCTCTGCACTGCCGGCGTGGATTAACTCGTCGCTTGCTCCAAACCTATGCTATCTGGATCTGCTAGTGGAAGCTGTGGAAGACCAGGACATGGAAACCCTTGCCAATTTGCCAGAGCTTAGTTGCCTCATACTGCATTTGCCTGGCACCAAATTAGTTAGCATAAAGCTTTGTGCTGAAGGTGTTGGCTACTTCCGCAAGTTGAGATTCTTAAAGATTGATGGTGCATCTATCTGGTTTGTTCTGCGCAGCAGCAAGTACTGCAACAGCAGCAGGATAGCATCATCTAATACTATCATGCCACGTCTTGAATCCCTTGAGTTTGATGTCCATGTGCGGTCCCTAAAAGACGAGAAGGTGCAACTTGGTTTTGACAAGATGCTTGGCTTCCAGAACCTCGGAACAAGTTCGCTCCAGCGAGTCAAAGCCAAAGTGAACTGTCAAGGTGCCCGTACTCAGGATGTGGAGGAAGCGGAGGCTGCGTTGGAGCATGCGGCCACAGTCCATCCAAAACATCCCACCCTTCTAACCAACAGGGTAGACCCACAATGTATGATCTCACGCTACCAAGAGGTATGATGAACTGATCATGCATGCACATTTGAACTTGCTTTCAAAATTCAAATGCTACTGGCTCTGATTTACTATTGCTAGCTTCCTATCTATCCTGGCTTTCTATCTGTATAATTGTCACAATAAAATGTTCATCTCATACATCCTCTCCTTTGAATTATTATTAGTCCTAGCTCAATCGGGTTCTCCTACACAGTATTCCGGGCAAGGGCTGTGATAGTTAACGTAAGGGTGGGTGGGCTGTGATAGTTAACGTAAAAAATATCCCGATTGCCTTGTTCTCGCTTGCATGCATGTAGGGCCTGTTTGTTTTTGGCTCAGATTCATTCTGAACACCAGCGGCTGGATCTGCTGCCCATAGCTCAGATTCCGATTCAAACACGCAGCATTGCAGTGGCCATGCATGCATGTCACCGAGTTGGCCGTGTTGTCTCACAAATGCCATAGTCTGCCAACCGGTTGGCCGTGTTTGCGTGGCTCAAGGCAGATTCATTCATAACATTATGAATTGTGGTGTCTAACTACTGAAGGAACGTAATTAGAAATGCAAGGAAAAACACTCAGTTTTGGAATGTGTATGTTGTACATGTTTCTATGATGATGACAGGGAATTCATGAGTGGCCAGCCGAGTGTACACGTGCTTTTTTTTTTCTTTTTCCTCGCAGTTCAATATATTTGTATTTATTTGCTAACCGTATCGAACAAATGGTAGGCATGTAAGGAAATGAGCAAAGCCCCTGAGTTAGTAACCAAGGCCTGGAAGTTGTCGGACATCGTTGGCTCTGGACAAATTCAAATACTGCGTATGCCAGATCCGACCGCATCTTCAAGCAAAGTATGTTCAGCAACATCTGCATGTACATCTTCCATTTAAATTAATGCAAGGAATATCACACATCAGTATCTGTTCGTGTGCTTATGATTTTCATGACATAGCACACACCGAACAATTCGGTAGAATTTAAGACTATTATGGTCGTATTCAGAGCAGTATATAATTCTGATATATAAGCATTGTGTTTTATTTGTTTTCTTTGTAGGTTATGCACTTGTTGTACACAGATAATGGGCTGGCACTTTTGGCTCTCAGCTCCAATGCTGTTCATAAGCTGTGGAAATGGGAGCACAGGGACAAGAATCCACGTGGCAAGGTTAGATAGGACCACCAGCTTAAGATTTCAACACTGTAGTTCTGTTTGTTGTTTTATAAAAACCATCCATCATTACTTTTCGTTAGTCATCCAAATCTGTTCCACCTGTACTATGGCAACCGGAAAATGGCATTCCAATGACAAACGACACCATTGATGGCAATGACCCTAAACAAGCAACAGCCTGCACTGCACTATGCAGAAAGTATCTAATTTCTGCTTCTGGTGGCAAAGTCTCATTGTTCAACATGATGACATTCAAGGTATGTCTTCTTCAGTTGTCTATAACAATAAGTAGTTAATTCCATGATTTATCTCTTACAAATCATGCATGACAACTTCCGTAAAATAATTTTTATTTCGTAGTTGCACCATGGCCTTTCTTTGGCTTCACTGATCTTGTGCAATCTCTCATATATAGGTCATCACTACTTTCATGGCACCTCCACCTGCTGCAACTTTCCTTGCATTCTCCCCGTTAGACAGTAAAATCATAGCTATTGGAAGGGAGGACTCTTCAATTCAAATTATGTACTTTTTGCCGGCTTTCAGCAGATGCTACAAGGTACACATATTACATAGCAACTTTGTGGTAGCTCCCGTCAACAATATGAAGCGTAGTAAGTACCTCGTCGTATATGACCCAAAAAAACTTCATAAACCATACATATGTTGTTAGCTCGACATTTAAAAATTTGAGAATTTTTAACGATAATGGATTCTTCCTATGTGGAACATTATGCTTAGTGTACTAATTACCATTTAGTTTATATTTAACATCGATGTGCCAAAATATCAACTTATCTTAATCAAATTGCACAGGATAAAATTCTGCTCACGGGTCATCACAAAAAGATAACTGGACTAGCATTTTCGCAATCAATGAAGGTGCTTGTATCTTCAGGTGCTGATGCTTAGGTGTGAATTATAATATATATCAAAATTAGGACTAGCGATTATGTTTTTGCTTATAAAATTAAGGGATGCTGAATTAAATACAGTCAAATGTTATATGTCGGTGTTTTGTGAACCGACCAGAAAATTTAGTGCCGCGCAGCTCTAGGAATCGATGGAAGCACTCAAGACATGTGGAGATTATACTGTTTCAGGCCGGAGCACTATGGTCTCAGAGGGGTTCGAGTTCGTGTTTCTCGGTTCAAGTGCTCAGTTGGCTTACAATGGGGTGCTCGTAAGCCTGGGTTCAGAAGTGAGAGGACTCGAGAGAATAGATCGATCCCTCCGGAGCCATAGAGAGTGTTTCCTTTTTTCTGTCCGCTAGAATGAAGGCCCGGTTCCCTTATGCCTCTGGGAGCCAAGTGACAATTGAAAGGAACGGGTTCCCACGACCCGAGTGGTCGAGAGCTCGAGGGGAGGGTGGCGGTTGGCGAGCCCGATCCATGGGCCCTCTGCATCTTGTCCCAACTTCTGTTGCATGCTCGGATGTCGTCACGGGTTCCTGTTCTCCATGTCGAGGTATGGTGCGCCATAGCGGCACAGTGTGGGTCGTGGCTGGCATGGTGTGCCATAGCAGCATAGTGCGGGTCGTGGGTTTCCTCTTGTAGTCCTATGGGACATTGGCGCATAGTGCGAGTAGTGGCCTTCATCCTTGCGCCTACTACCCCTGGGGGGGCGTCGTGCGCTAGTTTGAGTCTATGGCTGTCGTCCTCTACAGACCGGCCGCCCTCCTGATCATGAAGGGGGTGGCGAGGCTTCATCCCACACACGGGGGGTCCGGGGTCAACTTGTTTGTCCGGTTCCGATGAGTCAAGTCCCTGGACGTGAGACCCGTGCTCTATGGCGAGCGTGGCCATACACCTGCCCATCGAGTCATATAGTGTTTGAGCGGTCCCGTGCCATATCCTGAGAGTGCCTGGCCACGGAGTGGCCTTTTGAATTAGTGGGGGGAGCCGTCCGAGGGGCGATGCCTTACCCCAAGACCCTCCGGTCTAAAGGGTGGTCGATGCATCCTAAGGCCCATGGTCCGTTGGGTGGTCGTCGTCCTTTTGGTCTGATTGGGTGTGCGATGCGTGCATGTCTTGTTTTGGCAGGCGCATTGAATGCGCCAACCTCCCCTGGTCCTATCCGTTGACGGTCAGCCTAGGCCCGGGGTGGTCAAGGTCATGCCTCGTATCCCGACACGACTGCGTGGTCGGGTGGAACGAGTGGTCGAGGCGCTACGCGGATGATGGGCCGTGGTCTACTGGGCCACGAAGTGCGCTTTCCTCCGGCGTAAGCCGCGTTGTGGGGTAACCGGGGTATGCTCCCCGACATTATGTTAGTCGCATTTCATACCATCCATTAGTCCATTTTCTAAAATATATAAAGATCTATAAATACACTCCACTTTCTAAAAGGTATAAACATCTAAAAATACAGTATTGTTTCATTCAGAATCATTATTTTCTTTTTTTTTTTGCAATGAAATGAAATTTGCAGCTATGTGTTTGGAGCATTTATGGTTGGGAGAAGAAGAAATCAAGGTACATCAAACATCCATCTAATGGTTCCGGTGCTTTAGTTGGTGATACAGTGGTGCAGTTTCACTATGATGGAACGCATCTTTTAGTAGTTCATGAGAGTCAGTTGGCGATCTATGATTGGAAATTGAAATGCTTGTGCTCGGTAAGTCATTCACAACATTTTCATAACAATATATTTGCATCTCTTAGTAATCATATGCAGTCTTGTCTATTGAGTCGGAGTACTAACATATTACATGATTTACATCATGCTTGTAGAATGCTCCTAATCGTATCGATGCATTATAATAAGCACGTTACACACTGATATTTAACCTTCCATAACTTGACAATACAGTGGTTCCCAAGAGATGCACCCCCTTCCCCAATTTCAAGTGCGGTATACTCACTTGGTTGTTTGTTGGTCTATGCTGGATTTCGTGATGGTGCAATTGGAATATTCGATGCAGAATCTCTTACGTTAAAGTGCAGGATAGCACCCTCTGCCTACATACCATCTTCAATATCCAGGTATGTGGAGTTTCAAGCGGTTCCTATTTTTTTTTGTGAGTGGTAGTTTTAATTCTGGTAACCAACGTCTTGTTTCTGTTACCTCTCTTGTTCCCAGGGATGGTGAAACTGTCTATCCCACAGCTGTCGCTACACATCCGTGGAAGCCAAACCAGATTGCAGTGGGCATGAGCGATGGTGCAGTTCTTGTGCTGGAGCCATTGGATACAGAGGACGTACAAGTGGGGAGCGACGTCACCTAAGAACAACATCCATCCCGTGATGTCAGCAGTAGCAGACTCAGTTAAATATTTTGGCCTGGCCGCTAGATACATATTCAGTCAAGTGGAACTGATTTTTTATGCACCCATCTAGTTATGTGTACACTAGGCTGTTGGTTCCACCTCCGCCTCCGCGTCCTGCAGCTGCAGCTACTCCTGTGAGTATCAAAGTTTTTTACTTTCGCTTGTGCTTTGCTTGTATGGCCTCTATCGTCCTAGATTAGCTATCAAAATAATCTTGTCTCACATGCAATCTTTTCTCCTTTGTGTAGTCTCCATATGACGGTGGTTCGAATAATCCACCTCATGCACCTACGAATGATGCATCTGGGCCTTCACCACAGTCGCAGTGGCCGAGATGAGTGCATGTTGTATTTTTTACATTTGTTGTTCACTTGGTGATGGACTTGTGATATACTTGTGATGCACTTGTGGACTTTGATGGACTTGTGGACTTATTTGGATGGACTTGAGCACTTATTATTATATATTGTGATGGCTGTGATATGGGCGGATGGATGTGTGGATGGATGAGATATATATGTGATGGATGAGATATATATGCGATGGATGAGATATATATGTGATGGATGAGATATATATGTGATATATGTTTGTATGAATGTATTTGTCATGATGGAATGCAAAAAAAAAAAAAAAATTGCCGTTTTGGATCACTTTGCCGAGTGTTGCACTCGGCAAAGGACCCCTTTGCCGAGTGCAATGGTCACATCACTCGGCAAAGCTAGCAAAATGGGCGACCAGAAAACAGATTTTCCAGCTTTGCCGAGTGTTGTGACTATAACACTCGGCAAAGAAATAAAAAAAAATTTAAACTTTGCAGAGTGACTGGCGGGTTGGCACTCGGCAAAGAAAATTTTCAAAAAAAAAAAGCTCTTTGCCGAGTGCCTTCCGGGTTGGCACTCGGCAAAGAATTTAAAAAAAAATAAAAAATCTTTGCCGAGTGCCTGGCGGGTTGGTACTCGGCAAAGAAAATTTTCAAAAAAAAAGCTCTTTGCCAAGTGCCTTCCGGGTTGGCGCTCGGCAAAGAATTTTTTTTAAAAAAAATAAAAAATCTTTGCCGAGTGCCTGGCGGGTTGGCACTCGGCAAAGAAAATTTTCAAAAAAAAAAAATAAAAGCTCTTTGCCGAGTGCCTCACGGGTTGGCACTCGGCAAAGAAATTTTTTAAAAAAAATAAAAAATCTTTGTCGAGCGCCTCACGGGTTGGTACTCGGCAAAGAAATTTAAAAAAAAAATTAAAAAAATCTTTGCCGAGTGCCTGCAGGGTTGGCACTCGGCAAAGTGACCGTCAACGGGACCGGCGCCATGACGGTCGCTTTTCTTTGCCGAGTGTCCCCGGGGCACTCGGCAAAGAGGGCTTTGCCGATCAAATTTTTGCCGTGTGTTCTTTGCCGAGTGCCGCACTCGACAAAGGCTTTGCCGAGTGCAATTTGGCCTTTGCCGAGTGCCTCAGGCACTCGGCAAAGAACCTGAATTCAGTAGTGATCCAGGTATGTGGAGTTTCAAGCAGTTCCTTTTTTTTGTGAGTGGTAGTTTCAATTCTGGTAACCAACGTCTTATTTGTGTTACCTCTCTTGTTCCCAGGTATGGTGAAACTGTCTATCCCACAGTTGTCGCTACGCATCCGTGGAAGCCAAACCAGATTGCAGTGGGCATGAGCGATGGTGCAGTTCTTGTGCTGGAGCCGTTGGATACAGACGATGTACAAGTGGGGAGCGACGTTGCCTCAGAACAACGTCCATCCCGTGATGTCAGCAGTAGCAGACTCAGTTAAATATTTTGGCTTGGCCGCTAGATACATATTCAGTCAAGTGGAGCTGATTTTTTATGCACCCATCCAGTTATGTGTACACCATCCATCGTCAGATCTCCTCAAGATTTATATATCTAAGACTAGTGTTTTCATGTCGTTGAGGACTTCCTTATTTTTTAATAAATATGCACGTTGCTAGTGGGTGAGACATTTCCCTCCCCAACTCTCTTCTTCTTTTTTTCAAAAAAACATAATTGGATAGCGGGCATTGTATTTTCTTATCTTGTTATATACAACGACCTTGGGACAATGCTGAGTATCAGCCTATCCAATTCTCCAGTCAAGTTGGCTTAGGTTGAATTGCAACTGCAATACTCTCGTTTTGTGAATGATGTGAGATTTCGACAAGCATTGTAAAAACTCGTTACTAGTGGAGAAAATTGTCCTTGGATATCGTGACGATATGCAGACTAAATCCACTTATAATGAGTTAGTTTGCATATCATGACTTACTAAAATAATTATAAGAAAAGCATTCAGGTAAAGAAAAAAAATACAGAGGGAAATGAGAGTGACAAAATATTTTTTGTTACTAGGATCGTGCCCGTGCGTTGCTACGGGCAAAACA
The DNA here is from genome assembly GCF_019320115.1 of Miscanthus floridulus. Taxonomy (NCBI): domain Eukaryota; kingdom Viridiplantae; phylum Streptophyta; class Magnoliopsida; order Poales; family Poaceae; genus Miscanthus; species Miscanthus floridulus. The sequence continues at coordinate 3,408,876 of NC_089595.1, forward strand.
AACAGCGATAATGGCATGCACTATCTAACGCAGAAGTCAAATCATCATCAATAAAAGGAAACTGTTTATATTTCATTTCTGATTAATCCATCCCATCAATTTTTTTTTGACCTAGATCCATTTGCAAAGGAAAATAAACATAACATATGCGGATAAGACGTCCTCGAAAAAATCTCTTGTATATTAATCAACATGTCAATTGTCTTGCATAGCCATTTTCACGCTTGGCAGGGACATTAGACTCCAAATGCGCAGGAACATCAGACTCCTAATGCCCAGACCTCGAGTGAAAGAAACAAAACACATAAAAGTGCTTCTGCAAAAAAGGGTGAATCAAGCGCTGCCTATTATTATTTTTCCAAATGTAGACTTCATGTAAATATGGTGAAATGAAACACAACACATGTAAGTGCTACTGCTACTAAAGTATGATGATCAATAAATTACAATATCTGAAAAACCATTCTAGGCTTCTAGCAGTGTTATTGTGTCTACTACATCAAAAGTCAAAGCTGTCTTCTGCTTCAAGACAATTTTCAGAGAAGTTCACCAAGTCGTGATAGCACATCGACTTGCCTCAATGCCTCCTCATCATTGCACACATCCAGGGCATGCCCTGTCCTCGTCACACATCTATATATGCATGCAGTTCAGCATGGCACCCTTGTGGCCTAGCATCCAAAGGCGCCATTGCCTCGCCACTCCCATGCCCATGGCCATCTAGCACACCAAGCAGTACACACCACCGGCTGGTGGTCACTATCCCCGTTGCCCATGGCCATCCAGATCCAGCACGCTGAGCAACATGATGGATGCCCATTTGTGCGTATCTTTAGCTTCAGGGCATTCCTTTGACCGGCTTACCTGCAAAGGTCAAGCGCATCAATTCAAGCCCAGGGATACAAGAATGAGACAAAGGAAAATGTCTAGTTATGCTTAAAGCTTAGATTTCCTAAACAATTACATACACTAAACTGAAGGATCAGTCATTTTCTCAGAGAAACTGTGATTCAGCTTTGGTAATAGACTTCATAACTACAATTGTCCAAAATATAGATGTCACCTCATTTGTCGATCAGACATGTAACAAATTCAAAGTCTCTCTAAGAAAGATTAAGTCCACCCAACTCTCTTTCAAACAGACTTTGCCAATAAAGAATAATGTCTGCACACACCGCTGAACATCAGCAAAAGAGACTTTGCGATCATCTTCAATGCAGTCTACCTACCTACTACCTACACTAATGGTACTCATTTGTCAATGCTCAATATAAAATGGTTTATTTAACTTGAAGGGGAAGGTGTCCGACAGTAGCTAAGAAAGTTCAGAGTTCTGAAACTCTGCATCCAAACATTCTGCAGGCACTGCACCTAGGATGATTTGAACTCACCCAGGTAAGCATTCTTGATCTCTACTTGTTGTTGACTGTAAACTAAAAATTATAGTTTAGAAGGAAAAAGACCCGCATGGTATGAGACGTTGTAGCATCATACTGAATATAATCCAAGGCTCAGCATTAATTAAAGGAAATAGCAACCAAAAGAAACTACTTCTGGTTAATAAAAAAGTAGAAAAAAGAAACTTGCCGGTGCTGGTTATATCTCTAAATGCAGTGCACCCAATGGGAGCTGCCATCATACTACTGGAGGATTGTTGTTAACCAGAGGCAACCCCTAAAACCAACATGTCATAGTTCAGGCATATTCCACTATTGTAGATTTGTGGTCAGACATGTTTTTTCCAGAAAAAGAACATTGCATTACAGTGATTGAATATTGCGAAGGAGGGTTGTCTTCCAAACATGACTCAGAACCTTCAACATCATATGGGAAGAATTAGGTGAAGGATATGCTAAAAGATAACTACCTCAAATATAGGACTCAGACTATATCTTCAATCACTAACAGATGAAAAAAATTTCAAGGAAAGTTCCAAATGACCAAATGAGAATCGTATAAACATAAAGGCACGACAAAATAAAAACGCACAACAAGTATATATCGACTAATGAACGAAAGGATAAATATTTTAGAAGCTAAATACCACTGTAAAAGTTGGTGGCCTACTGATCTATAATGCTTGCAAGTTACAGATTATGTGCACTGACCTGATACTTGCCTATGAAATAGTTCTATTCTAGATTGAGCTCCCAATGTTCTATAGAAAAAAAAACTTAATTATTCTATTCCAATCAAATTGAACAGGCTAGTGATCCATGAATAAACATTTTTATATGTAGGAAAGTAAGTGATAAGCCTAGCCTAAGAAAATGTATAACATTGGGGAACAAGACCAGTCTAGGAGAGGCATGAGTTCAGCGGTACAAATCCTTAGTGTGAATAGAGAAAGCTGTAAGAAAGCAATGGGTACCGATTACCTTTATATGGCCATCACAATTCAGAAAGAAAGCAATGGATCCTTGATGTTTTCAGTCATTGCAGCAAAATGATGTCACTATGAACAGGATAAAGTTAAATCCCATTTTTACGTGTAGTAGAGATGGTAGGATGTTCTGTTTCCATAGACTGCGGCAAAGATGTGTTGGATCATCTTGGGAGTTTACTTCACTTGAGGTACCTCAGAGTAGGGAGTATCCTTATCACTGAGCTGAGGTTTCTGCAAACACTGGATTTACGGAAGAGTGGGGTAAAGGAGCTACCAGAGGAGGTGGGACTTCTGACGCAACTTGTTTGCCTATGACTACGAGCCACTCGGGAAACAAGAGTGCCGGCAGGTTTGATCGGTAAGCTGACGTCATTGCAAGAACTGTGTATACGGTGTTCTCGAGGTGAAGATGCTACAATGCAGTTTGTGAAGGAGCTGGGTCTGCTGAGGGAACTGAGGGTGCTCCAGGCTTCTATTCATCATGTTAGGATCAGCGAGGTGAAATTTTGGTATACTACTCTCCAAATAAGGGCTGGGTGAGCAGCGATGCACAGCTTTGTGTTTTCTGCACTGCCGGCGTGGATTAACTCGTCGCTTGCTCCAAACCTATGCTATCTGGATGTGCAAGTGGTAGTTGTGGAAGACTAGGCCCGTGTTCAGTTCCCATCCAAATTCCTAAAAAATGCTACAGTACGCATCACATCGAATCTTGCGATATATGCATGGAGCATTAAATGTAGACGAAAAAAAACTAATTACACAGTTTGGTTGGAAATTGCGAGACGAACGTTTTGAGCCTAATTAGTCCATGATTGAACACTAATTGCCAAATAAAAACAAAAGTGCTACAGTAGCCCAAATTCCAAACTTCAACTAAACATGCGCTAGGACAAGGAAACCCTTGCCAAGTTGCCAGAGCTCAGTTGCCTCATACTGTGTTCAAAAAGTCCAAGTCAGTAGTTAGCATAAAGATTCGTACTGATGAAGGTGTTGGCTACTTTCGCAGGTTGAGATTCTTAAAGATAGATGGTGCATCTATCTGGTTTGATCTGCGCGGCAGCAAGTACTTGAATCCCTTGAGTTTGGTGTCCATGTGCGGTCCCTAAAAGACGAGAACCTGCATCTTGGTTTTGACAAGCTGCTTGGCTTCCAGAACCTCGGAACAAGTTCGCTGCAGCGAGTCAAAGCCGAAGTGAACTGTGAAGGTGCCCGTACTTGGGAGGATGTGGATGAAGCGGAGGCTGCGTTGGAGCACGCGGCCGCAGTCTATCCAAAACATCCCACCCTTCGAATCATGAGGGTAATGGAAGAATATATGAAGTCACGCTACCAAGAGGTATGATGAACTGATCATGCATGCACACTGAACTTGCTTTCAAAATTCAAATGCTACTGGCTCTGATTTACTATTGCTAGCTTCCTATCTATCCTGTCTTTCTATCTGTATAATGGTCACAACAAAATGTTTATCTCAGGTTCAAGTAGTAGTAGAGGACTAAAGGTAGGTACGACCCCCTACTACTACAGTACCTCACGAACTAGGAACTCAATCTAGCTAGCTGCTAGTTTCTCTTCTTTTAATTATTATTAGTCCTAGCTCAATCGGGTTCTCCTGCACAGTATTATGGACATGTATATTATCTAAATAATAAGTACTACTCCCTTGGTCTCCAAATTATAACATGTTTTATCTTTTTCTAATACATTATTTTAGATATGTATCTAGATATAGTGTATATCTAAGTGCACGGCAAAATCAATATATCTGGAAAAGGTAAAACGTCTTATAATCTAGAATAGATGGAGTAGTAAGTAAGGGTGGACTGAAATAGTTACCAATTTACCATAAATCTCACAATGTGTATATATATACCAAAAGCATGTAACAAGGGCAGGTCCATGAAAAAAATAAAAAAATTCCGTTTATCTTATTCTCGCTTTATGCATGTATTGTAGTGTGGCTGTGCATGCCTGTCGCCATGGCCCACAGATATAATTTTCTAATGGCTATTGCAAGGTCTTAAGCTACTACTACTGTTTAGATAATGGAACTTAACCGTAATGGGTGTTACTACTACCCACCATTCTTTCTACATCCACAGTGGCACAACTACGAAAACAATTTGTGGCAACGCCTCCCTTTCTTTGTAGGGGCGGCTCAATGGTTGCCAAATGAGCCGTCCTTACAAATGGATTTGTAGGGGCGGCTCAATATTGAAATGCCCCTACAAATAGACGCCGAGTATTAAAAATTAAGCACTAAAATTCAAATTTTGTAAACGATCTTGGATGGAGAAACAACCAAAATAAAAGTTGTAGATCTCGAAAAGCTATAAAACTTTGTAGTTGATAACTTTTTGATTTGAAATCATCTTGTCAAGGAAAACTACGTTTGAATTTCCAAAAATTTGAAATTTTAATTTTTTAAACGACATCGGATGGATAAACAGTAAAAATGAAAGTTATAGATCTTAAAAAGTTATGAAACTTTGTAGTTGATAACTTTCTCATTTGAAATCATCTTGTCATAGAAAACTACGTTCGAATTTCTCAAATTTGAAATTCAAATTTTTTAAGTGACCTTGGACGGAGAAACTATCAAAATAAAAGTTGTAGATCTCGAAAAGTTATAAAACTTTGTAGTTGACAACTTTTTCATTTGAATTAGTTTAGGGCCTAACAATCAATTTATGCTCTATTTTGTATAATATGTGAGGAACCAAAATAGATTGTAGACACAAGTGAACGTGAGGTGTAGTGGTAGAGGAGATGGCGTGCGAGGGAGATGTCGCGGGTTCGAATCCCGGCCAACGCAAAGTGTGCAAAAATCGTGAAAAAAATTGTAAAAAAATGCTGCAACCATAGATTGGGTGTGTGGCTGCCGGTGGGGACCTCCTCGGATTAAAAAAAATTGCTATTTTTTTTGCTCTTTTTTTCGTGATTTCTGGAAATTGATTTGTAGGGGCGGCTCAGTATCCAACCGCCCCTGCAAATCGATTTGTAGGGGCGGTCTGTGAACCGCCCCTACAAATACATGATTTGTAGAGACCCTTGCGTAGGGACGGCTGGCCAAACCGCCCCTACAAATGGTCTTAAGCCGCCCGTACAAACCATGTTTTACGTAGTGTGGTAAAGTAGGTAATAAGCTTCCTTCTTTATTGATTTTCCTCCGCTTTGTGGACGCCATTACCCCCAGTAAGCAAGAGCTCTAACCAAATATGAACAGTTACATTTCATAAAAAAATAGCCCGAAATGTTTAACAAAATGCCGAAAAGACAAAAAAAAAGATAGTCTAGATTATCAATTACACACACTGGTCAGTCGCGTTTCGTGGCTTGAGCCACAAATTAACAATATGAAGTGTGATGCCTAATTACTGAAACCGAAGGACCGTAAAAATGTAAGGAAAAGGAGCCAGTTTTGGAATGTGTATAGGGCCCATGTCTATATTGTGTTCGTATGACGACAGGGAACTCATGAGTGGCCAGCTGAGTGTGTAACAACTTTTTTCCATTTTTGTTGCAATTCAATATATTTATTTCCAAACTGTATCGAACAAATGTAGGCTTTAATGGAAATTAGAAGAGCTCCTGAGTTAATAATTAAGGCCTGGAAGTTGGCGGACATCGTTGGCTCAGGACAAATTCAAATACAGCGTATGCCAGATCCGACCGCATCTTCAAGCAAAGTATGTTCAGCAACGTTTGCATGTACATTTTCCATTTAAATTAATGCAAGGAATATCACACATCAGTATCTGTTCGTGTGCTTATGATTTTCATGACATAGCACACACCGAACAATTCGGTAGAATTTAAGACTGTTATGGTCATATTCAGAGCAGTATATAATTATGATATATAAGCATTGTGTTTTATTTGTTTTCTTTGTAGGTTATGCGCTTGTTGTACACAGATAATGGGCTGGCACTTTTGGCTCTCAGCTCCAATGCTGTTCATAAGCTGTGGAAATGGGGGCACAGGGACAAGAATCCACGTGGCAAGGTTAGATAGGACCACTAGCTTAAGATTTCAACACTATAGTTGTGTTGTTGTTTTCTAAAAACCATCCATCATTACTTTTCGTTAGTCATCCAAATCTGTTCCACCTGTACTATGGCAACCGGAAAATGGCATTCCAATGACAAACGACACCATTGATGGCAATGACCCTAAAGAAGCAACAGCCTGCACTGCACTATCCAAAAATGATAGCTATCTAATTTCTGCTTCTGGTGGCAAAGTCTCATTGTTCAACATGATGACATTCAAGGTATGTCTTCTTCAGTTGTCTATAACAATAAGTAGTTAATTCCATGATTGATCTCTTACAAATCATGCATGACAACTTCCGTAAAATAATTTTTATTTTGTAGTTCCACCATGGCCTTTCTTTGGCTTCACTGATCTTGTGCAATCTCTCATATATAGGTCATGACTACTTTCATGGCACCTCCACCTGCTGCAACTTTCCTTGCATTCAACCCGTTAGACAATAACATCATAGCTATTGGAAGGGAGGACTCTTCAATCCAAATCTACAATGTCAGTATAGACAAAGTGAGTATTAAACATGAATCTATCATCCCCTGTTTCCATGAATCTCAGAGTATTGGCAAAACTCATTATATATGGTTCTCACTGGAAATGCAGTAATGTACCCATTGTAAAATAATGTGCTCTCGTTTCAGACTATATATCCCCTCATGTTTTACTTATGTATTAGGATCATGAGATTATAAATGTTGTTTTACATATGATCTTTTTGACATAACAAATTATGTACTTTTTGCGGGCTTTGAGCAGATACCACAAGGTACACATATTACATAGCAACTTTGTGGTAGCTCCCGTCAACAATATGAAGAGTAGTAAGTACCTCGTGGTATATGACCCAAAAAACCTTCATAAACCATACATATGTTGTTAGCTCGACATTTAAAAATTTGAGAATTTTTAATGATAATGGATTCTTCCTATGTGGAACATTATGCTTAGTGTATTAATTACCGTTTAGCTTATATTTAACATCGACATGCCAAAATATCAACTTATCTTAATCGAATTGCACAGGTTAAAATTGTGCTCACGGGTCATCACAAAAAGATAACCGGACTAGCATTTTCGCAATCAATGGAGGTGCTTGTATCTTCAGGTGCTGATGCTCAGGTGTGAATTCTAATATCTATCAAAATTAGGACTAGCGATAATGTTTTTGCTTATAAATTTAAGGGATGCTGAATTAAATACAGTCAAATGTTATGTGTCGGTGTTTTGTGAACCGACCAGTAAATTTAGTGCCGCGCGGCTCTAGGAATCGATGGAAGCACTCAAGACATGGGGAGATTATACTGTTTCAGGCCGGAGCCCTACAGTCTCAGAGGGGTTCGAGTTCGTGTTTCTCGGTTCAAGTGCTCAGTTGGCTTACAATGGGGGTGCTCGTAAGCGTGGGTTCAGAAGTGAGAGGACTCGAGAGAATAGATCGATCCCTCCAGAGCCATAGAGAGTGTTTCCTTTTTTCCGTCCGCTAGAATGAAGGCGGCCTGGTTCTCTTATGCTTCCGGGGGCCGAGTGACAATTGAAAGGAAAGGGTTCCCACGACCCTAGTGGTCGAGAGCTCGAGGGGAGGGCGACGGTCGGCAAGCCCGGTCAGTGGGCCCTCTGCATCTTGTCCCAGCTTCTGTTGCATGCTCGGATGTCGTCACGGGTTCCTGTTCTCCACGTCGAGGTATGGTGCGCCATAGCGGCACAGTGCGGGTCATGGTTGGTACGGTGCGCCATAGCGGCATAGTGCGGGTCGTGGCTGTCCTCTTGTAGTCCTATGGGACATGGGCGCATAGTGCGAGTTGTGGCCTTCGTCCTTGCGCCTACTGCCCCTGGAGGGCGTCGTGCGCTTGTTTGAGTCTATGGCTGTCGTCCTCTGCTGACCGGCCACCCTCCTGATCATGAAGGGGGCGGCGAGGCTTCATCCCACACACGGGTGGTCGGGGGTCAACTTGTTTGTCCGGTTCCGAGGAGTCAAGTCCCTGGACGTGAGACCCGTGCTATGTGGCGAGCGTGGTCGTACACCTGCCGGTCGAGTCATATAGTGTTTGAGCGGTCCCGTGCCATATCCTGACATTGCCTGGCCACGGAGTGGCCTTTTGAATTGGTGGGGGAGCAGTCCGAGGGGTGATGCCTCACCCCAAGACCCTGAGGTCCGAAGGGTGGTCGATGCATCCTAAGGCCCCACGGTCCGTTGGGTGGTCGTCGTCCTTTTGGTCTAAGTGGGTGTGCTGTCCGTGCACATCTCGTTGTGGCAGGCGCATTGAATGCGCCAACCTCCCCTGGTCTTATCCGTTCACGGTCAGCCTAGGCCCGGGGTGGTCGAGGTCGTGCCTCGTATCCCGACCCGAGTGCGTGATCGGGTGGAGCGAGTGGTCGAGGTGCTACGCGGATGATGGGCCGTGGCCTAGTGGGCCACGAAGTGCGCTTTCCTCCAGTGTAAGCCACGTTGTGGGGTAACCGGGGTATGCTCCCCCGACATTATGTTAGTCAGATTTCATACCATCCATTAGTCCATTTTCTAAAATATATAAAGATCTATAAATACACTCCACTTTCTAAAAGGTATAAATATCTAAAAATACAGTATTGTTTCTTTCTGAATCATTCTTTTCTTGTTTTTTGCAATGAAATGAAATTTGCAGCTATGTGTTTGGAGCATTGATGGTTGGGAGAAGAAGAAATCAAGATACATCAAACATCCATCTAATGGTTCCGGTGCTTTAGTCGATGATACAGTGGTGCAGTTTCACTATGATGGAACGCATCTTTTAGTAGTTCATGAGAGTCAGTTGGCGATCTATGATTGGCAATTGGAATGCTTGTGCTCGGTAAGTCATTCACAGCATTTTCATAACAATATATTTGCATCTCTTAGTAATCATATGCAGTCTTGTCTATTGAGTCGGAGTACTAACATATTACATGATTTACATCATGCTTGTAGAATGCTCCTAATCGTATTGATGCATTATAATAAGCACATTACACACTGATATTTAACCTTCCATAACTTGACAATGCAGTGGTTCCCAAGAGATGCACCCCCTTCCCCAATTTCAAGTGCGATATACTCACTTGGTTGTTTGTTGGTCTATGCTGGATTTCGTGATGGTGCAATTGGAATACTCGATGCAGAATCTCTTACGTTAAAGTGCAGGATAGCACCCTCTGCCTACATACCATCTTCAATATCCAGGTATGTGGAGTTTCAAGCAGTTCCTTTTTTTTTGTGAGTGGTAGTTTCAATTCTGGTAACCAAAGTCTTGTTTCTGTTACCTCTCTTGTTCTCAGGGATGGTGAAACTGTCTATCCCACAGTTGTCGCTACGCATCCGTGGAAGCCAAACCAGATTGCAGTGGGCATGAGCGATGGTGCAGTTCTTGTGCTGGAGCCGTTGGATACACACGACGTACAAGTGGGGAGCGACGTCACCTCAGAACAACGTCCATCCCGTGATGTCAGCAGTAGTAGACTCAGTTAAATATTTTGGCTTGGCCGCTAGATACGTATTCAGTCAAGTGGAACTGAGTTTTTATGCACCCATCCAGTTATGTGTACACCATCCATCGTCAGATCTCCTCAAGATCTATATATGTAAGACTAGTGTTTTCATGTCGTTGAGGACTTCCTTATTTTGTAATAAATATGCATGTTGCTAGTGGGTGAGACATTTCCCTCCCCATCTCTCTTCTTCTTTTTTTCAAAAAACATAATTAGATAGTGGGCATTGTATTTTCTTATCTTATTATATACAACAACCTTGGGACAATGCTGAGTATCAGCCTACCCAATTCTCCAGTCAAGTTGGCTTAGGTTGAATTGCAATTGCAATACTCTCGTTTTGTGAATGATGTGAGATTTCGACATGCATTGTAAAAACTCGTTGCTAGTGGAGAAAATTGTCCTTGGATATCGTGACGATATGCAGACTAACTCCACTTGTAACGAGTTAGTTTGCATATCATGACTTACTAAAATAATTATGAGAAAAGCATTCAGGTAAAGAAAAAATACAGAGGGAAATGAGAGTGACAAAATATTTTTTGTTACTAGGATCATGCCCGTGCGTTGCTATGGGCAAAACAAACCGCGATAATGGCATACACTGTCTAACGCAGAAGTCAAATCATCATCAATAAAAAGAAACTGTTTATATTTAATTTCTAATTAATCCATCCCATCAAATTTTTTATTTGACCTAGATCCATTTGCAAAGGAAAATAAACATAACATATGCAGATAAGATGTCCTCGAAAAAATCTCTTGTATATTAATCAACATGTCAATTGTGTTGCATAGCCATTTTCACGCTTGGCAGGGACATCAGACTCCATGGGGTGTAAGAAGACTATGCATAGCTTGTCTGCACCAGAACATGCACGCTATTCAAATTTTTTACAAAGCCAACTGCGCGCAGACCTCGAGTGAAAGAAACAAAACACATAAAACTGCTTCTGCAAAAAAGGGTGAATCAAGCGCTGCCTATTATTATTTTTCCAAATGTAGACTTCATGTAAATATGGTGAAACGAAACACAACACATGCAAGTGCTACGGCTACTAAAGTATGATGATCAATAAATTACAATATTTGAAAAACCATTCTAGGCTTCTAGCAGTGTTATTGTGTCTACTGCATCAAAAGTCAAAGCTGTCTTCTACTTCAAGACAATTTTCAGATAAGTTCACCAAGTCATGATAGCACATCGACTTGCCTCAATGCCTCCTCATCATTGCACACATCCAGGGCATGCCCTGTCCTCGTCACACATCTATATATGCATGCAGTTCAGCATGGCACCCTTGTGGCCTAGCATCCAAAGGCGCCATTGCCTCGCCACTCCCATGCCCATGGCCATTCAGCACACCAAGCAGTACACACGAACGGCTGGTGGTCACTATCCCCGTTGCCCATGGCCATCCAGATCCAGCACGCTGAGCAACATGATGGATGCCCATTTGTGAGTATCTTTAGCTTCAGGGCATTCCTTTGACCGGCTTACCTGCAAAGGTCAAGCGCATCAATTCAAGCCCAGGGATACAAGAATGAGACAAAGGAAAATGTCTAGTTATGCTTAAAGCCCAGATTTCCTAAACAGTTACATACACTAAACTGAAGGATCAGTCATTTTCTCAGAGAAATTGTGATTCAACTTTGGTAATAGACTTCATAACTACAATTGTGCAAAATATAGATGTCACCTCATTTGTCGATCAGACATGTAACAAATTCAAAGTCTCTCTAAGAAAGATTAAGTCCACCCAACTCTCTTTCAAACAGACTTTGCCAATAAAGAATAATGTCTGCAGACACCGCTGAACCTCAGCAAAAGAGACTTTGCGATCATCTTCGATGCAGTCTACCTACCTACTACCTACTCTAATGGTACTCATTTGTCAATGCTCAATATAAAATGGTTTATTTAACTTGAAGGGGAAGGTGTCCGAGAGTAGCTAAGAAAGTTCAGAGTTCTGAAACTCTGCATCCAAACATTCAGCAGGCACCTAGGATGATTTCAACTCACCCAGGTAAGCATTCTTGATCTCTACATGTTGTTGACTGTAAACTAAAAATTATAGTTTAGAAGGAAAAAGACCCGCATGGTATGAGACGTTGTAGCATCATACTGAATATAATCCAAGGCTCAGCATTAATTAAAGGAAATAGCAACCAAAAGAAACTACTTCTGGTTAATAAAAAAGTAGAAAAAAAAACTTGCCGGTGCTGGTTATATCTCTAAATGCACTGCACCCAATGGGAGCTGCCATCATACTACTGGAGGATTGTTGTTAACCAGAGGCAACCCCTAAAACCAGCATGTCATAGTTCAGGCATATTCCAGTATTGTAGATTTGTTGTCAGACATGTTTTTTTCCAGAAAAAGAACATTGCATTACAGTGATTGAATTTTGCGAAGGAGGGTTGTCTTCCAAACATGACTCAGATCCTTCAACATCATATGGGAAGAATTAGGTGAAGGATATGCTAAAAGATAACTACCTCAAATATAGGACTCAGACTATATCTTCAATCACTAACAGGATGAAAAAATTTCAAGGAACGCGCAACAAGTATATATCGACTAATGAATGAAAGGATAAATATTTTAGAAGCTAAATACCACTGTAAAAGTTGGTGGCCTACTGATCTGTAATGCTTGCAAGTTACAGATTATGTGCACTGACCTGATACTTGCCTATGAAATAGTTCTATTCTAGATTGAGCTGCCCAATGTTGTATAGAAGAAAAAAAACTCAATTGTTCTATTCCAATCAAATTGAACAGGCTAGTGATCCATGAATAAACATTTTTATATGTAGGAAAGTAAGTGATAAGCCTAGCCTAAGAAAATGTATAACATTGGGGAACAAGAGCAGTCTAGGAGAGGCATGAGTTCAGCGGTACAAATCCTTAGTGTGAATAGAGAAAGCTGTAAGAAAGCAATGGGTACCGATTACTTTTATATGGCCATCACAATTCAGAAAGAAAGCAATGGATCCTTGATGTTTTCAGTCATTGCAGCAAAATGATGTCACTATGAACAGGATAAAGTTAAATCCCATCGGCAACAAAGCTCAGCAATGTATGTCCTAGCCATGTCCTCGTCGAGGCAGCCGAGGTTCCTGAGGAGGGAGTAGAGATCTCCGGCATTGATGTACTCCATGAAGTCATCTGCAGAAGCGGAGGGGGATCATCACGAGGATGAGATGAGGTTGGTTCGTGATGGCCTTGTCCTCCATCGCAGATCCCAGTCACATCTCCGCCTGGTCCGGGGCAGAGGAGGGAGGCGGCAGCGTGAAGGGAGAGTCATCGCAGCTTGATCCAATCGGCGGAGAGGGAGGGAGGCAAGCTCTAGTGCGGTGGACGCCCTCGAGGCCCACGTCCTCAGGAAATCACTGAGGAGGAGGCGGCGCCACGGCGATGGGCGAGGCGCAGCCGATAGTTGGAGGCGGCGTCGGCCGATATTTGGAGGAGGCGCAGCCTACTCGGTTCATGATATGGAGATTGATTTGATACATCAATTGTCCAGTGAAGAAAATTTTGTCACTGTATTGAATGGTGGTGAGCGACAGAAACTTCAGGGGGGCATTTCTCGTAGGTTAGCCCTATATTATTGTTTTGAAGAACACAACGTTGGTCAGCTGGCTAATATCGCTGTGGAGAAAGTGAGATCCGTCTTTGCCAGTGAGTGTGATTTTTGTGCATTATGTCCACGCCTACCATTTTTACGTGTAGTAGAAATGGTAGGATGTTCTGTTTTCAACAAAGACTGCATCAAAGATGTGTCGGAGAATCATCTTGGGAGTTTACTTCACTTGAGGTACCTCAGAGTAGTGGGTATCCTTATCACTGAGCTGCCTGGGGAGGTAAGATACCTGAGGTTTCTGCAAACACTGGATTTGCAGTACAGCGAAATAAAGGAGCTGCCAGAGGAGGTGGGACTTCTGACGCAACTTGTTTGCCTACGAGCTGATTTTGTAAGAAGAGTGCCGGCTGGTTTGATCGGTAAGCTGACACCATTGCAAGAGTTGCGGATACGTTGTTTAGGTCAAGATGGTACAATGCAGTTTGTGAAGGAGCTGCGTCTGCTGAGGGAACTGAGGGTGCTCCAGGCTACTGTGCGTGCGTTGTGGATGTGCGTGCATGCGTTGTGAGTGTTTGTGTTATACCGTTTAATTCAAAAAAGAAAAGCAGAAGAGTTAATAGTTAGGCTAACCTTTTAGCCAAAAAACACGCACAAAAATAAAAGAAAGCTAGAATTTTGTATTTTTTTAAGTCTTTAACTGAATGTTATAACTAACCATAGCCAAGGTCCAAACAAGAAGATTGGAGTCTAAGGTGGTGCACGCTGGCTGCACAACACAGCTCAATGCCGCCGCTGCTACGAGCTCTCCATGAGAACCCAATCCACCACCACATTTGCGGCACATCATCAATTCGTCCAAAAAAAAGGCTGTCCACCATGGACCATGGGCCATGGCCCCATGTGCTCTGTGGTACGGCCTAGCGTGGCGAGTCCAGTGAGGACTGCTTTATCACGAGTCACTATCTATCCTGGTGCTCCTACGCCTACTGAACGCACCAGTCTAATAGCAGCAAAAAATCAGAGCGTGGCCCAAATGGCCCGTAGTTCAGTGGTAGGGTTGTCCAGTGAAACGCTACTCAAAACCTAGTGATTGCATCTTTTTCTATAAATTTTTCAGAATTTCCACGCACGCGTACGCGTTTTCCGCACACTGGAGGTGTTCTCTTCTCTCTGTGTGTGTACGGACGCACACACGTGTGTGCGTGTGGTGTGAGTGTAGAGTGTGTGGGTTTTGGGCGTTACTGATAAAAAAAATTAGAGTGTGAGCCCCACGGCCCACCGAAAGTGGGAAGGGGGCAGCCTTATGGCTGATTGCAATCAGATCATGTTTAGTACATACTAGTATCATTTGACGAGTTATGAAAACAATGGTTATATCTACCGCGCGTTTATCACCATCCGACCAAAAAAAAATCAACACCCAATGACCAAATAAAATACTCGTTGCAAACGTCACTTGAATGGTGAACAATCAACAAACTACACCTTGTCGTAAAAAAAAACTGGACAATCGCCGCCGTCCTTATAGAGAGGATCAACTGCTGCCTGTTTCAACTCTCTGAAATTCTCCAACCACTTTGGGCAACCCAACACAACGTCGTCTTCATCGAAGTGTTTGACTAGATCTTCAACAAGCTGCACATCCTCGGGTTGGCTCACAGTATCCTGACCATCAACACCGTCGCCGGCTTCGTCGGCCATGTCTTGCATTACATCATCCACCGTGATGTAATCACGACAACTGTTGTCACTGTCGGCTGGCGCAGCTGCTGCGGAAGGATCTTTATTCACCGGTGGTGCTGTCGTCATCGGCGTCGAAGAGGTAACTCCAGATGCAGCGCCACTCGCACCAACTCTTTCGCCGTGAAATGTCCAGACTGTGTAGCCCTCGATGAAACCATACATGATCAAATGAGTTTGCACCTCGCTGTCTCGGTGGGCTTTCAGGTTCTTGCAACGAGAACATGGACATATGGTTGTCATCCGCTTCAGTCTCTCACGGTGAGCTTTACCAGCCGCAATAAACTTCCTTAATTCAAAGAGGTACCGCGGATCATTCACTCTATCGATCCGGTACATCCATTCCGATCTATCCATCGTATCTGCGAACATTATCCATCACAATCAACATTAAATAAAGAAGAATTAGGAGAAATTGATGATTTTTACGTCCAAAATCATGAAAAAGAGAGGAAATGACGATGTGAAAGATGAAGCATGCATCTATGATGAATCTAAAGTTAAAGAAATACATAACATCATTTTTTCCATTAAAATTGATCTAGATCTAGATCTAGATCTAAATAGAACTCTAGGTGATGGAAATAAAGAGAGAGGATGGAAGGAGAGAGGGAGAGCCTTTATGAACCTCTTATGATGTCCTCCTCCCTCAAATCCAAGCCCTTCAACTCAAATCAAAAGTTTCCTCAAATTTTAGGGCAAAGCCTCCCCCCATGAGTTTTGAGAGAGGAAGACCCGTGGAGAAGAAGGAGGGTCCGAGGGCTGTATATGTACAGGCTTTACCGCGGCGGGCAACATAAAACGCCCGCCTCGGTAAATCAAGTCTTTACCGCGGCGGGCAGTTTAAAGCGCCCGCTATGGTAAACCGTATTAACCGCGGCGGGCTATTCATACCGCCCGCCGCGGTAAATAACGATTTTCTGCGGCGGGCAAGTAAGGTGGCCCGCCGCGGTAAACCAATTTCCCGCAGCGGGCGCCCCGGTGGCCGGCCTCGCTGGCCGGCCACCGGTTAACCGTGGCGGGCAAAAAAGGTGCCCGCCACGGAGCGTGTTTTGGCCACGCTGCGCAAATTCATTCCTGTAGTAGTGTTGAATGATGAAGACTCAACAACACTACACTTACTTTTCCAAAAAAAACACTACACTTGAATGGTGCTCTATACATAATTATTATTCATTATTATAGGGTGGTACTTGCAGTTTCTCCACAGAGCAGTGCATACCCTATAATTATTATTCATTATAGGGTGGCACATTGGCCAAACAATCTGGCAACAAATCTATCTGACGATGGTGGAATCAAATCAGAATAAGGCCCTGTGTGGAACTTTGGATCCTATGGTCCAA
The DNA here is from genome assembly GCF_019320115.1 of Miscanthus floridulus. Lineage (NCBI taxonomy): Eukaryota > Viridiplantae > Streptophyta > Magnoliopsida > Poales > Poaceae > Miscanthus > Miscanthus floridulus. The sequence goes on from NC_089595.1 coordinate 3,425,482, forward strand.
AGTTTAGCAAATAAACTTGAGACTCCAAATAGGAGGTCTAAAGTGTTGTCTAAAGCTTAGCCGATCTGAAAAAACATTAAACTACACAAGTGAGCTAAGTGGTAAAAAGTTTTAGTCATTAACTTTAGCCAACTAAAGTTTAGAACATTGGATCCACAAAGTCTCTTATATATATGGTCTACAAGCAAACACCATCAAGGCTTGAACGATGTATCAACGCACAACGCTGTCACACATGACCTTGAAAAGAAGAAACTACAATGATGCTGCCAAGATCAACAAGGTAATCTACCAATGCTCCTCCTCTGAAGATTACAAAAGAAGTGGCACAACCTCTGATCAGGATGGAAACATAATTATATTACCATCTCTTTTGCAACAGCGCAATAAATACATATCAAATAATTTGAAAGATGTAACGGCGATATGTCAAGGAGATCAGAGCAATGACTTAATTATGTCGATACATCTATTCACGAGTAAAAGATCAAAAACCAACAAATGACAAACCAAACATCTATGATATGGACTTCCACATTAACCTCAAAAATTTCATCAGACAAATCAAACAAAGACTACAATTTATGAAAACAATTGAAGGTACCGATCTCAATATTCAAGTCTCAGTTATGTTATTAACTTTTATTTGCAGGTCCACAGATAAACTAACATTGTAATATTTTTATTCATTCCTAAAGAGGGACATCCAACATGTCCATATACTGCACGGAGTCAGCTATACTGGGACAAAAAAAGGGAAAAGGAAACGCCAAGCATTGGAATCAAATTAATGTTACATCATTAGTTATGCCACGATGATCCCTACGAATGTCAACTCTAACTCCGAATTCAAATAAAAGTTAGTTATATGAAGAATTTTTTATTAGTTAACATATATTAAATAGGGTTTTCTATTGCTTATCTAAAGTTAACCAGTGCGGGAGCATGGGTTGATGGACTAGTAGGAGGTAATTTAGGGGAAATGAGGGGGTCGCTTCCTTGCTGGGACAGTGGGTGGGTTTTTGCCTGGTCATGGATCGGAGGTGAAGCGTGCGAGGTGGTGCTGCACACGCCATGTGCATGCCTAGTAGGTGTGCTTTTATCATGACAGCTTTCTTCAAGGCCGCGTTTAGTTCGGCCACCGAATCGGCGCCGCCGGATTCGGGTCGGCACTGTAGCTACTGTAGCATTTTGTTTTTATTTGGTAATAATTGTCCAATCGTTGACTAATTAGGCTCAAAACCTTCGTCTCGTAAAGTATAACCAAACTGTGCAATTAGTTTTTTATTTCGTTAACATATAGTACTCCATGCATGTACCGTAAGTTTGATGTGACGGGGAATCTTCTTTTTGCATAGTGCCAAATTCTGAAATTTGGGGCAACTAAACATGGCCCAAAGCCACTTTGTATCCCAGTACTACTCTCCCGGTCCCTAAATATTAGTCGCCACGATTTGCGTGTCAATAACTTTAACTCGATTTATAGAAAATACGTGCAACATTTCTATCTCTAAATAAATTTATTAAAAAACAAGATTCAAATATCTATCAATGATACTAATTATATATCATAAATATTAATATTTTTTAATATATATTTAGTCAAAGTTGTTTCTCGGGAAACGAAAATGACAGACATGTAGGGACGGAGAGAGTACGACGCACAGGCTCCTCGATGACAAAAACCAGAGTGTGGGCCCCCGGGAGGGGAGAGAGGGCCACTGGAGCTCCGTGAACGGCACGCTGCAATCAGATAGTATTTAGGGAGTAGCATTTGATTGATGAGTACTAATAAAAACGAGATTCATCATACCTAACACAGGTGACATGTTTATCATCACTGGACCACAAGTAAATTGATTGATTGCTCTAACGACCAAATAAAATACTAGATGTAACTGATTGCTAACGTACAAGTTAACAAGTTAGAACCTGTTTGATACAAGAGGTAATTACTCAGGCGGCCGGGTGACCGGGGCCGCGGGCGTCTTAGGCAGGCGTTCGAGCAGGCCTCATGCGGTGCGCAGCCAGGAGATCACCCATGAGAAGCGGGGGCTCTGGGTGCTAGGGTTAGGCCACCGTGCGACTTGCTGTGGGGACCAAGAGTCCCAGACGGCGTGGACGGCCTCTAGGCGGGCGAGCGAGCGGGCCTCAGGCGACGCGCCGCTGTTAGATCACCCCATGAGAAGACAACCGGGGATCTTGGGGGGCTAGGGTTAGGCTACCGGTGACCTGTTGTGCGGACCGAGAGTCCTAGACGGCGCGGGCGTCCTCTAGGCTTCGCGCGTCGCGTCCCTAGGTGGGCGACTTGTGGTGTCACCTCACTTGAAGCGTATAAAGATGGCACTAGTGGAGGTTCGCAGCGATGACACACTAGGGGCGGCGGCGATTTGACAACTTCCACTCGCCGAATATGGCCGTTTCAGGATAGGATATCGTGGAGCAGGGATGCGTCGAGGTCATAGTTTCTTTTTTCCTTTTGTGTTGTGTGTTCTCCTCTTTGTTGAGACATGAGACTAGGTGCTCTTGTATCCTTTTGGTTGTGTATATCCTTCATGCATATAGAGGCTAGGTTATTGAATCCATTATCTAAAAAAAATAGCTAAAATTAGGGTAAAGTACACTTTCCAACCCTCAACTCACGCCGAAGTTCGATTTTTAACCTTCAACTATGAAACCGGTTAAGAAACACCCTCCAACTATCAAAACTTGACAAATTTGGTCCTCGACTGGTTTCCGCCACAATATTGTTTTGTCGCGTGACGAGACTCAAATTTCAAAAAATAGAAAACCCTTCAATACGATGTCAGATGAAGATAATTTTTATATGTAAATTGTAGAGCTCGATGAGATCTACAACTTTATAGTTTTAATTTTTTTTCATTTGAGGACAGTAAGATGCTCGAAAAAATAATATAAAATTTCAGCACCATAATAATCGCCTACTAGTGCTTGCCGCATTAGAGCACTAATATATTATTTGTATGGAGTTAAATGAAAATACTTTTTATACCAAAGTTGTAGCTCTCAATGAGATCTACAACTTTGTAGTTTTGAGTTTTTTCACTTGAGGACGTTAAGATGCTTAAAAAAATAATATAAAATTTTGGCCCCTCCCGAAAATAGAAAACCGCTGTTGAAACCAGCCGAGGACCAAATTTGTCCGGTTTTGATAGTTGGAGGGTGTTTTTTAACCGGTTTCATAGTTGAAGGTTGAAAATTGAACTTCGGTGCGAGTTGATGGTTAGAAAGTGTACTTTACCCCTAAAATTATATCTACAGATCTAAATAGAAGAGCTAATAGGAATGTTAATATTTTAACAGTCTTTGACTAGTTATTAACCAATTATAACCAATCTTCAAAGCGGAGTCTTGACTACACAACAGAGCTCAATGTCGCCGCTGCTGGGAACTCTCCATGAGAAACCAATCCACCACCACGTCGTTGCCCCAGACGGATCGCCTTGCATTGGTACGGCACCTCGTCAAATCGTCCGACAAACCAAAGGCCATGGGCCATAGCCCCAAGTGCCCCGTGGTACGGCCTAGCGTGGCGTGTCGAGGCCTGGTTTAGTTCTAAAACGTTTTCTCAAAAAGTGTTACAGTAGCCATCACATCGAATCTTGCGATACATGCATGGAGCATTAAATGTAGACGAAAAAAATTAATTGCACAGTTTGGTTGAAAATCGCGAGACGAACGTTTTGAGCCTAATTAGTCCATGATTAAATACTAATTATCAAATAAAAACGAAAGTACTACAGTAGCCAAATTTCAAAATTTCACCCAACTAAACACAGCCCGAGTCAATGTGATCCTGCAACGCACCAGTCTCATGGCTGATAGAAATCAGAGTGTGAGCCTCCACCGCCCACAGAAAGTGGAGCGCATTTATACATGGGTCTCACGGCTGATTGAAATCAGATGGTATTTATATAGGAGTATACTACTATCATTTGACGAGTAATGAAAGCAAAATTTATCACCATTCGACCAAAAATAAATTCTATCACAAGTGTGCTCCAGCGACTAAATAAAATACTAGTCACAAACGTACAAGTTAATATAATACTGTTTGTTACAAAAAGTCACACGCGCTGTACATATATATGCTACCAACGTGGATAGATAGAGCCATATATATAGGGCATAGAGGTGGTCACAGTTATTTCACCGGACCAATTTGGAACGAAGGGAGTACTAATTAGGAGACCATGCATGCAAGGACTAAACAAAAAAATGAGCGGACCAAAAAAAGGACAGAAATTTTATCTTTTTATTATTAATTAGGTATAAATATGTATAGGCATAGAGTTAGTTTGAAGCGACCAAATTAAGTACTGCTCTCTCTGTTCAAAATTATAAGACCTCTCGACTTTTTTAGATACACAGTTTTTACTATGCACTTAGATATACACCGTAAATAAATAGCGAAAGTAACGTACATAGAAAAATCAAAATCTCCTACAACTAAAAAGACTAAAAGGAAGACTATTTTTTTGTGCGACTTTTTTTGGGTCGCTCCTCCCTTCCGGCCATGCGATACCCCATGCGATAGAAAAAGAAACTGTCATCCCTGCGATCCCCACCTGCTTTGAAGGAAATAAATCGATCACCTGAGGCCACATGCATGGAAGGAAACAATAATCATGTATGGAAGGAAACAATTGGCAAAGATCAAGCAAGACTCCTCCCTTCTGGCCATGCGATACCCCGTGCGATAGAAAAAGAAACTGCCATCCCTACGATCCCCGCCTGCTTTGAAGGAAACAAATCGATCACCTGAGGCCACATGCATAAAAGGAAACAATAATCATGCATAGAAGGAAACAATTGGCAAAGATCAAGCAAGACGACTCAATGAGGTTGGCCCTTAATTTTAGTGTTTCCAGCATGCGGACCTGAAATTAAAAAGTGGCTGCTCCTTGAGAACATAAGTGGTGCCAAATAAAAGATGTGCAGGTTATACATGGTGAGACTGGTGAACCTTCTGCAATTTCCTAAACGAATATTCCCACCATTCGTATATAGGTCCATTCCCCTGCGTTTCTTCGTGCTCCAATTAGCATATAATATGAAAGTATTGTTGTGTTCATCACGACTTCCAATTGACTACTCCTATTAGCATATACTTCCTCTGCCCCAAAATATAAGTCGTTATGGGATGTGTACAGGTCAAACTTTCTCAACTTTGACTAGGTTTATAAAAACTACGTGCAACATTTAACAATCAATTGGTCCACTCCTGAGGCCACATGCATGTAAAAAATACCTGTATTATAATTGGTCAAAGTTAAAAAAATTGACTTCTTGAAAAGAGAGAATGAATTCTATTTTGGGACAGAGGGAGTATATGAAAGCAGTGTTGAAAATATTTTAACAATCAAGTTCGTCTCTGTCTGATTGGTAAGCTTAGATATCATAATGGCATCAAAAAATTCGACTCTCATGGACACCCTCATGGATCGGTGCAAAGCATCCTAATTCTACAACATACACAAATGACAATCTTAAAGACCATCTTAGACGTTCTAGTATTAGAGTATATATATGTGCAGACATATAGGCATGGTGGTGCAAGTGAGCAGCCAACAGAAGTTGAGAGTTAGAGGGTGTTTGGATCCTAGGACTAAACTTTAGTCCCTGTCACATTGAATTTTTAGATATCAATTAGGAGGACTAAACATGAGCTAATTATAAAACTAATTACATAAGTTGTGGCTAATTCGCTTGCCAGCGCCGTGTACAGGATGGTATGGAGATGTGGTGGAACTTATTCGTGGATTTGTTGGCGCACGAAAGAAATGGATAACGGAAATCTCTTCCCGCCGGTATAAAAAATGATCTTAGCCGCATCACAGAAAGATCTACACAGTAGAGTTTGTGAGCCTGCGACGCAATGCTCTCTGTGACTGTGTAAATTTCACGAACTTAGCTTTTTGGATTAAATGTCACTTTAACGTCGGTCATGTACTTTTATAGTATTGTTATCTTATCGTGTGATCCGTGTGTTTTTAGTACAAAAGTTTAGCTGTCCGGTAGCAACGCACGGGCATAAACCTATTTACATATATACTCGAACCTGTGTGTACATGATTATATGGAGATGCAGTAGAACTTATTCATGGATTTATTGGTGCATGAAAGAAATGGATATCGTAGAATTCTTTCTGCCGATATAAAATATTATCTTAGTTGTATCACGAAAAAGTCTATACAGTAGAGTTTGTGAGGCTGCGACGTCGCGCTCTCCGTGACTGTGTTAATTTCACGAACTTTGCTTTTTGAATTAAATGTCACTTTGATGTCGGTATTTAATTTAACAGTATTATTATCTTATCGTACGATCCGTGTGTTTTTAATATAAAAGATTTAGTTATCCCGTAGCAACGCACAGGCACGCTACCTAGTATATAACTAAAAGAAGAAAATTTCTTCCTCTGTCTCTCCATTCGTCACTCACTCTCTCTTCCATATATCCGTCCATCCACTACCCTAAGTATAACGGTCTCGATGATTTTACTAAGAGTATGTGATCAGTTAGAGATAAGTGTCTTTCTTGATTTACTATATCGCGTCTAAGACATTAAAATAGATGACGTAAACTATACGTTTCTTCGCAATGTACCGACATCTATTTTAATATGTGGTTATTTTACATATTGTAGACTATACGTTTCTTCGCAATGTACTACAGATTTTAACGTGGTTATTTGCTAGTAAAAAAAAAAAAAATCTAAGGCGAGACAACATCGTTTCCAGGAATCCGGAGACTATAAATAAGCCAATTGGATAGCTGGAGTGAGTTGACTTGACAGAGAAATTGCCAATTACATTAGTATGACATATGATATACAACAACTTGCACTACGTCACAAAAGCATTTTAGGGGCGGCTTAAGACCATTTGTAGCAACGGTTTGGTCAGCCGCCCCTACTAAATCGTCTCTATAAATCATGTATTTGTAGGGGCGGTTTCTAGACTGCTCTTACAAATCAATTTGTAAAGGCAGCTGGTGTTAGGGGCGGCTGGTAATATCAGCCGCCTCTACAAAATCGATTTATAGGGACGAATATAGTATCAGTCGCCCCTATAATACCTGTTTGTACGGGGTATTATAGGGGCGGTTCAGTCTATAACCGTCCCTACATTATATTTTTTCATAAAAAAAATTAAATTTACAATTCAAATTCGACCCATATATATATATATATATATATATATATATATATATATATATATATATATATATATATATATATATATATTTCATTTGACCAAAGCATAAACAGATAGTGCGGCTACAGCTAGTTGCAAGGAAACGAAAAGCATTTATTGCAAGAAACAAAAGAACAAGGCAGAGCCAAGCTGTGGTTAATGTTGTAGAGAGCATGGCTAATCTTGCTGACTAACAATGTTAAACTCCTCCGGCAGGGCGAACTGCTATTGCTGGGCTAGTTGCTGGCTGACCTACAAATCTGAGACACAAGATCAGCTCCTGCTTTCGGCACGAAGAGAATGAGCAAGCAAACTGTAGAACACGCTTTCATAAACAACATAATAGACTTCAAGCCAAGATGTTCCAGATCTCACAAAAATGCACCAAATCTAGACAACTGATAATAAGATTCAAACCGACAGCGGAGATGAGTCGCCACCTGATCACATCGAGCGCTCTGACTGAGCCCGGCGCTAAACGAATAGAGGGAAAAAGGAAGAACGAGTGGACAGAGAAGAACTGAGCACGAGCGCTGACGGTAGCAAGAAGAGGGACGAACGCTGCTTCTAGGAAGCAAGCACGGCACCTGTGCACCGGCTCTAGTAACGCTCCTGTAAGAATCCCATGTGCCTGCACATCAATCAATGAAGAACAGAGCTACGTATAGAAGAGAAAGTGATCATGAAATTCGAAGGAAAATCGACCAAATCAAAAGGAAATGCTCACAAATTTTGCAGAGATGCAATTCAACTTGCAACGAATCTATCCCCAAGAAATCATTGCCTGAAATTGATATAAACTTCAGGGCTGCTCGATTTGGGGCAAGAATGGGAGAACAACGATGAACACAAAACTGCAAACACAAAATCACGAAAATCAAAATCAGAGACCTCATGCACAGTGCACAGCAACACCAGGGCCGGAGCTCGCCCGCACGGTGGCACCAGATCCAGAGCTCGCGCTGTCGCGTGAATGGGAGGAGGAGATAAATGAGGTGCGTGGCTCTCGAGCTTTTCTCTCCAGAGGCTGGGGCGGAGTTGGGAAAAGGAAGGGGTGGGTGCGTGTGGCGGTAAGGGAGATGGCCACTGGCCGCACGCCACGCGACGGTGGATTTGCCAAACCAAGGGCGCGGCGTCGGTTGTTTTCCATACCACGCACGCGAAACGAGATGAGGTGGGGCCGGTGCAGCAGGTTCGGTCAGCAACCAGCGCCAATCCTCCCCAAACGCGTTGTCATGCGCGGGAAAATTGGGACGGCGTTGGGTCAAGCGGCTGTGGGGGACCTCCTGAAGGTTGACTGGCCAGTGCCTGAGCGCCATCTGGCAGCGGGGCCCTTTCGTCGGTCTCACTGGGTAGATTAGGTGCACGTGCGAAGCGGCGGGGCCGGCGAATTTCCAATTCGCGCGCACGTGCTCGGTCTCAGAGGGAAGGCAGCAGGGGACAAGCGAGGACAGGCAGGGCCCGGCGGTTTAGCCGAAACCACAGTTGCGGTCGCATGAAAACAGGGGCGGCGACGATGGGTTTCGCAAACCGGGCACGGGGTTCGGTGCGAAGGGGAGCCTCCCCGTTGGATCAAGATGGTTGGACAAGATCAGTGGGCTAAATGTATTTGTAGGGGCGGCTGGTGATTGAGCCGTCCCTACAAATCGTAACATCGGGGGCGGCTGGTGAGTGAGCCGCCTCTACTGTGTCATTTATAGGGGCGGCTGGTCTCGTGAGTCCCGAGCACGTCCACTGTAAGGACGCCTCCATCCCCAGCCGCCCCTAAAAAAATGAGCCGCTGCTACAAATCTTTTTTAGTATCTTTTTTTAAGCCTAGGGAGAAGTGCAGATTGAATCTAGAAAACTTTGTGGTTATTTTACACCAGTGCATCGGAGCAGACACAGTTTATACTTAATTCAACATCCACAAAGGCCGGCCTGTGCAGAATCCGTTTAACAGAGCTACTGCCTGCATCCTTCCTATCCACGCAACCACGCCAACTGAACCCAATGGAAGCTTAGAGCTTGTTCTGGGCGCCATGCCGGACTTCCTGGTGAGCGCAGTGACGGGGGCCTTGAGCCCCGTCCTGGACAAGCTTGGCGCTTTGCTCAGCGATGAGTACAAGCGTTTCAAAGGCGTGCGTGGTGAGGTCGAGTTCCTCATTCGGGAACTGGAAGCCATGCACGCCTTCCTTCTCAAGAAGTCGGAAGAGGAGAATCCTGATGCGCAAGACAAGGCGTGGATGAAGGAGGTGCGAGAGCTCTCCTACGACATCGAGGACAGCCTCGATGACTTCAGAGTCCGTGTTGACGACGACTCGGCGAAACCAGATGGCTTCATCGACAAATGCAAGAAGCTACTCCAATTGGACAAGACCAAGGCCCGCCGTCGGATTGCCACGGAGTTTGAAAAGCTGAAAGGCCAAGTCAAGGAGGTGAGTGAAAGGAATGCAAGATACTGGCAGATCAGCAATACTGTCATGAACACAAGCAACAACATCGTGGATCGAAGAGCTCTTGCCATATTTGAGGATGCTTCAAGGCTCGTGGGTATCGATCAACCAAAACAAGAGATAATTTCATTTCTGAAGAAGGAAGATGGTGGTATTTCATCACAACAACCGAAGATAGGCTGCGTTCGGCTGGGGCCGGGGCGCGCACCCACATGGACACTGTTCACATGAACAGTGTTCCCAGACAGAACAATATTTTTCTCTTACGACAATCAGCCGGAACAGTATGTGCCTAGGACATCTAATTTTAAGGATAAAATTGAATGCACAAAACTCGTGTGTGCCCAGGAATCAATCACATACATAAGCTGACAAATTACATAAAGTATCATCACGGTGTCCTTACATCAGATCCATAATACAACTTAGTCTTACATCACACAGCGGAAAATAAAAAGATAATAAACTCTCGTGGGCTTCATCACAGGGAAGGTCAACTGGTTGACCACAAGCCTAAAAATCCTCCGGGAATTCCTCATACCCGTTGTCATCTGTTACCCATCCGGGATTTTTATCCAAATAAAGAAAATAAACAAGCGTAAGTATATCCCGTACTTAACAAGTTAACATGGGGTTATGAAGCTCAAAAAGGGTTGACTCTGGTTTACTGCAGTTAGCATTTTTAGTTAGTCATGCTTTTATTCCCAGGTATTATCAAATTATGCTTAAGCTCCCATTTAACCCCATATGAACAGATATTAGGGTCAAGTGTATCATACATCATCGTAGAACAACTTAATTGATCATCAACAAGTATCCAGATATTCTGTGAGTTTTCCGGGCCGCTCGTAACCGTGAGTACGGCTGTTATAACAGTTTGTTACCCTCTGCAGAGGTGGTGCACATTCACCGCAAGTCATGATTCCCATATGCCCGGGTTAATTACTCCCATGTCACTGCCAAGGTGAGCGGGCAGGGTACACTATGAAGCCATTTCATAGGTTTCTCTAACAAGTTAGGGTCGCTAGGTTTCCTTGGTAGGCAGATGTAGGAACCCCCTTTCCTATGGCATATATCCATCGAGGCTATACTCATAGGAACAGAGGCAGCCATATACCCAACGTGGCAAGCCCCATTTGCATCAAAAAGGTAACCTCTAACTAGCTAGAAAAGGTCCTATTACTGAGCTAAAGTCAGAGCCATATGACTCTACTGGTTGCACTGTCAGTCCCAGCTTTTGCCGACAGATAAGTCCTTATAGAGGGCTGGGAGCAACATGATCAAAGGTCATTTGCACCTTCGCCCTATGGAACAGTTGTTATAAATCATGTTAAACTCTTAGTTCCATAGAATCATTCATCATCATGTAGATCAAGTTCAGTTAGAGCACTAGCAATCTACCCATATGCATTTACCCTATAGGAGTCAAGGGAACAAGGCATCAAATGTCTAGAATGTCCTTAGGGTTATCGAAATTAGACACATGCACATGAGTAATTGATTAAAGTGTAATAGGACATCAAGGTAGGCCCATGCTATACTTGCCTTGGTTCACAAACTCTTGCTGGTCCTGCTCGTCGTCGAAGAATTCTTGGTCTCCAACGTTCTCCTCACCGTCTGAACGCGACCAACACGGCAACATACAACATTCCAAAAGCATTCATGCAAAGCAAGCATTCCTATCATTAGAACAGTACACCAACAGTATAGAAAACAAGATAAAATGTTTGTGAAAATAATCTACGTCTCGCTACAATCACGTCAACGTGAAGTTCACGAAAAACGGAGCTAAAATGCGAAAGTTATGATTTAAACGGGATTTCCTATAGCAATATATTTAATTAAATCTAACCAGGAAATTAAATTATTCCAAACTTGACTAACAGTGATTCTAACATGTAGATTATGAAATTACGAAGCTAACGCGATTTGAACGGATCAATTCGGAGCTAAAACGACAATTTTATAAGCAAAACAGTTCAAATGGCATTTCTGTAAATACTGAAAACGTATTTTAGACTAAAGCAGTGAACTTTACGCTTTCAAAACGAGATTGCGTACTCGGGGAAATACGCTTTGGACTGTGGGTTAGGACTTAGAAAAGTACAGGGTCTCTTTAGCAAATCTGCCACGCGAAGGGGTACCGGACGTTCTCGGCCGTTGGATCATGGATGGGTGGCTCGGATTAGATCAGAGGAGGGAGAGAAGGACGGAGTCCGGCCGGAACAGTGACGCCGACGGCAAACTCCATGGCCGGCGACGTGGAGGTCACTGGCGCGCACGGATAGAGGCCTACGTGCCACGGTTCGAAGAACCGGAGGCACCGGGAGTTAGCTGGGGTGAAGAGGAACTCGCCAAGGCTGTTACGGCGGCCGGAGGAGAGAGCCAAGGCGGCGGACGCCATGGCCGGCGGCCGAAGCTCGCGGACGCTCGCGAAAAGAGCCCAAACGGCCACGAAATACAAAATTGAAAGCACAGGGGAACGAGGGGAGCACGGAGAAGCTCACCGCGACTTCAATCGGGGACAAACGCGACTCGGGGACGGTGTTTCGCGCGGAGGGGCTGACGGCGGTCGGCGAAGCTCCGCCGTGCGGCGGTTGCAGCCTCTGTGGCATGAGCGCGAGTGAGAAATAGAGCGGGGATAGGAGGGGAGCGCGCGGGGGGGGGGGGGGGGGGGCTCGGCTCCTTTAAATCGAGGCCGAGGAGCGGGGGGCGCTCCCACGACGCACGTCGTGGGCGACGGTTGCAGCTGCGCCCGGCGCGGGCGGTTCCGAGCCACGCGGGAGGAAGGGGACGGCGCCGATAGGCGAGGCCCGAGCGGTCAGCGGCTGCGGGCGCGAGGAAGGCGCGGCAGCGGTTGCGCGCGTTTTGCTGGGCTAGCGCGGCTTGCTGGGCCGAGCGCGCGGCTGGGCTGGCGGCTGGCGCGGAGGAAAAGACCAGCGGGTCGAAGGAGCTGGGCCAACGGGCCGAAATGAAGAAGGGAGGGGAAAATGAATTTTGCAATTTTTCTTTTTCCAAATAGATTTCCAAAAGCATTTTCAAATAGGTTTTGAATTCATTTGAACTTTGAATCAAGATCAATCATCACAAAATTAGATATGCAGCAGCATGTATGCATCAAGAAGTTTCTAACCTTATATTTAATTTTAATTCCACAAAATTTATTATTTTCCTATATTTTAATGCACACATATTTGCATAAATAAATTAATTTAGCTATTTTAAAAGAGTGCAAATTTTAGGGTGTTACAATTCTACCCCCTTAAGATGAATCTCGTCCTCGAGATTCGGGTGATTGCTTACTCAAACAGTTGTGGGTAAGACTTTCTCAGATCCTCTTCTCTTTCCCAAGTAGCATTATCCTCTGTATATCGATTCCACTGCACCTTGCACATCTTTATTGTTTGGCTTCTTGTAACTCTTTCGACAGTTTCCAAGATCTTTATCGGATACTCTTCATAAGTAAGATCTTCCTTGACAGCAAGTTCTTCCACAGGAATTTGCTCTTCTGGTACCCTCAAACACTTCTTCAATTGGGAAACATGGAACACGTCGTGCACACTTGACAAACTCTTAGGCAGTTCCAACTGATAAGCTACTTCTCCATGTCTCTCTAGGATCTTAAAAGGTCCTATATACCTTGGTGCTAACTTTCCCTTCATATTGAATCTTCTCACACTTCTCATTGGCGACACCTTCAAATACACATAATCACCAATTTTGAAAGTCACCTCTCTTCTGCGGGTATCAGCGTAAGTCTTCTATCGGGACTGAGCCACTCTCAAATTGTCTCTAATCATTCTCACTTGTTCTTCCGTGTCTCTAAGGACATCGGGTCCAAACACTTGAGTTTCTCCAGTCTGATTCCAGAACAAAGGCGTTCTACACTTACGCCCATACAGCGCCTTGAAAGGTGCCATCTTGAGACTCTTCTGATAACTGTTGTTATACGAGAACTCTACGTATGGCAGACTCTTATCCCAACTATCACCATACTGTAATGCACAAGCTCTCAACATATCTTCCAAAATCTGGTTGATCCTTTCAGTCTGTCCATCAGTTTGCGGGTGGTAAGCAGAACTGAAATTCAACTTTGTCCCCAAAGATCTATGTACTTTATGCCAGAATTGCGATGTAAACTGAGTGCCTCTATCCGACACAATTTTCTTGGGAACACCATGTAAGCACACTATTCTTTCCATGTACAACTCTGCTAGTCTTGCACCAGTATAGGTAGTCTTGACTGGTAAAAAGTGGGCAACCTTGGTAAGTCGATCCACTATTACCCATATTGAATCATATCCTCTTTGAGTGCGGGGCAATCCTACAATAAAATCCATACCAACTTCTTCCCATTTCCATTCAGGAATCTTCATTGGTTGTAGTAACCCTGCAGGTCTTTGATGCTCAGCTTTCACTCTTTGACAAGTGTCACACAAAGCCACATATTCTGCCACATCTCTCTTCAAACCATACCACCAATACTTCTCCTTGAGATCCAAGTACATCTTAGTACTTCCGGGATGTATAGAATAAGCGAACTCATGGGCCTCTTACAGAATTGCATCACGGATAGCCTTCACTTCAGGTACACATATCTTTTTTCCAAACCAAAGAGTGCCATTCTCATCCATTCTAAATCCTGGTGCCTTTCCAAGCACTACATTCTCTGCTATCTCCTTAAGTTTTTCATCCTCCAATTGACCTTTGCGTATCTCTTGCTCCAAGGTAGGCTCTATCACCAATTCCATTGCATTAGTGACAAGGCTCAAGTTGAGATACTCCATTTCAGCACACAACTCTACTGACATAGATGTCATCTGAAGTCCATTGGCATAGCTCTTTCTGCTAAGTGCATCTACTATGACGTTTGCCTTTCCCAAGTGATAATGCACTTCCAAATCATAGTCTTTGATCAATTCCAACCAACGACGTTGTCTCAGATTCAGATCTGATTGGGTGAAGATATACTTCAAACTCTTATGATCAGTATAGATATCACTCTTATGTCTAATTAGATAATGTCTCCAGATCTTCAAAGCATGAACCACAGCTGCCAATTCCAAGTCATCAGTAGGATAATTCAACTCATGCTTCCTTAGCTGTCTAGATGCATATGCCACCACTCTTCCTTCTTGCATAAGCACACATCCAAGACCCAAACGGGATGCATCACAATATATAGAGAAGTTCTTGCTTAAATCTGGCAGAATTAATACTGGAGCTGTAGTCAATCTCTTCTTTAGCTCATCAAAGTTTGCCTGGCACTTATCCGACCATACATACTTAGCATTCTTTTCCAACAGAGCTGTCATAGGCTTGGCTAGCTTGGAAAAACCTTCAATGAACCTTTTGTAGTATCCAGCCAATCCCAAAAAGCTACGAATCTCACTTACAGTTGTTGGTGGTTTCCAATTCAATACATCTTGCACTTTGCCTGGATCCACTGCTATTCCACCATTGGAAACAACATGACCCAGAAAAGAGACTTCCTTTAACCAAAACTCACACTTGCTCCACTTAGCGTACAACTTATGTTCTCTAAGCTTTTGCAAGACCAACCTTATATGTTCAGCATGTTCTTCTTCAGTCTTGGAGAATATTAGTATGTCATCTATGAATACCACCACAAATTTATCCAAAAACTCCATGAACACCTTATTCATCAGATACATGAAGTATGCAGGTGCATTGGTCAATCCAAAACACATCACGGTGTACTCATATAATCCATACCGTGTAGTGAATGCTGTCTTGGGTATGTCCGAGTTTCGGATCTTAAGCTGATGATACACTGAGCGGAGATCAATCTTGGAGAACACATGGGCTCCTCTCAACTGATCAAACAAATCATCAATCCTAGGCAAAGGGTATTTATTCTTGATTGTAACCTCATTAAGTGAACGGTAATCCACACACATCCGTTGACTACCATCTTTCTTATCCACAAAGATCACAGGTGCCCCCCACGGGGAAGAACTGGGGCGTATGCAACCTTTTTCTTGCAACTCTTTTAGTTGTTTCTTAAGCTCTTCTAATTCATTAACTCCCATTCTATATGGACGTTTAGCTATTGGTGCAGTTCCAGGTAATAATTCAATAATGAATTCAATGTCTCGGTCAGGTGGCATACCTGGCAAGTCATCGGGGAAGACATTCGGGAACTCCTCCATGACACGATCTTGTTCATTGACTTCACCATCTAGCTGGTTCACTGTGGCTATAGGCTGAGCTTGCACTACCACTTCTACACAGATTCTATCTCCATTGAGTGATGTCACAACCACAGATTTCTCCTGACACTGAATCACTGCCCGGTGTTGTTTCATCCAATCCATTCCCAGAATAAGATTAATTCCCGCTGTTCTCAACACAATAGGCTTCACTTTGAAGTCTACCCCCTTAAGGAAATGCTAGTTGAGGGGCTCCAATAAGAAGCGGGCATACTACCTCCCAGGGAATTTACTAGTATGGGGTTTTTCATGGCACACAAAGGTATGCTATGCATTCTAACAAAAGCTTGGGAGATAAAAGAATGCGAAGCACCAGAATCAAAAAGTACGGTAGCAGAGATAGAGTTGACGCTGAACGTACCCAACATGACCTCAGGCGTCTCCTGAGCTGCATCAGATGACACATAGTTCACCTTCGTAGTGTGAGGTGGTCGGGCGTTGAACTTCTGATTGCCGGTCTGGTTCTGAGGTGCTTGTTGGTTCTGCTTCTTAGGACACTGATGAGCATAGTGACCCACTTCTCCACAGCGATAGCAGGCGTTGGGATTGTTGGGTGCACCACTCTTCATAGGAGCATTGTTGGGCACTCCCTAGCGTGTTGCAGGATTGCTGGTCTGTTGCGGGGGACGCTGATTCCCAAACTGTTGCTGGTACTGAGGGCGTTGCTGGAACTGGTTCCGCTAAGGATACTGACCACGGTTTCCCTGGTGAGTTGGTCCTTGATTCCTCTGCTGGAAACCTTGCTGGGGGTAAGCACGAGGGCGAGTGTTGCTTCTAGAAGCTTGCCCTTGGAGCCTTCTCTTCTTAGCTTCCATCTCCTTGCGCTTGTCGTCAATCACGATAGCGTGATTCACCAAAGACTAGAAGTTAGGGTAAGTATTAGACATCAGCTGGAGCTGTAGTCCATCATAGAGTCCCTTGAGGAAACGACGTTGCTTATCCTTGTCGTCCGCTACATCATTTGGAGCATAGCGTGATAGTTGTGCGAACTTGTCCCGATACTCCGCTACAGTCATGGATCCTTGCTTGAGAGACCTGAATTCTTCTTGCTTCAGTTCCACTAGTCTATCAGGAATATGGTATGACCGGAAATTATCCTTGAATTCCTGCCAGGTGATAGCAGGAGCATTGTTGGGACGTCCAAACTAGAATGATTCCCACCAATCCTGAGCAGCTCCTTGGAGTTGCCTAGAAGCGTACAACACCTTCTCAATGTCATTGCATTGTGCTATGTTCAGTTGTTTCTCCATAGCACGCAGCCAATCATCTGCCTCCATAGGGTCTGAGGCATGGGTGAACACCGGTGGATGACCTTTCATAAACTCTCCACGCTTATCTCTGACCAGAACAGGCGGTGGTCCTCTTGCCGGTTCATTGTCCAAGCGCTGCATTATAGCTTGCATCAGCTACGTTTGCATTCCCAATATTTGTTCCATGGTCACAGGTGGCAGTGGTGGTGGATTTATGAGAGCATCACATCCACGACCACGGCCTCTGCCTCTTCCTCCTCTTGCGGCCATCTGTTTTCCAACAAATATGCAAAATTTAGAGATTTTCCAATTATAGAGAGCTTACAAAAGATAAGAAACAATGCTGAGAGTTTTCTGGACAAGATTCAAATTCAGCAGTTCAGTAAAACTGTTATAACTTGAGTTTCAGAGATCCAACAGAGGTGCACCAAGATTTGTTAGAAAGCTTAGGAGATCAGCTACAACTTTTATTTAGATCACTTTTACAAATTCTGACACACACATGGTCAAAAGTAGAGCTAAACTGAAACTGTTCTGGGTTCCAGACAGCGCAGGAACATCAACTTGTGTCAGCTAGATCTCACAAACCTGAATAGATATTGAAGTGATCCCAGAGATATTTGAAAGATACAGAGGTCTAGTTATCTCCCCAAAAATTTCAGAATTTTTGACAGCCCAGATTTCAAGATACCAGATAAAGAACACAGGTTGCTCCAGAAATCAGCACAACAGAGATAAGGTAAAGCGAGACATCTGCAATAAGATTTCATTCTAAACTTAAAGTTCCAATCTAAGGAAGTTGTGGACATGCCCACAAACTTCTAGCAATCAAACAAATACCAAATCAACCAAGTTCACAAATTAAACATCTAATCATCCAAGTTCACAAGACCAAACAAAACTAAATATGAAACACGAACTAACGACGTGGTAATCTAGATCAAGGCACCTAACACCTATGGAGCGGTGTCAGTCATAGTGAAGGACCGGCGCTTCTTCTTGTAGATCAAAGGTTGCCCAAGTTGTGCTCGAAGTTCATCCACTTGCTTCTGAAGGCGTCTCTGAGCCCTCTGAGATGCACACAGTTCTCCTTTGACTTCCTCATCCACCCCCTGCACAGCATGGACATACTGCACCGTTGCTTCTAGAGTTGGGTCACTCTTTGGTGGAGCCAAAACCTGCCAAACACCCTCATGGTCATTTCGAGGAAGGAACCTGAAGCGATCCTCCCTCATGGCCTCAAAGCCACGCCCATGGTAGTGGATGTAGGCGTTCTGTGCTGCATCCTCCATGCCATCCAAGGCATGGGCTCTCCTGGCAGGGGCACAATGGACAGTCTCCACCTCATGTCCATTCTTGACGTCGTTCCAAGCGGTGACCACCAGCTCTACCTTCCAGAAGGTAGCCTCCAATGGATGCTGGTACTCGGCACAGTGGTAGCTGATGGAGGCGTGCAAGTCGGGGTAGTAGTCGTCTAGCACGTGAGTGAGGAGGGTGTGGTAGTAAGCCGTCTCTGGAGCTGGCTTGAAGTAGTACTTGCACTTCCAGCCAATCTCCCCATCCACCACGGGGACAGCTGGGGATGGTGTAGGTGTAGGGGAAGTAGTCGTCGACTCCTCAGGTGTAGCTACGACAGGATAGACCGGCGCGGCGACTAGAGTAGGAGCAGGTGCAGGCGTCGGGGTAGCCATCTCCTCATCGTCGGAGATGATCACAATCTCCTTCTCCGCCTGTGGGGCTCGTGGGGTGAACAGGGCACGATAGCCAGCGGTGCTAAGGCGAGCAGTCTTCGGGTTATGAGACATCTATAGATTTAAAGTGAGATAGAATCAGAATCAATATTTTTAAATAATAGATTAAGATATGAAAAGCATAAATGTTTTAATAAAATAACAAGAATAAGACAGTAAGCAAGAAACCAGAGGAGCAAGGATACTAAAACGACCGTTTTCTAACTAGGCTTGCGTCCTACAGTCAACACGGCTCTGATACCAATTTGTCACACCCAATTTTAAGGATAAAATTGAATGCACAAAACTCGTGTGTACCCAGGAATCAATCACACACACAAGCTGATAAATTACATAAAGTATCATCACGGTGTCCTTACATCAGATCCATAATACAACTTAGTCTTACATCACACAGCGAAAAATAAAAAGATAATAAACTCTCGTGGGCTTCATCACAGGGAAGGTCAACTGGTTGACCACAAGCCTAAAAATCCTCCAGGAATTCCTCATACCCGTTGTCATCTGTTACCCATCCGAGATTTTTATCCAAATAAAGAAAATAAACAAGCGTAAGTACATCCCGTACTTAACAAGTTAACATGGAGTTATGAAGCTCAAAAAGGGTTGACTCTGGTTTACTGCAGTTAGCATTTTTAGTTAGTCAAGCTTTTATTCCTAGGTATTATCAAATTATGCTTAAGCTCCCATTTAACCCCATATGAACAGATATCAGGGTCAAGTGTTTCATACATCATCGTAGAACAACTTAATTGATCATCAACAAGTATCCAGTTATTATGTGAGTTTTCTGGGCCGCTCGTGACCGTGAGCATGGCTGTTATAACAGTTTGTTACCCTCTACAGAGGTGGTGCACATTCACCGCGAGTCGTGATTCCCATATGCCCGGGTTAATTACTCCCATGTCACTGCCAAGGTGAGCGGGCAGGGTACACTATGAAGCCATTTCATAGGTTTCTCTAACAAGTTAGGGCCGCTAGGTTTCCTTGGCAGGCAGATGTAGGAACCCCCCTTTCCTATGGCACATATCCATCACGGCTATACTCATAGGAACAGAGGCAGCCCTATACCCAACGTGGCAAGCCCCATTTGCGCCAAAAAGGTAACCTCTAACTAGCTAGAAAAGGTCCTATTACTAAGCTAAAGTCAGAGCCATATGACTCTCCTGGTTGCACTGTCAGTCCCAGCTTTTGCCGACAAATAAGTCCTTGTGGAGGGCTGGGAGCAACATGATCAAATGTCATTTGCACCTTCGCCCTATGGAACAGTTGTTATAAATCATGTTAAACTCTTAGTTCCATAGAATCATTCATCATCATGTAGATCAAGTTCAGTTAGAGCACTAGCAATCTACCCATATGCATTTACCCCATAGGAGTCAAGGGAACAAGGCATCAAATGTCTAGAATGTCCTTAGGGTTATCGAAATTAGACACATGCACATGAGTAATTGATTAAAGTGTAATAGGACATCAAGGTAGGCCCATGCTATACTTGCCTTGGTTCACAAACTCTTGCTGGTCCTGCTGGTCGTCGAAGAATTCTTGGTCTCCAACGTTCTCCTCACCGTCTGAACGCGACCAACACGGCAACATACAACATTCCAAAAGCATTCATGCAAAGCAAGCATTCCTATCATTAGAACAGTACACCAACAGTATAGAAAACAAGATAAAATGTTTGTGAAAATAATCTACGTCTCGCTACGATCACGTCAACGTGAAGTTCACGAAAAACGGAGCTAAAATGCGAAAGTTATGATTTAAACGGGATTTCCTATAGCAATATATTTAATTAAATCTAACCAGGAAATTAAATTGTTCCAAACTTGACTAACAATGATTCTAACATGTAGATTATGAAATTACGAAGCTAACGCGATTTGAACGGATCAATTCGGAGCTAAAACGACAATTTTATAAGCAAAACAGTTCGAATGGCATTTCTGTAAATACTGAAAACGTATTTTAGACTAAAGCAGTGAACTTTACGCTTTCAAAACGAGATTGCGTACTCGGGGAAATACGCTTTGGACTGTGGGTTAGGACTTAGAAAAGTACAGGGTCTCTTTAGCAAATCTGCCACGCGAAGGGGTACCGGACGTTCTCGGCCGTTGGATCATGGATGGGTGGCTCAGATTAGATCAGAGGAGGGAGAGAAGGACGGAGTCCGGCTGGAACAGTGACGCCGGCGGCAAACTCCATGGCCGGCGGCGTGGAGGTCACTGGCGCGCACGGATAGAGGCCTACAGGCCACGGTTCGAAGAACCGGAGGCACCGGGAGTTAGCTGGGGTGAAGAGGAACTCGCCAAGGCCGTTACGGCGGCCGGAGGAGAGAGCCAAGGCGGCGGACGCCATGGCCGGTGGCCGAAGCTCGCGGACGCTCGCGAAAAGAGCCCAAACGGCCACGAAATACAAAATTGAAAGCACAGGGGAATGAGGGGAGCACGGAGAAGCTCACCGCGACTTCAATCGGGGACGAACGCGACTCGGGGACGGCGTTTCGCGCGGAGGGGCGGACGGCGGTCGGCGAAGCTCCTCCGTGCGGCGGTTGCGGCCTCTGTGGCGTGAGCACGAGTGAGAAATAGAGCGGGGACAGGAGGGGAGCGCACGGGGGGGGCTCGGCTCCTTTAAATCGAGGCCGAGGAGCGGGGGGCGCTCCCACGACGCACGTCGTGGGCGGCGGTTGCAGCTGCACCAGGCGCGGGCGGTTCCGAGCCGCGCGGGAGGAAGGGGACGGCGCCGACAGGCGGGGCCCGGACGGTCAGCGGCGGCGGTTGCGCGCGTTTTGCTGGGCTAGCGTGGCTTGCTGGGCCGAGCGAGGCGCGCTGCTGGACTGGTGGCTGGCGCGGTGGAAAAGACCAGCGGGCCGAAGGAGCTGGGCCAACGGGCCGAAATGAAGAAGGGAGGAGAAAAATGAATTTTGCAATTTTTCTTTTTCCAAATAGATTTCCAAAAGCATTTTCAAATAGGTTTTGAATTCATTTGAACTTTGAATCAAGATCAATCATCACAAAATTAGATATGCAGCAGCATGTATGCATCAAGAAGTTTCTAACCTTATATTTAATTTTAATTCCACAAAATTTATTATTTTCCTATATTTTAATGCACACATATTTGCATAAATAAATCAATTTAGCTATTTTAAAAGAGTGCAAATTTTAGGGTGTTACAGTCGTACACAAGAATAGCTCAGAGCGTATCTAGATAGTTTGGTGTAGGTTTCATTTCTAAGTGTCCGAGCTTTAGTTTTACAAATCCTAGTTTGGATTTATCCTCTTATTAGTACATCATGATCTTATGTCGTGTCTTTGTTCTAGAAATCCTAAATCATACCTCTCCTCCTAACACCCATTTCTGAGTGTGTGAAAAGTAAAATGAGACAGCTACAAATAATGCTTACACTTTACTATAGTATAACGTTACTATTTTAAAGAATAGAGTTTCATACATTCTGGTCGTCTATCATATTAATAATTATTGGTGGAAGATTTGTTTGAGCTAAATATGTATCCTGCCATACTAAATAGCTTTATCAAATCTTGTCGTAGGTACTTCATTGTAATCGACGATGTATGGGATGTGGAAACATGGGACACAATTAAGTATGCATTGTCAAACAATAGTTGTGGTAGTGTCATAATAATCACAACTCGGATTCATGATGTGGCCAAAGCATGTTGCTCATTATATTCTGATGGTTTGGTTTACCAACCAAAGCCTCTTCAAGAACAGGACTCAAAAAGGTTGTTCCAGAACAGAATATTTGGTCTCAGAAATGAATGCCCAGAAAACCTAAAAGAAGTCGCTGATAAGATCTTGAAGAAGTGTGGAGGTTTACCATTAGCCATTATTGCAATATCTGGTTTGTTAGCTAACAAAGCACGGAATGAAGTTCACTCGGTCACAGAGTGGGATCAAGTTCAAACTTCTATTGGTCATGGACTTGAGAGAGATAATATTGTGGAGGGAATGATGGGAATATTATCACTCAGTTACTTTGATCTTCCTCATCATTTAAAAGCTTGCCTATTATATCTTAGTATATTCCCTGAAGATTATGAAATTGAGAAAAGACGTTTAGTGCAGCTACGGGTTGCAGAGGGGTACATTCATGCCGAATCTACATGCACCTTGTATGAATTGGGAGAGAAGTATTTTAATGAGCTCATCAATAGAAATTTAATCCTTCCAGGGAACATGAATAAGTGGACTGGCGAGGTGGACGCCTGTCGTGTCCATGATACAATTCTTGACTTCATCATGTGCAAGTCCACCGAAGACAACTTTGTTGTAGTACATGATGGTATTCCAAGACCAGCACCTCCACCAGGAATCAAGGTTCGTCGATTGAGTCTGCAAGGTGATGCGACCTTACATTCGAACCAGATTTATGCAAATGTCCGGTCAATTATTAGTTTTGGATTCCCCTGTTGCTTGTTGGGTTTTAGATTCTTGCGTGTCCTACACGTCATGGGCACATTTTTTGGAAACCATCATCTTGCAAACATTGGAGAATTAGTGCCTGTTTAGTTCCCTTCATTTTGCAAAATTTTTCAAGATTTTCCATCACATCGAATCTTTGGACGCATGCATGAAGCATTAAATATAAATAAAAAATAAAACTAATTACACAGTTTAGACGAAATTCACGAGACGAATCTTTTAAGCCTAATTAGACTATGATTGGACACTAATTGTCAAATAACAACGAAAGTGCTACGGTACCATTTCGCCAAAAATTTCGCCAACTAAACAAGGCCTTAGCCCAGCTGAGGTATTTGGGTCTCAGTGATACACGGATAAATAAGCTCCCAGAACAGATTGGAGCGCTACAGTATTTGGAAACACTTGACTTGTCATCGGGCTATTCCACAATCCAATTACCAACAGCTATAGTTCGACTAAAAAGACTTGTCAACCTAATGGTTCCTTCTCCGCTAAAGTGTTTTCCCAGTGGAATTAAATACATGCAGGCATTGGAATGGTTATATTTAGTAGAAATTAAGATAAAGGCAGCTATTTTGTTGAAGAAATTGGCGATTTAACCAAGATGAGGCATCTGGGTATATTTTTCTCTTCCCAATTTGGTTTTATTGACGAGGAAAGCTATGTGGATCTTATAAAAAAGATGGTTTCTTCTTTTCAACGGTTAAATAAGCTTCAAACTTTAAAGGTAAAATATAAAAGATATGAAAAAGGGCAGGACGTCATCTTCAATGGAGGTGACATCATTGTTGAGGTGCCGTGGTGCTCTGCTAGCCTAAGAAAGCTTGTTCTCAAGATGAATCCCATGCCAAGGGTGCCAAGGTGGATGAAGTCTCTTGTCAACATTGAAGAATTGGATATGAGAATAAAGAAATTGGATGAGGAAAGTCTTTGTATTCTCGGTGACCTACCAGTTCTTGTCGATCTAACACTGGAGATATTAAAGAACGTTGAAGACAAACAACGTCTTCTGATCAGCAACAGGTATGGATACAGAAGCTTGAGGCATTTCAGTGTAGCAACACTGAATGGGCGCCCCAGTATCTCGATGCTGACGTTTGAAGCTGGATCCATGCCAAAGCTAGAACAACTCTATATTGACTTTGATGCAGATATAACAATTTCTTTGAGCAATGGTCGTCTTGATTTTGGTCTCAAGCATCTCTCCCAACTCACGGTGGTCTTGTACTCTTGTGTCATACGTTCGGCACCAAACTGAATTTTTTGCGTCTAGAAGTTGCCATTGAGAAAGAGCTTGCCAACCACCCGAAGCTTCCACGATTCGTTTCAACCGAAGGCGAGTGGAGCCACCGAGAACGCCTAAGGCCGCGAAGACGCAGCCAGTCTACAGTTCACACAACACAGCCAAAGCCTCCTTCCACAGCTGACTTGTCGGAACAAGAAGTTGTTCAGGAGGTAGCAGACGATGTTGCCATCTGCGCTTCAGGTATGGATTCTTCATTCTCACAGTCACAGAAACAAGAACTTGCTAGCTTGCTTGTTGCTCCTATACTAAAATCGCCGTGTGTTTATGCAAATTTGCAGGTGGTGATGACTGATGACAAGGTGGGCTCCTCCATCACGGACGATAACTCCGGCCAATCACGGACTGCAGCACTGACTCTACCTGCGGACCTCTCCTTCACCATCCACCATCACGGCACCTCCCCTGAACTTAGCAGTCGACATGGCCAGCCACGGCGGCGCCGATCGGAAGCTCGCCAGAGCGCCACCATCCGTGGACGAGAATTGGTTCAGGGTGCACCCATTAGCGGAGCCAAGATGAGCACTTCGGGGGGGTAATCAATGAAGATTTAGAACAAATGTCGAAGATTAACGGTGAAATCACGTTTTTTCTACAGTAAATACAAAGTAAAATCACTCTCACATGGAGGGCTGCTGCCCCCCTAGCCCCCCAAACTTGATAATGCCATTGACTTGATTTTAATCATTTGGCAGGGGCCGCCCCAACCTCTCATATTCTGGGGCCTCCACTCATCGCTGCTCCTCAGCAACAGGGGCCATTCATGCCGCCGTGCTTCACATTCAGTTCTGGATCACCTCCCAACGCTGAAGCTGAACGACAGGCAATGGAGTGTTACGAGCCGTCGCAACATGACGGCCTTGCAAATGCATTCAGCAGCGCCTTCAACAGCCTTTCCTTGCGTGACGACCACCCTGGTTCCGGTGCCACGGCTGTTGAAGTATCCTCGTCAGACACCGGTAATGTTTTCCTCTGTTCTGCTTGCTCTGGGTCTCCTATCCATTGAAAAGTAAATTATTTGGCAGTTCATTCTCCACTTGTCCTGAATGTACTGGCCACATTTCTTCCTTGCTCCATTTGTTTGACTTATGGGATGTGCTTATATATTCAAATTTCCACGCAGTCAAGCGAAATCTTAAAACTAGTAGCACTATATATATATGATGTGTTTACTTTTGCACCGTAGCCCATTTATCTCTCTAAAGTTAGAATACTGCAGAGAACACAAACCCCACTCCCCTGGCACTTGTTAATAAATAGTACTAGGGATAAATATGTACTATGCTACAGTCTGTTAGAAGCCATTGGAGAGTGGATTGCAATAACCCTAACCCGGCAAGCTAGTTTGTTAAAATCTGTGTAGAAAGCTGCTCGTTTGTTTGGAATTGTAAAAAGGTAGTACAACCCAAAATCCTAAGCTAAAACAAATAGGGCTTTAGAAAGTTCTGCATACACAATCTTTGTTTATTAGAACAGAAAAATATGGTGTGCATTTGAAAACTTCCAGAGGAGAATAACAACCAAATTAAGCATTGATCCATTGATGGTGTCTACATCTGGCCCTGCTTGTTCGGGCTTCTAATAATGGCTTTCGCACAAGTTCCAAAGCAGTGGGCAAATCAAAAAGAACCTTTCTGAGAAACAAGTTGCAAAAGTTGCATATATTTATTTGAAAAGCAAGCGGCTTTCAAAAATATTTTTTCCTCAAAAGCAGACTTCCTTGGTAGCTTTTCTGATAATTAAGCTAGTCTTCTGGCAGAAAATCAAACTATCAGGCTCTATGTAGGATCTTCATCATGCCAAGAAGGAGGAGGTCGTCAGGAACAACAGTGAAGTGATCAATTACCTCGTCGCTCTCCAGCTCCATATTCATTCTTCACCACGAGTCCATCCTGAAAGATTACGCTGCGTCGTCGTCCCAATCAAATTTACTACTCAATGGAGGCCTAAGCTTTGTCTGGATAGTAAACTTTGTTTATCCTTAAAAGGAGAAATTTGGTCTCGTAAAGTACCATGAGTCTGTATTGTTTGGATATATTCATTCATTTGTGAATGTTGGAGACCGTCATATTTGTGCTCCTTATTAATAATAATCGAAAAAACCAAGTCATTGGAGTCTGTGACATTGAGCAGCCACTTGCACATGTAAGCAGACTTCGCTTTTGCTCTTGGGCCGTGCTTTATTTCAGTATCTATCACTACTGGAGGCCGCAGCTTTGCCGAGTGTTTTTACACTCGGCAAAGAGCCCTTTGCACTTGGCAAAGGCTTTGCCGAGTGTAGCACTCGGCAAAGTCCGCTTGGCAAAATTTTTCTCGGCAAAGGGTCTTTGCCGAGTGCTTTTTATCGGGGCACTCGGCAAAATAAAAAATAATTTTGCCGAGTGTTTGGGGCGGCACTCGGCAAAATATTTTCGGCCGTTGCGCGTCGGCCGTTAATGATTATTTTGCTGAGGGCCCGACCCAGCACTCGGCAAATTTTTTTTTATTTTTTTTTAAATTACTTTGCCGAGTGCCCCTGTCCAGGCACTCGGCAAAGTTTTTTTAATTTTTTTAAAAAAAATTACTTTGCCGAGTGCCCTTGTCCAGGCACTCGGCAAAGTTTTTTTTTATTTTTTTTAAATAATTTCTTTGCCGAGTGTCCCTGTTTAGGCACTCGGCAAAGAATTTATGGATTTTTTTTAAAAAAAAATATTTTGCCGAGTGCCCCTGCCCAGGCACTCGGCAAAGTTTTTATATATTTTTTTTAAAAAAAAACACTTTGCCGAGTACCCCAGCCCAGACACTCGGCAAAGTTTTTTTTTTTATTTTTTTTAAATAATTTCTTTGCCGAGTGTCCCTGTTTAGGCACTCGGCAAAGAATTTCTGGATTTTTTTTGAAAAAACTTTGCCGAGTGCCTTGCCCATGGCACTCGGCAAAGACCCCGAGAATTGCAATTTTTTTACATTCCATTGTAACAGACAATATATATATATATATATATATATATATATATATATATATATATATATATATATATATATATATATATACATCATCACATCTATATCACCAACATGCATTATATATCACAAGCACACGCATATTTAATAAATCCATCAAAAATCTATCACAAATGCACCAAAGTTCAACATCACAAGTTTATTATTACAAGTTCAACATCTCTACTGCGGCGACGGAAACTGCAGGTGTGGCCCCCTGGACAGCGGTGAAGGACCGGACTGCGGCGAAGGGTTGACGTGATCAGCCGCCGGTGACACGCTAGCGGGATTGTTTGAACTCGCCGACGGAGGCTGCACAAAAGAGAAGAGATTGCATGTGTTAGACTCAAAATTGAAAATTTTGGCCGCACCTCCCATGCACGGGGAGGTTTCCAACCTGCAAGAAACAACGGCACGAAGGCCGACAATCACAACGGCACGAAGGCCGACAATCCCAACGGCACAAAGGCCGAAAATCACAACGGCATGAAGGCCGACAATCCCAACGGCACGAACACATTAAACTTTCATACTCACAGGAGTGAAGTGTCGAACCAGAGCTGGAGCTGGCAACTGCACTTGGACACCCGATGCTTGCCCAATGGTTTGCATGATCTGATACATGTCCGCCATCTGCTTCTTCGTGGCCTCCAGCTCTATGGTCAGGTGCGCTTGCATCTCCCTTGTCTCTGCCAGCTCGGCCTGCAGTGTTTCAATCACATGTTTCAGTATTGCAAATCTGATCAATGTGTGTAACGTTCAATGTACGACGAGTGAAACCGGAATTACCTAAAGTTCGTCGACCCGCGACAGTGTTGGAGTAGGCCATGCACGTATGGGAAGGCTTCTGGCCGTGCTCCGTGCCCTCACGTCAGAGAGAGAGGGTGCAAAGCTCGAGGAGTCGGCGCCGTCTGCAATCCACAACCGCCCGTGCTTCCTGCCTTGCCCTAGCCTCATGATCACCTCTGTCTCAAGGGGCTCAGTGCTCAGATTGTGATCTGAGCCACGGAGCGCCCTAACTGCCTCCGTGTAGTCTCTGACCTTAGCGTGGACGCTCGGGTCAGAGTAAGCCTGGGCAGGGGCATCCGGGTTGAAGACGACACCGGATTTCACCAGGCCCATGTGGGACACAGCCCATGCCCCAAACTTCGACACCGGCACGTCCGGGTGTGCCACCTCCTGCGAGAAAGACGGCAATATGATTAGAAATCAGGCAAAATTGAGCGTTAGAATAGATAAATGACATCTCGTACAAGTGCCCGCTTGAATGCGGGGAGGTTGTGGCTGGCTTGGTGGTGAGTTGGGGCGGTCCTCAGTGCCCGCTTCCGCTTGCCTTGCTCGTGCTTTGCGTTGTACGCCGGGTCAAGGTACCTGTCCACGATCCTCGACCATGCCGATCTATGCGACATGCACCACGAGGCCGGCACCTACACATCATCAAGTGTTTGACATATAAGAAGATCAATTCTGGACCTACTAAATCTCAAAACGAATTAATATTTTTCACCTACCTGAAGGTACTGCTCCTTGGTCAGCGCCACATTTCTTGCGCCGGTTTTGTTGAGGGGCTCTTTCTTGATGGACCTATAGTAGTCGACGTGGGCCTGGAGTCGCGCCTCGTGAATCATGTCGCCGACGTACTTCTTACAGGCTCTGTGTGCCGTCTGATCTGCCAGGGTCTCTCTACCTTCTTCGGCCTTGAAGTACCTCTGCATACAAACACAATGTATCCATTCATTATTTCAATAAAAGACTTAAGCAATAGAGGAGATGTATTGAGCTATGTTGTGAGACACTTACCCAAAAGTCCGCCAAAACCCACTCCTGCTTGTTGTCCTGCTCGTCATCTGAGCCGAGCTTGTACCTGTCCCACGACCAGGCCGGCTCCCACCTCCCCTCTTTCAAGTCCACAAGGCCGGGGAAGTGTTTCCTGCACAGACATCCTAGGACGGTAGTGGGGGTGTGTGGGGGGTCAAGAGCACCCGACAGAACTAGCTAGCCCCTGCATAAGTGATTACAAAAAATTATTAGTTTCTCTTTTGATTTTCAACGTATCATATGAAGTACTAGTGATAACATCTATAGTTACTTACCTTCTTCCCACAGGACGAACCAGTGGGCGTCGGTCAGGAAGCGAAACCGGAGGAAGGCTTGTGGGACCTCGCAGGTAGGGAGCCGAGAAAGCAGAACTGTCCTCCGTCTGCTGAGTCCCCTCGTCCCCCGATGGAGTGTCTGTGGTCGTGCCCGTGGCCGCCACATGGTCCTCCGGGGTAGGAGACGGGTCCTCCGGCTGGTCAAGAGCTAGGGGAGGAGGCGGGTCCCTCCTGGGGTGACCCTAGCCCCTCCCCCTCCCCCCTCCCCCTCCCCGTGCTGGGGTGACCTAGGCCTGCTCTCGCCGCTGGAGGCGAAGACGTCCCCTCGCCTCCATCAGGAGGGCGTAGCCTCTGGTACACCGAGAGCACCTGCCTCGGTGAACGGTTGCCCACCATCTTTGTTCTGTCACCTGCAATGTACAAAGAATGAACAACAAGCGTTAGTACATACATGTCAAATAGTTCAAAATGAATAAACATAACAAAATTTAATAAAAAACATAGTATTACATGGTTTAGGAATAATCTTCATGATTGGGGTCATAGGTCTCATCATCACTGTCAAAATTGTCCAAATGGGCAACACTATTCGAAGGTTCTGTGTCTTCTTCATTGTCTTTGCGTAAATGGAATAACTCAAACATTTGAATGTCCTTCGGATTTAGCACTACATCTCCAGGGTCCTCGTCATCAACCGTTTCATTGTCTACTTCCATGGCGGTCGTCACACCGAGTAAGACTATCTCAAAGCTCCCTTGTAGCCCATCTGCTTGATAGAACTCTCCATCATATGTGTTTGTGTCGAAGGTGTAATCTTCATCGTTTGGAACAGGTAGTTTATCATGCGAAGATACCTGGTGCACAATAGACCAACCCTTAAGATGGTCTTTGTCTTGGCACGCGTATGGCGTATGATACACCTGCACGGCCTGTTGAGCCACAATATAGACATCTTTTCCTTTATAGACGGAATCATGCCTAATCTTGACTAGCCCAAGATGAGGGATCCGTCTTGTTCGTGCAGGATCAAACCAGTGGCACTTGAATATGACAGGAGTAAGAGGTACCCGGCCCTCATATTCAAGTTCATAGATCTCCTCAATTATTCCGTAGTATTCGACGCCATTAGTGCCCGGCGTAAAAACTTCACAATATGTTTACCCATGGTTAACCTATCTTTCCTTCTTCTGTTGTCACAACTGCTGCACGGACAAACCACTAGAGAATGTCCTCCAGCACTCTCACCAAATGCATGCTGTAAGAATTCTTTGACCTTGACTATAAACATCAAGTCGTAATCGTGCTCATCTCTCTGGAGCGTGTACATCCACTCAAGGTTCTCCATCCTTTAACAGACGTATCAGCACATATGAGTCACCATCAATTGCATCTACGCGGTGTCCCTACTCTCTAATAGGTGAGGATAGGTCCTAATCCCACCCGTGGATCCGTAGATGAGGTTAGTTTCCATGCTCCGCTCCTATCCGAGACGGAATTTCGGCAGCACCTCCCTGCTGTTCTCCCGATACACGTCCTGCAAGGGAGAGTGTGTATCCGGAGAACAACAGGGGGTGATGCCGAAACACCGTCTCGGACCGGAGCGGACCATGGAAACTAACCCATCTACGCATCCGTGGGCTGTCCAAAAAACATGGACAATCTGAAACAGAAATGCTCGCAGATATGCAAAGATCTACATACCTCCAAAGATATCTCTTTCAGACGGGAGACGCCTAACTAGGCTACACCGATCTACGACGATAGACAAGCAGAAAAAGAGATGATTTATACCTAGGGTGTCGGTGAAGTCAGGCTAGCGAGGCAGTGGCGAGTCGACGCAGTGGCGAGGCGACGCAGTGTAGGCAGACCCGCGACGCCGATGAAGACGATCGGGGACCTCCGGGTCACCTCTGACAGGTCCTGCTCTGCAAAAGAAGAAACACGACACTATAAGTTCAAAATTTCGGCAGCACCTCCCCTGCACGGGGAGGTTTCCAAAACCTACAAAAAACAACGGCACGAAGGCCGACAATCACAAACGGCACGAAGGCCGATAAGAACAGCGGCACGAAGGCTGACATCACAACAGCACGAAGGCCGACAAACGGAGAAAGGGTGGATATACCTTGCCCAAGCTCATAGGCGGTTCGGTGATGGTAGGGGCGTCGGCAGGACGGGCACGCGGAGAAGACGGCCGAGGCACCTTCTCCTCCCCTCCACCTCGGCTTCCTCCCCCTCTCCCCTTCTCCTCCTCCTTCCTCTCCTCCTCCTCCTTCTTCCTTTTTCTTCTCTTTTTTCCTTCTCCTTCTTCTTCCTTTTCCTTCTCTTTCTTTCTCCTCTTTTTTCTTCCTTCTTCCTTCTTCTCCTCCCTTCTTCTTCTTACTGCTGCTTCCTCCTCCTTCTTCCAAGCCGGCGGCAAGAGCAGGGGAGCACAGGGGCGCACGGGGCCGGTGCGTGCAGGGGAGGACGGCCGCGCGCGCCGGCGGTGGCAGCACGCGTGGACGGCGGCGGTGGGCCGCGCTGATGGCAACGGCGCGCGCGCGTCCGGGCTAGGGGGTGCTTAGGGGTGGGGGCGCGCGGTGGCGGGGGCTCGGGGTGGGGCGCCCGAGAGCCGGTGGGCCGGCGCGGGGGTGCTCGGGGCGTGCTATGCGGGGAGGTGGGGGGGGCGCGGTGGCGGGGCCGCCGGCGTGGGTGCGCGGGAGCCCGCGCGGCCAGGCGGGGTTGGTGGGTGTCGGGAGGCGGGGGCGTCGGGTGGCGTGGTCTCCACCGGCTGGGGGCGCATCGGAGCAGCGCGGCAGGGATAGGGGTGCTCGGGGAGCGGGTGCTGCGGTTGGCGGGGGTCCGCGTGGGGCGCGGGAGCCTGCGCCGGGCTGGTGGGCGCTCATCGGGTGAGCGGCGGGACCCGTGGAGTGCGCGGCCGGGCTGGGGGTGCTCGGGTGTGGGGTTGGCCTCTCGCTGGGTGGGGGGGCTCGCCGGTGTGGCGCGCTGGCGCGGCGGAGCGGCGGTGGCGGCGCTGGCCCACCGGGGATGCGCGTCGGACGTCGAGACAGAGCAGAGCGGGCGGATAGGGTTCTGGGGGTGGGGGGGATTTTGGGCCGATGTTTTTTTTAAAAAAACATATTTTGCCGAGTGTAAGCCTGGAGCACTCGGCAATTTTTTTTTATTTTTTAAAACTTATTTTGTCGAGTGCCAGCGCCAGGCACTCGGCAAAAAAAATTTATTTTTGAAAATCAACTTTGTCGAGTGCCCCCTGGGCCGGCACTCGGCAAAGCCCACTTTGCCGAGTGCCCCCCATGGCACTCGGCAAATTTTTTTTAATTTTGGGCCCAAATTTTTTTCTGTGGCCTTGTGACAGTATTTCAAACTATATTTTAAAATTTGGGGCAATTTTGACTTTTTTTTGATATATTTCATTAGTTTATTTCATTTCGTCTAATTTTTTAGGATATTTCAAATTTGAACTGCAGGTATATGGAATAATGGACTTTGGTCATCCAAAAATTGATACTCATGATATTTAGGGTATGTTTAGGCCGTATCCAGGAAGTCACATGAAATCTCGAGCATCTCGTTGACGTAACATGTGGAGGTACTTGCCGGAAATGTGATTTTAAATTATATAAAATGCAAACGAAGTCCGAAAATCACGAAACTTGTTGAGGCATCGTGTTATCACATGTGGAGGCTGTGGTAAAAAAAATGTAAAGGTTTCGAGCAAGTTGTGACGTCGGATGCCAAAAACCCAGACATCTCCACATGTGATCACCATGGTTCGGTTAGGCACTCACCATGGTTCGGTTAGCCAAAAACCCAGACATCTCCATCCGTTAGGCACTCGGCAAAATCTGATGGCAGGTGGCCGCCGTCACAGGCCGGCCACCTTTTGCCGAGTGCCGCGGCACTCGGCAAAGCCCAGATTTGCCGAGAGCCAGGCTTTGCCGAGTGCCTAGCACTCGGCAAAGCCACCTTTGCCGAGTGCTTTATTTTGCCGAGTGCGGCACTCGGCAAAATATTTCTTTGCCGAGTGCCCCGATAAAAAGCACTCGGCAAAGTACAGTTTTCCAGTAGTGTATATTTGGGACTCGGGACAATGCAACCTGGGCCATTCGGATTCTCTGAATCCTGCATGTGTGGTCGCTGGTTCGGCAACACCCTATTACATATTGGCTGTGTTTAGTTCGCGAATTTTGGGAATTTGACTACGGTAACACTTTCGTTTTTATTTGGCAATTAGTATTCAATCATGGACTAATTAGGCTCAAAACGTTCGTCTCGCAATTTTCAACCAAACTGTGCAATTAGTTTTTTTCGTCTACATTTAATGCTCCATGCACGTATCGCAAGATTCGATGTGATGGCTACTGTAGCACTTTTTGGGAAACTTTTTGGGAACTAAACAAGCACATTACATATTACTCCTGAAAGCATTGCTCTGCCCCGTGGGATGCCAGTTACTTGTAGATCTTTTCCTTCTGAAGTTTATTTAATTTGAAGTCGAAACATGAATAACCTTACAAAGGGCTGATCTGCTTGCACTTTGCGTGGAAGAAATGTGACATATAGTATACAGATGCGCTAGTAGTACTGGACATATTTTATATTGGAGCCATATTGGTTCCATAAGAACTCATGCTCCAAGCAAGCAAGATTTTATAATGGAGAGATGCCCAACTCTAATAGCCACCGAGTTGTGTAGAAGCTCAATCCAATCTAGCCCCCTCATTGTTATGTCCAAATGAAGCTAAACAGAATTGGGATGCCAAATGAAGCTAAACAGCGAAGGGATTGAAACCCCGGCATGGAAGGGGGTTGATTGGAGGGTTGGGGATCAACCAAATGCCCCCTTGGGTTCATTCTCCCTTGATCTTTGCTTAGAAGGTGTGAAACGGAGCCTGAGGGGAGGAGATGAAAGAGTGACTGGATTGCTTCCCTCCTAGTCCTAGTGTGGACATTCCAATTATTATAAAATTTCTCAACAGAAAGAAGAATAAATGTTAGCATGGTAAATTTACCTTTAATTTTCTAGCACTTGAAAAGGTGAATATTCAATGGAGGAAGTGGAGCACAGGAAAGCGAGTTTTTATTATATAATTTGTTGATAAGCAAGCATGGATACATGATGTAGGTCATGGCTGAATACAATTTATCAGAGCAAATCAGACATACTTTCCATTTGTTGTGGAGAGAGAGAGAGAGAGAGTTACAGCTAGAGTTTCATCTATTTTTCCCTTTTTGGGCCTAGAAGCCTTGTACTTCCTGTTTGCTGTATATTCGTACATAACCATATTTAATAGAAAAGGAAAAAAATAGGTAGGGGGCTCCTGTGCCCACCTGTTAAAAAAACACACATACTTTCCATTGTAACCTGAGGTCAATAATTGAGCACAAATATAACATTCGTCTTCTTATTATGGCCTTTTCTTCTCAGGATGAAAAGGGAACTTTTTAGGCAAGAAAATTTCTCTAAGAATCATCAATTGTTACATTACAAGCATCACCAAACTGGTTGCTCATTTTGGGTATCTTCTATAGTTACGGAGTTCAAAGACACATGCTTCAACATACACCCTCCGTCCTAGAAAAAGTGATGTTCTTGGATTTTTCAGACAGATTAGTGGAGAAGAGAAACGTCCTTAATACCCTTAGTATGTCACACATGATTCCCTTAAAAGAAAGGGATGTCGCATGGTTTACTTCCTAATTAACATGCGATGCATGCAAGCATGCAAAAATTCGAGGCAGACAACAATCAGTAGTGCATCTCAATTGGTAATTTGGCGTCGGATTTGTGGGCCAACAACGTGTCTAAAACTCGGAACATCATTTTTTCTGGGACAAATTTTAAATCACAGAACATCACTTTTTGTTGGGACGGATGGAGTACTGCATAAGAATTCCGACAAGTGAAATATTAACATGCCAACCTGAGCCTGTGCAATCTGGCGGCAGAAAGAGAGGAGGGTGAGAGAGACAACGGCAAAGAACAGAAATAGATGGCAAAGGACTTGACTGTTGCGCTGCATGCTGGTGCTTTACGGGCCAAAGCCCACTGCTACTGCTTTGCGGGCTTGAAAGGATCTAGATGACTAAAGGAGGATTTGAATAGCCTATAAAAAAATTCTTCTACAAAAGCACAAGAGTAAAGCAAAGTTGATTAGTATAACAAACGACCCTAATGGCAACTATAAGCTCTAGCTCTGCTTCACCCAAGCAATCGCCTACACAATTGCTAGCAATGGTTTCTAATCTATATTAAAACACCACACAAGAGCTACCAGCAACTAACTACACTAGAGAGCAACTAACAACTAGTTACTACTAACAAGAACAACTAGCTAGCAACTACCACACACGTAATATATATATATATATATATATATATATATATATATATATATATATATATATATATATATATATATGTCAATACAAGTGTGAGTAGTAGCAAACCATCAAGGGAAAGAGAGATCAACACAATGATTTATCACCATGGTTCGGTTGCTTGCCGGCCACATAAGTCCACGTTGTGGCGACGATTCATGGGCTCACTAGTGTGACAAGCTAGATCCACAACTTGGGTGCCACAAGAATCAAGCACGAGGAGCACTCCAACTAGTCACAAGCATTCCACTATAGTTTCTCTTCACGATCCCCTGTGGGGATGAAAGATCCTTATTTGGTTTTGGTAATTGAGTGACAACCTAGGTGGATTAATTGTGTTTAATATGAGATACATAGGTGATTAGTCCACAGGTACATCATGTGTGAGCAACCTTTGCCATGGAGGTGAAATGGCTTGGAGATGTTGCAAAGCTCACACATGTGATGAAGGAGCTCACTGCATATGAAACATGACATGAAGTCATGTGATCAAGGTGGAGAAGATCAAGACAAGACTTGGCTCAATGGACTGGTTGCAAATGTGAAGGACCAGTTGAGTGATGACTTGGCGCCGATGGACCAAAGCAACTATCACACCCAATTTTAAGGATAAAATTGAATGCACTAACTCATGTGTGCCCAGGGATCAGTCACACACACAAGCTGACAAATTATAAAAGAGTATCATCACAGTGTATCTTACATCACGATAATAACATAACTTAGTCTTACACATCACAGCGGAAAATAAAAGACAACTCTCTCTCGTGGAACACCATCACAGGGAAGGTCAACTGGTTGACCACAAGCCTAATAATCCTTAGAAAACTCCTCATACCCGTTGTCATCTGTTACCCATCCGGGATTTTTATCCAAATATAGAAAGTAAACAAGAGTAAGTACTTCCCGTACTTAACAAGATAACATGGGGTTATGTAGCTCAAAAAGATGACACAGGTTTACTGCAGTTAGCACTTTTAGTAAGTCCAGATTTTATTAACAAGTATAATCAAGTTATGCTTAAGCTCCCATTTATACCCACATAATCAGATATCAGAACCATTTGCATCATAGTATCATCGTATACCATCATAAATGTACCACAATGAGTAACCATTTATTCTGTGAGTTTTCCAGGCCGCTCGTGACCGTGAGCACGGCTGTTATAACAGTTTGTAACCCTCTGCAGAGGTGGTGCACATTCACCGTGAGTCGTGATTCCCATATGCCCGGGTTAATTACTCCCATGTCACTGCCAAGGTGAGCGGGCAGGGTACACTATGAAGCCATTTCATAGGTTTCTCTAACAAGTTAGGGCCGCTAGGTTTCCTCAGCAGGCAGATGTAGGAACCCCCTTTTCCTATGGCACATATCCATCGTGGCTATACACACAGGAACAGATGCAGCCCTATACCCAACGTGGCAAGCCCCTTTTGTGCCATAAAGGTAACCTCTAATAAGCTAGAAAAGGTCCTATTACTGAGCTAAAGTCAGAGCCATATGACTCTCATAGTTGCACTGTCAGTCCCAGCTTTTGCCGACAGATAAGTCCTTATGGAGGGCCGAGAACAACATGATCGAAAGTCATTTGCTCCTTCGCCCTATGGATCAGTTGTTATAAAACATGTTTTACCTTTAGTCCCATAGAACCATTAACCCAGGGTACTTTACGCTTTCAAAACGAGAAAGCATACTCTGGAAACTGCGCTAGGGACGGCGGGTTAGGACTTAGAAAAACCCAGGGTCTCTAAGCAAAATTGCCAGGGCGAAAGGGTATCAGCCATTCTGGGCCATCGATCAATCAAGGGACTGCCTGGATTAGAGAGGGGAAGAGAGAGAGAGAGGGAGACGCTGGCCGAAACAGTGGCCCGACGGCGGCGCTGCCATGGCCGACGGCAAGAACCTCGCCGGCGCACGGGAAACAAGGCCTAGAAGCCTCGGTTTGCGCATCTGAGAACACCAGGGGATAGAGGGGGTGAAGGAGACCTCGGCCAGGCCGAGAATGGGGCCGGTGGACGCGGTTGGCGCGGTGGTCGCCATGGCCGGCGGCCGAAGCTCACGGGTGCACGCAAAACGGCCACTAGAAGCCATGAAACGAGAAATAAATAGCACGAGGAGAGAGAGGGGAGAACGGCGAAGCTCACAGCGGGGAGAAATGGGGTCGACGGTGGCTCAGAGACGGCGGTTCATGCGGAGGGGCGGATGGTGGATCCCGGCGACCTCGGCGCGGTAGTTTGGGGCTTCCTCGTGCACTGGCGGGCGCGAAATTGGAATGGGGAGAGCAGCAGGGGGAGCGGGGAAGGACTCGGCACCCTTTTGTAGAGGCCGGGGCATGGGGGGGCGCTCCCACGATGCAAGGTGGGCGCGATGATAGTTTCGGCATGGACCCGACGCGACGGTTGCAGGAGGAGGGAGACGACACCGATAGGTGGGGCCGGGTTGGCAGCAACAGAGAGCGGGGCGGAGGCGCGCGGCAACGGCTGCCTGGCCAAGCTGGGCCGGCGCGTTGCTGGGCCACGCGAGCCAGGGCGCGGGCGGTTGCGTGCGCAAGGAAGGAGGGGAGCTGGGCCGGCGGCTGCCAGGGAAATGGCCTGCGGGCCGAAAGTGAGGAAGAGATGGAGAGAAAAGAAGAAATTCTTTTTCTTTTTATTTTTAGAGTTTTTCAAAAGTATTTTTCAAATGGATTTGAATTCTTGTTTTCAAATTTGGTCAAACCAATCATCCCAAGAATGAATTTGCAGCAGCATGTATGCATAAAGAGGTTACTAACCTTATAATTGATTTTAATTCCATAAAACTATTATTTCCCTAGGTTCAATGCTCACAAAAATTGCTTAAATAAATTAATTTGGCTATTTTAGAAAATGAAAAATTTCAGGGTGTGACAACAACGGTGAAGAGCAAGTGAAGTCAAGATCGATGAATCAATACTGTCACGTGATGATACGAAGTGGATCATATCATTTGGTGATTGGTTGGTGCATGTGTTGCATCAACAATGGAGGAGATGGAATGGAATGCGTAAGGCAAAGGTATAACTTAAGGTATTTCATTTCACCGGTCATAGGCGTGTAGAGAAGTTGATGACTGGATTTAGGATAGATGGCCATACTATCAAGAGGGGGGCAAACTTGTTTGCATATTGGTCATTTAGTGCCACTTGAGCGATCTAACTTTGCGACGTTGCTAGGATCGAGTGGTGTGGTGAATTGAGTGACTAATCCTTTGAATTTTTTTTTGTGAAAATGCTGACACACTTGCACTTGGTGGTGTTGGCAGATTTGCAAAGGAGAACTTGTTGGAGTTGAATTGGATCAACTTGGAGAAGAGAGAGGTGTTTTTCGGTGTACTCTGAACTATAGGATGGCTCTTGATTTGAAATTCTGCATTGATCCATTGTGCTTTGGATCAAATATGCAAGTGTGTTGTGTATCCCTCTGAATAACCTTTCCAAAATGTCCAAGATCATCAAAATCAGAGTTCGAAGCTAAGAGTTATAGCCATTTTAGCGTTGAAAGGTCTGTGACCGGACTCTACGACCGGACGCATCTGATCAGTACCAGCGAGTCCGGTTGAGAGTCTAGTCAGTGTTTTTAATGTGTCCAGGAATGACCGTACGCACGGAGAGTCCGGTCAGTGATGACCTGACGTGTCCGGTCACCAAAAGAGCTCTCTGAAACCTTTCTAGAAGTGACCAGACTCTAGGAGAGTCGAGTCCGGTCATAGGAGAAAAGGGAGTCCGGTCAGTTGTGCAGAGGCGTGTT
This sequence comes from Miscanthus floridulus, assembly GCF_019320115.1. Taxonomy (NCBI): domain Eukaryota; kingdom Viridiplantae; phylum Streptophyta; class Magnoliopsida; order Poales; family Poaceae; genus Miscanthus; species Miscanthus floridulus. Next base: position 3,465,341 of record NC_089595.1, read on the forward strand.
GGTGACTAGACTCGGCCTCGGCGTGTCCGGTTGCTGGACCTAGGCGCGTCCGGTTGCTGGAGTATGCGCGTGCGGGAGCTAGCCGTTGGCGAGCAACGGTCATCTTCGAACGGCTAGTACACGTGGTGCACGAGAAGCGACTGGACTCTACCACCGGACTCTAGACAGGACTCTAGGGTGAGTCCGGTCAGCGAGTCCGATCAGTACGTAGAAATTAGGATGAAGGGGGTAACAGCTATTTTAGCCCTTGGGGCTATTAAAGGAGTGTGTGGCCGGCCTTGGCATATGCTTGGCACCCTTGGGACTTGGTGTCCATGCTTGCAGAGTGCTAGGAGAGCCTCTAACTCACTTGTGCTTGCAACAGTGTGAATCGATTGCGAGTGAGTGATTCTAGTGTGATTGCATTGTGAGATTGCATCGAGTGGCACTAGGTGATTGAGTTGCAAGCTGGTGGTGCTTGTTACACTTGGAGGTTGCCACCTCCTAGATGCCTTGGTGGCTTGTGACTTCGTTGAAGCACGTGAGAAGATTGTGCGGTGCTCCAGAGGAGGATTTGTGAGGGGGATTGTGCTCACCCCGTGGGGATCGCAAAGAGCAACTCTAGTAGAGTGTGTCATTGAGCTACCCTCACTTTTGGGGTTGGTTCTTATAGTACCCGATGTGTAGGCTTGGCGGGTGATGCCAATTAGCCACCGAACCACCAAGTGAGCGGTCGACACAATGGGGACTAGCGTATTGGCAAGCACGTGAACCTTAAGATAAAATCACCGTGTCATCCTTATCTTCCCGTTGGTTTGCATCCCCTTTACACAAGCTTAAAATTACTTTCATATACATTGTACTTGTGTAGCTGCTCTTGTAATTAGTTGACTTGTATAGTTGGCTAGTTACCTTCTTGCTTGTGTAGTATAGAAGTAGCTCCCTTGCGTGGCTAATTTGGTTTGAGTAACCTTGTTAGTCACATTTCTTAGTTTATGTAGCTAAGTAATTTGCACTCTATAATTTGGCTTGTGTAGCCTTGTTATTAAGCATTGCTAGTGAGCTTATGAGCTTTGTGCTTTTGCTTACTAGATTGTGTAGGAGCTCCCTCGGTTGTGCAAAGTACTAGTCCATAGGTTTGTGTGACCTTACTCTAGAATTGTTTAGGTGAGCTCTAGCTAGCCTAACACCTTTGTTGCCTAATTAAGATCTTCATAAGGTGCTTGTGAACTTAGATAGAGAGGTGTAGTCTTGGCTAGACCGATAGTCTTATTTCCGCATTTGTTTTGGTTAGCCGATGCATTTAATTTAAGGACTATTCACCCTCCTCTAGTCCGCCATCTCAACCCTATAGGGGATGAGCAGAAGAGCCCCTTACAGTCACTTGATTAGAGGCGACAACAATCACCACCCCTCAATGATCTCCAATCCACCAAGCCATCTAGATGGCAGAAACCACCAAGAGTAACAAGAAAACCAAGGCTCAATCGAAGAACTAGTGCCACTAGATGTAAATCAAGAAAGAAAATGCACTAAATCTGTCTTAATCTTTGGATCAATCACTAGCAAGGAGATGAGTGGAAGTTGTTCTTGATGCTCACACAAGCTATAGGATGCTTAAAATATTAGGAGAACCAAGAGAGAGGTCCAAAGTACTGGCCATCCCATATATATAGACCTCAAGATGGGTAGTCTGCATAGGAACTAGCAGACTGTTCAGCTGATGGTTTTTGCGGCTGATAAGCCAGCTATGGCTGTTTTGTTGTGAGAGAAAATGTTGTACTATGACTGGTAAGCCAAGCTGATAAGTTCAAGCGAACAGGTTGTAGATTGGTCTAGTGCCTGCCAGACTCCCGCCACCGGACTATAAACTACGTGTATCGCCTGTAGAATTCATAGTCCGATGCCCCATGTTACCACCACTAGACTAATCCGGTAGCTTCGCAACCGCTGGACCATAGAAAACAAGCCATTGGCTCCCCAATGGCTCTAGTGGTGACCCCCTAATGCACCACCAGACCAATCCGGTGTCCACTAGAGTGGTCTAGAAACATTTTTAGGCCAACAGATTGGTCTGGTGCTTTCACACCCGATCAATCCGGTGAGTACTACGAGAACCCCCTCTGTGAACAATGACCATGCATGGTCCGGTGCCTGCCAGTGCGTGACTACCGGGCCAATCCAGCGGTAAACCCTAGCTAGCTCCGTTAGCACAACCATTATAGTCTGGTGCTTCTGGCAGGCTAACACCAGACCAATCCAGTGCCTACAAAAGCACTTCCCCAAGCTCCATTTCAAACCCTTCTTCAAATGCACCAACTTCCAAATATTGTGCAACATGACAACAATATCTTTGGCCCTGAGTTAGCATTTTTCAAATATTAGTTGAAGGATTTTCACTTGCATCTCACCACATCACTAGGTCCAATGCATATGCAAATTCGTTTTACACCTAGTGGCACTTAGATAATTGATTAAGCTTAGTCCCCTCTTAATAGTACAATTATCTATCCTAAACCCGATCATGCACTTTATTGCGTCTCGGCCGGCAAATAAAATCCCTAGCATATATCTCTGCTTTCAACATAGGGTTTTGTTTTCTCTTTCTTCTTTTCAAGTATGAGCTTGCTCCAATTGAGTTGATCACCCTTCATTCATGTCCAGCCTTGCTCACCACCTCGCTCTGGACCTAACCTAGCTAATCAACACTTAGCAAAATGTTAGCCCATTAGCTGTCTCAATTACCAATACCAAATCTAGAAATATTTTTACTTAAAAATCTAAAAATCATAGATTTTTTTTCAAAAATCAAATATATTTTTATGTAGAAAAATAATGCAATTAAAAAAATGAAAATCTAGTTTACTCTTAGAAATTTATAGAAAAATTGTTTTAGCTTAGAAAATTATGAAACTACTTTCGGTCTTTTTTAAATGCTATATCTTATGGTGCTTAGCTTGAAATTGTTCAAATATTGATGGACTTATTTTTTTTGCTAGTAGAATCCCCTAAAAATGTGTTATTATAAGCGGTTGCACTACCACAACCGTGTTTAAAAAATTAGTTTCAAGGACGGTGGCAGTGCAACACCTGCCACTAAAAATAAGTTTACAGGGACGGTTCTCATATTGCATCTGCCCCCTGGTAATACAATTTTCAGGAGCATATATCTTAATGGAACCGCCTCTAGAAATGCTTTCCAGGGGCGGTTAGATGCCCGATGCTACAAACACCTACCTTTACGATCGATGGCATAGTAGCGGTTTTTTGAACCGCCCCTGAAGATCGATTTTGATTGACGCTAAAAATTATTTCTGTACTAGTGATCGGAAGTTGGTTGGAAGTTGATCAAAAATTTTGACTTTCTCAGAAAAAACGAGTAGTTTGAGTGAGGACTACATATACTCTTCTCCCAACCATTGCTCACTTCATTTACTGGGACCAAACTTCAGCTAAAGCCATTGAAGAGAATTCATAAAGCTCCCTCAATTCTCACCTTTTGATTCTAAGTGAGATCTTGCTTTAGATTATGAGAAGGGAATTCGCTAGAAAAGTTAAGATTCACCACTTGAGTTCTTTGCTAAGCCTATGCGGTTTTTGTTTATTATTCTTGGGGCTTTGTCCCTAGCCAGCTAGGTGTTGCCTGGGAGCTCCCAACTTGTGTGGTTTGCACCGGGAGGTTTGTATTCCCTCTACTTTTTTGCGAATGGGAAAATTATTAAACCTCAAGTAACATCCTTACAAGAGAGTGAAGAAACCCACTCTGGAAAACAAGCAAAAAATGACTGACACTTCCTAGACCTAATGACATACTGCGCCAACTCATGAGATAAATTATTCTAAACTCTGCTAATCTTTACCGTCTCCGGTCTCCATAGTTGGCCACCAACCTTCCACATCTCCTTGATAATTTGCCAAATGGAAGAGCGATGATTTAGGGCCACTTGAGAAAGGATTGGAGGTGAATAGGAGACCAAGGCATTGGACCTAATTTGACCCAAAGATTAGCCTCATAAGTTGGGTTATCCCACCTTCCATGTTATTCCCCCACCATCAAATTTCAGTGTTGGACTAAGCCTAACAAAGCGATAGGAGAAAAGTTTTACCTAACCCAATTCATCCATCTCCCTTTTGATCACAATCACGTGCTTGTAGGCACCACATTTCCTACAACCACCTTTTGTGTAGTTGTTTCGAAGAAAGGGCTTTTTGACTCCACGCCATTGCAATTTTTCAAGTTTGAAGATACGCCATTACAATTTGTCTATCTGAAAAACTGTCATTATAATTCTATCTTTCCTTCGCCAATGCCATTTTCTACGTCTCTAGTGTACATGGACCTACTGTCATACTAGTAGACGTACATAACTGTGTTTGGACGTCAAAGTCCTAGCCGCCTCCGTTAGAATGAGCCTGCCGTCGTTCTCTGCTATGTCGCCGCCGTCGCGCCGGCTGCCGTAGACGAGCTCCACCTCACGCGGTGCCCGCTGCGGACAAGAGCCGCTCCACTCACGTGCAGGCTGCCATGGGCGAGCGCCGCCGCTCCACCTCCGGCCCCCCTGGGTAGCCGCCAGCACGGGAGAGGTGTGTGTCCTCTCCATCGATGGCGGCCGACAGGCTCCAGGCCAGCGCCGCGCTGGTGCGCCTAGAGGCCGTGCTGCAGCGGCGCGCCGGCAACCCCGCGGAATGGCTTGCCGATTTCTTCGACGCGGCGGCCTTGCTGTGCACGAGGCGCGGCGCGGCCCATGTGCGGCGCTGCCTCCGCCGCGTGCACCGCTGCAGCGCGGGGGGCCTGGGGCTGGTGGCGCGCCGCCGCTGCCTCTCCTCCTACGCAACACGGTGCGCCCCGTGCTGGTCCCTTGCTATGACCTAGCGGCGTGGGCACTGTTCTTCTCGCGCATCCGCACACGAGTTCTGGCATGTGCGCATCATGTCAGTCCGAGAAACAGACCAAGAAACTATCTTTCAAACAAAGAAAAAAACAGAGCAAGAAACTTCAGGTTCAGTTCAGTTCATCATGTTATTCAGGCACAGTTTTGTGTTGGATCGGAGCTTTTCTTTTTAACAACAAAAGAGAAGTTGAAACCAGAAACAAAAGAATAGCAAGCCGCAGAGTTCAGGTCCCTGCCTCTTTCTTCAGGGAGCTCTGTGTCTCGCTCATGGGCTGATGAATTTCCTTCTTGGTTTCGCATTTCTGCTGAAGGTTGGAGTTTCTGCCTTGCTGGGACAAAACAAACACGGGAAAAAACCACAAAGAAATTCTTAGATTTTCAGAACGCGATGCCTATATGAAGAATTTCAAAATCACTGCCACCACGCAACCAATAACAGAAGAATTTCCCCGATCGTGAGCATTGCGAAAAGGTAACAAGAACCAAGAAATCTGCAGAGGCGAGCTCGTGTTCGTGCACCCAACCAACCTCTTGGAGCACCTCCGCCTCGCTGAAGGACTGGATGGCTTCGCTGCTCTAACGAAGGGTGCGTGGCCTCCTCTCTTCTCCAGAGCCAGGGTGGTGGAGGTGGCGTCCGTGGCGGATCCGTGCCGTTAGCGGTGCCATCGCGCTAGGCAACCCCACAGTGGACGCCATCCGCACGTACTCAACAATCATCGTGAGTTCTCTGCCGGGGCCACCATCGACGACCTCCTCGTCATGTCCATCAGCACGGGGACGCCACTGGCGAGATCCGCGTCCTCAATGGCATGACGTCCAATGGCACTGCCGCGGCGCCGCTGCTCTAGTCCTCCAATAGGAGGGCCCACGGGACACTGACAACCTCGAGGTGCGCGGCTAGGATGGGGTGCTCTGGGACGGCTTCTGGCACCCGGCGAACACCATCCTGTCCAGCAGGGGCGGAGCCATCTGACAGCAATGAATTTGGACAAATTACCTTGTAAACACTGCTTGTGCAAGAGATGGTCCTATGATTTTAATAAGATTATTACACTATGACATCAATGACTCAATTTTTTGGATCGCCCCCTGCTGTCCGGGATGCGCATCATCTTGTAGGCCCACCTCGCGCGCAGGCCGTCGAGGGCAAGCGCCGCCATTCCGCCTCGCGCGGTCCTCCGCCGTGGGTGGGCTCATTCTAACTAAGGAGGCCGGGACCTAACGTCCATATGCTATCATTTATGTATACATGAGTGACAGTGGGCCCATGTAGACGGAAGACGTAGAAAATGGCATCAATGGGGAGAGATGGTATTATAATGGCAGTCTCTAAATAGATGAATTGTAATGGCGTATCTCTAAACTTAAAAAATTACAATGACGTGAATAAAAAAACCCTTGAATAAAAGAGGTAGCCGATCGATGACCACCTTGGTGCATGCATACCCGCTTGATGGCCTTCATTGCAATGGCTAGCGATAGTATCACATCACATGACAAATCATGAGGTAAGTAACCAGTCAGGACTCCCCACTACCCCCATGTATAAGGACTTGAGCAACAGACTTGTTCTCACCAAATGGCGGAGTAAGATAACGTTTCCATTTGATCTGTGTCTTTAGGATGGACCTATGGCCTGATTTTTAATTGTACAAGTGGATTTAATTTGGTTCCATACTTTTGTCTCACCTTATATGTTTAGTAAGAATCAAATGATGCCATGAAACATATTTATTCTTCTTATAGGGTGTATGACATCGATGCCATACCAAACATACAAGTCCTTCCAATATATGGCAAATATACTTTAAACAAAAATAACAACTTGTTCCAGAAGACCATAACTCATTGCCACTAGTAGAGAACAGACCTTTGATCCTCGGCCAAAATGGGCTCTAGTCCCGGAATTTTTTGCCCCCGGGACTAGAAATACCTTTAGTCCTGGTTGGAGGCTCCAACTGGGACTAAAGGTCCCTGCCCAACGGCTACTGCGCCAGACAGAGGTGGCAGGGACCTTTAGTCCCGGTTGGAGCCACCAACCGGGACTAAAGGTATACTTTTACTCCCGGTTGGTGGCTCCAACCGGGAGTAAAGGTCTACTCCCGGGCCGTGGCTGCGCCCGGGGTTGGAAAGTTACCTTTAGTCCCGGTTGGATCCACCAACCGGGACTAAATGTTCTCCCTTTATAAATCGGCCGTCTCCTCCTTCCTCCCCGAGCCCGAGCTCAGCACATTTTGAAGCTCACTGCAGTAGTGTTCTTGCTTCCTCCCTCCCTCCATTGTTCCTCCATCCATTCTTCCATCGATTTCTTCGATTCCTCCGTCGATTCTTCAGTTGTAAAGGTTACCAATCTCATACTCTCATTTTTCACCATTTTCTTATGCCATTTTGTTCACTATATATATTTATGGTTCTTTATTGTGGTTTTTTCATTTGTAAGAAATTTGAGCTCAAAATCACTTCAAGCTTGCATATTTACATGAAAGAAGGTTAAAGTATATATAAATATAAACTTAGAAAATAGTTAGAAAATTATAGCAAATCCGTACTAGTTGAACTTGCGGACCGTGTTCAGCTCGGCGAGCATGTTCTCTGCCGAGCGGTAACGGACGTCAAGGAGGAGCTTTGATTCTATGAGGGAGAGCGACAATGGTCGTGGAAGACCGTGTTCCCTTCCTCGTAGAATCGGAGCTCTTCCTTGACCAAGTACGGTGCCGTTCGGTGGAGAAATGCTCGCCGAGATGATCACGTAAGCAAGGTCAACTAGTACGGATGGTTATTTATTCACATGTCCCGATATCGTCGCAGTAGTCTGTCAATCACCGTACCTAAACGTAGTATATATAAATAAAAACTTAGAAAATAGTTAGAAAATTATAGAAAATCCGTACTAGTTGAACTTGCGGACCGTGTTCAGCTCGGCAAGCATGTTCTCTGTCGAGCGGTAACGGACATCAAGGAGGAGCTTTGATTCTACGAGGGAGAGCGACAACGGTCGTGGGAGACCGTGTTCCCTTCCTCGTAGAATCGGAGCTCTTCCTTGACCAAGTACGGTGCCGTCCGGTGGAGAAATGCTTGCCGAGATGATCACGTAAGCAAGTTCAACTAGTACGGATGGTTATTTATTCACATGTCCCGATATCGTCGCAGTAGTCTATCAATCACCATACTTTTTATTTTAACTTTTTATGAAATGAAAAACTTAGAAAATAGTTAGAAAATTATAGAAAATCCGTACTAGTTGAACTAGCGGACCGTGTTCATTTCGGCGAGCATGTTCTCTGCCGAGCGGTAACGGACGTCAAGGAGGAGCTTTGATTCTACGAGGGAGAGCGGCAACGGTCGTGGAAGACCGTGTTCCATTCCTCATAGAATTGGAGCTCTTCCGTGGCCAAGTACGGTGCCGTCCGGTGGAGAAATGCTCGCCGAGATGATCACGTAAGCAAGGTCAACTAGTACGGATGGTTATTTATTCACACGTCCCAATATCGTCGCAGTAGTCTGTTATGTGTGTACACTCCCATTCTTCTGTTAATTTACGGAAATATCATGTGAATTACTTACCTGCCGCAGTAAAAGACGAGAACACAATGACCATTAAAAATATCATTGTTTAGAGATCTAGATAATTTTATAGTTTGTTAATTTTATTTGTTTATAAAAGGAGAAATTTATAGTGTATTAAAAAATGAGTATAGAGAGTAGATGGCAACTGCTTCCGGGTCCTCGGCCTCTCATGGGTTTCCAAAGCGACTTAGGCCGGGCCTTCCTCTCATTCCATGCGGCAAGTGTCGTGATGAGACGAAGATTGTGATGGAGTACCGAGTGAAGAAGGAGGGTCCCAACAAGGATCGTATCTTCTACAAGTGTCCAGATCGCAATGTGAGTTATTTTATCGTATTTAATGGTTATGGTTAGTTTATACCTATTTTCATGATGGTTGTGATTAAAGTTCTAATTTTTTGTTTTAATTTCAGTGGGATGGCAGTGGACGATGTTCAGGCTTCTACTGGGAGGAAGAGTATGTTGAACTCGTGCAAAAATATCTTGCACAACAGGCAGATACGGCGGCTAATGAGGCAGTGATCCAGCCGAAGAAGCCCAAAGATGTTGCACAATCGGGGGATCTGTCTATTTTAGTTGAGATTGGTCGCGAAATCCTTGTGCTCCTGAAATGTATTTTAGCTTTAGTTCTTTTAGTGGTAGTTGGGATTGTCTACATTGTAGCGATGCTTTCATAAATTTGTATCTTTTGTGGTGGCACGCATGTTGTATAAATAATTAATTATGATCTAGGTTTTAATATGATATTTATGTCATGTAATGCAGATGAGCCGTCATTGGATGTATAATGCTGATCGCCGCTCCCAAGAGTTCATTGACGGCGTGCATTCTTTGTTACGTGCGGCCGAGGCAAACAAACGCGACGGTTTCATGTGCTGCCCATGTGCCATATGTAAGAATACGGTGGAATATCCTTACTCAAGGACTCTTCATTCACACTTGTTCAAGTCGGGTTTGATGCCAAACTATATTTGTTGGACAAAGCACGGAGAAACCGGTGTTGTAATGGAAGAAGGTGAAGAAGAACAATGGGACGACAATGATATTATTCTTGATGGTGCGTGCTTCAATGATACTGCAATGGGAGAAGCTGAAGAAGAGGTAGCCGCAGAAGATGAGCCGGCTGATGATCTTTGTCAGGTCATTCGTGACGCACAAAGAGAATGTGAAAGTGAAAAGGAGAAGATCAAGTTTGAGCGGATGCTAGAAGATCACAAGAAATTGTTGTACCCAACTTGTGATGTAGGGCAGAAAAAGTTGGGAACCACACTAGAATTGCTACAATGGAAGGCAAAGAATGGTGTATCTGACAAGGGATTTGGAGAGTTACTAAAAATCCAAAAGAAGATGCTTCCAAAGTAAAATGAATTGCCCGCCACTACCTATGAAGCAAAACAAGTTGTCTGTCCTATGGGGCTAGAAATAGAGAAGATACATGCATGTCCTAATGACTGCATCCTGTACCGTGGCAAAGAGTATGAGAAATTGGATGCATGCCCGGTATGCCATGCGTCGCGGTATAAGATCAGGCGAGATGACCCTGGTGATGTTGAGGGCGAACGCCCGCGTAAGAAAATCCCTGCCAAGGTTATGTGGTATGCTCCTATAATACCACGCTTGAAACGTCTGTTCAGAAACAAAGAACATGCAAAATTGTTACGATGGCACAAAGAAGATCGTAAGGTAGATAATATGTTGAGACACCCTGCTGATGGGTCCCAGTGGAGAGCAATCGACAGAGAATTCCCGGAGTTTGCAAATGACGCAAGAAACTTAAGGTTTGCTTTAAGTACAGATGGTATCAATCCTTTTGGAGAGCAGAACAGTAGTCATAGCACTTGGCCTGTTACTCTAAGTATCTACAACATTCCTCCTTGGTTATGCATGAAGCGGAAGTTCATTATGATGCCTGTGCTCATCCAAGGCCCGAAGCAACCTGGCAATGACATCGATGTGTACCTAAGACCACTTATTGATGAACTTCTCATTTTGTGGAATAAAGAAGGTGTACGTGTGTGGGATGAGTACAAATAGGAACACTTTGATCTGCGAGCATTGTTGTTCGTAACAATCAATGATTGGCCTGCTCTAAGTAATCTTTCAGGACAGTCAAACAAGGGATATAATGCATGCACACACTGCTTCGGTGATATTAGAGGTGTATTCTTGAAAAAATGTCGAAAGGTCGTGTACCTTGGCCATCGTCGATTTCTTCCTGCAAATCACCCCGTAAGAAAGAAAGGCAAGCATTTTAAAGGGAAGGCAGACCACCTAACCAAGCCTCGCAACCAAACCGGTGAGGATGTACTCGATATGGTCAATGATGTGAAAGTCGTCTTTGGAAAAGGACATGGAAGCCAACCTATTCCGAAAGACGCTAACGGTCACGCACCCATGTGGAAGAAGAAGTCCATATTTTGGGACCTACCCTATTGGCAAGTCCTGGAGGTCCGTAGCTCGATCGACGTGATGCACCTGACGAAGAATCTTTGTGTGAACCTGCTAGGCTTTATGGGTGTGTATGGAAAGCCTAAGGACACATTTGAAGCACGACAGGACCTACGTTGTTTGAGAGAAAGAGACAACCTACATCCAGAGAAGACAGATGATGGACGCCATTACTTATGTCCTGCTAGCTACACTCTAAGCAAAGAGGAGAAGGAAATCATGTTTGAATGCTTAAACAACATCAAGGTACCATCTGGATTCTCCTCGAATATAAAGGGTATTATAAATGTGCCAGAGAAGAAATTCTGTAACTTAAAGTCCCATGACTGTCACGTTCTCATGACGCAATTACTTCCAGTTGCATTAAGAGGAATTCTACCTCCAAATGTACGTCTAGCCACCGTGAAGCTATGTGCATTCCTCAATGCAATTTCTCATAAGGCAATTGATCCAACTGATCTAGCTAAACTACAGAATGATGTGGTTCAATGTCTCGTTAGCTTTGAGTTGGTGTTCCCTCCTTCCTTCTTTGATATTATGACACACCTCCTAGTTCACCTAGTCAAGGAGATTTTCACTCTCGGTCCTGTGTTCCTACACAACATGTTCCCCTTAGAGAGATTCATGGGAGTCCTGAAGAAATATGTTCACAACCGTGCTCGCCCAGAAGGAAGCATCGCCAAGGGCTATGGAACAGAAGAGGTCATTGAGTTCTGTGTTGACTTTATTCCTGACCTTGACTCGATTGGTGTTCCTAAATCGAGACATGAGGGGAGACTAAGCGGAAAGGGACACTAGGGAGGAAAACATATATTGGTACGGATGATGATTATTTCAATAAAGCGCACTACACAGTTCTACAGAACTCCTCTTTGGTAGATCCATATATTGAGACACACAAGGATCTCTTACGATCCGAGTTTCCAGGGAAGACTGAAGCTTGGATTACGCATAAGCACATGGAAACTTTCGGCGGTTGGTTGCGAAAAAATGTCAAGGTGATGAGAGCATCCATGAGCAACTGTATTTATTGGCTATGCAACCATCATGGCATATCGTCACATACAAAGGGTACGAGATAAATGGGAACATATTCTACACAGTAGCCCAAGATAAAAGGAGTACCAACCAAAACAGTGGTGTCCGCATAGATGCCACAGACCCGAATGGGAATAAGCAGACATATTATGGACGCATAGATGAAATATGGGAACTAGAATATGCACCTACTTTGAAGATCCCATTGTTCAAGTGCCAATGGGTCAAGGTGACCGGAGGCGGGGTAACAGTAGACAACGAGTATGGAATGACAACAGTAGACCTTAGTAATATTGGGTACAAAGACAAACCATTTGTCCTTGCCAAGGATGTGAATTAGGTGTTCTATGTCAATGATATGTCTACCAAACCAAAAAGAGGGAAAAACGATAATGACTCAACCAAAGAGCCAAAGCGCCACATAGTTCTTTCAGGGAAAAGAGTCATCGTGGGAATTGAGGACAAGTCGGACATGTCAGAAGAATATGAAAAGGATGACCGAATTCCGCCCTTCAAAGTGAACAAAGACCCTAGCATCTTGGTAAATGATGAGGACACTCCATGGTTACGAAGCGATCATAACCAAGGGACATACGTAAAGAAGAAGTTCACTGCTGTGCCCACTTGATGATATAGTGATTTAATATAGTGTGTGTTTGAGATAATATGTAATAATTGTGAATTCAGATGTTTATTATGTCATGTTTCAAATTAAATCAATGTTTGATTTGATGGGATTTCTCTCTCAAAAAGGTAAATTAGGATACTGAGTGATGAAAAATTAAAATATTAACGTTAAAATGATGTGAAAACAAATTTCCTGTCCAAAACCAATAGTTTTAATAATTTTAATTAAACACTACATTTTTGCATTAACGAAATAATAAATATTAGTTACATTATGTTTTATAATTCTAACAAAAAATAAAAAAAGTTAGGTTATAGATTTTTCCTATGTGCAATAAATAAAAAGAAAATTCATATTTTTAACAAAATAATTTTATGCCTTTTATTTAATTTACTATGTATTTAACAAAAACTATTGCATTTCTATTGTATTTAACAAGACTATTGCTTAAAACAGGCGGGAAACGAAACTGCAGGCCACCTTTACTCCCGGGTGGGAAGCCCACCCGGGAGTAAAGGTGGGCTGCAGTTTCGTGGCCCGCTAAAAAAATCCTTTACTCCCGGTGCGTGTTTACTCCCGGTTGGTAACACGCACCGGGAGTAAAGGTACCTTTACTCCCGGTTGGTAATACGCACTGGAAGTAAAGGGTTTTTACTCCTGGTTGGTGGCTGGCACCGGGAGTAATTCTCTCTGATATATAACCTCCAGCGCCTGGCGCAGATCGATCCGCTCGTCTTCTTCCTCGTCGAACACCGCCGCCCTCTTCTTCCTCGCGCCGCCTCCACCGTGTCCGTTCGCCTTCCGTGACACCGGCGCCGCCCTCTTCTTCCTCGTGTGGCCTCCACCGCGCGCGCCCGTGCCCCTCCTCCGCGCGCGCCCGTGGCCCTCCACCGCGCCCTCCTCCGCGCCTGAGGCCCCTCCACCGCGCCCGTGGCCCCACCGCGCCCGAGGCCCTCCACTGCCGAGCTCGAGGTGATATGTTTGTCGATCTCTTTGTACATTCGCCCGAGCCCTCCACTGCCGAGTTATAGATCACGTCGAAAACTACAACTTTGGTGTAAGCCATGTCAACGCTCGAGGTCGATTGAAAATTCCAAATTTTGAATCACAAAATCTAGGAACTGAAAATGAATATTTGGAACTCTATGCAGCGAGCGAGGCCAAAGAGAAAAAGATGGAGTTGTCAAGCTCACATCTCAAAACCATATCTTAACGTAAGTTTTGAATATTTGGATATTATATGGATAAATTAGCAAGTTTAGAGTGTCAAAAACTGCATTTTATGGTACTAAAATACATTTTAAGATCACTGGGACCTGAACTCATGACAAGTTTAATTAAGGACCACCAATGAAATTACTTTAGAAATTAATTAGATCGATGTAAATCCATGGCTTGTATAATAAACACGCTATATATTATTTGGAAACCATTGTCGTTGTCACTAAAGCTGAAAATGATCCAGCCCATCAACCGCCATATATTCATCACTATATGATATGCCATTATTCCAAGAAGCAGTTTCAATAGAAGAATTTTTTCTATCTTCATAGATCAATGTTTGTTAATGAAATTTTATCCAAATATATTCATGTAGGGTCTTTTTTTTTGAAGGATTTGTTGTAGGATATATAATGGTCAAATAGGAACTCAATTTTGATACCCAGTTGTAAACTAAGCATTTTTTAGTTTATAAAAAATATCACATGTGATGATGTAAGCAGTTTTGGTTGGACTTGCATGCATGGCTACAGACAAATGAAGGAAAACTTCAACGTTTCTTCATTTGTGAACTTTGAATATACAGATATAATATATTAATGTTGCTAAAGTAATATGAGCATTACATATTTTTTCTGGGAAGACTATCTTCAAACTTTATATCATAGCATCAGAGATCGCCTGTAGAAGAAGAAAATAAATTCTTATCATTTCGGAAATAGTAATGGTTATATTAGCAATAAGACACATATACTTACATTTCATAATGACTTATACTTACATTATCAACATAGAATTTTCTCATATGATGAATGACTACATGGTTCACATGGTACATAGGATCACAACATCACGCACCGACACCGCCCCGGCCCGCCTCATGTCGTCGTCGTCGTCAGCACGCTGGCCCGCCTCACGTCGTCGTCGTCAGCACACCGGCCACCGCGCCGACATGTATATATACGTCATTTGTATTCATATGCATGTATATATACGTCGCGGAGCACCGCAGCCCTCGTTCGTCCATGCGTTTCTATGTATACGGCGGAGCACCGCCGCCCTCGTTCACCCATGTGTACAGACATATATACGGCGGAGTGGAGCACCGCCACTCTTGTCACACCGCCCTTTCTCGTGGCCTAGTTGATCAACATTCGTATTATCGTTATCGTTAATGCTAAACAATCACACCAGGGCGAACCGCGCTGTTGATGTCACCGACGTGGTTCGCCCTAGTCACCGACGCAATTTGCCCTCGGCCGTTTATGTATAGCCCTAATTCGCCCTAGTACCGACGTAGTTCGTCCTAGTGTGGAGAATTGCGTCCGTGATCGAGGGGCAAGATTTAATAATGCATATTGTTCGTAGATTTTACGCATGTAAGCAAAGATTTGACGTACTATATATTGGTTTTGTTTTTTGAAGCTAGATGGCCGACCCTTGAAACATGGATGAGGAGTTGATGATGAATTTGATCAACACTGGCACTCAAGTTGCCGGCGATGATGGTGCTAAAAATAACGTGCAAGAGGATGCAGATGACGGGAGTCAGTACTTAGCTCTTGAACAAAATGAGCAACAACAGATTGGCCAAGTATATATTTTTTATTATTAGCTATATATATTATCATATGTCTTATGTGTGCTCATGACATTAAAAATAATGTTTATGTTTTGTAGCCCTCTGGATCGACATCAACAACTACAACGAAGAGTAAAAATGTTTGAGGTCCCAAAAAGCCATTGGAGGGCCGCTTCATCATCTCGGAGTTCAATGTGGTACAGGAGAACCGGGGGGGGGGGCGAATAAAATGAAATTTGTGCACCACTGTGGTTACCTTGTACGGGACCGGCTCCCGATTAGTACCCGTGAATGGAAGAAGAAGACCAATGCTCCTCATATCAGTTTTGTCTCCGATCGTGACAAGGCGTTAATTTAGAATGATGTCTTGGTACATTTCACGCTCCAAACAGATGGTTATGATGATATAATAGATGGTGATGAATTGAAGGAGCAAGTTAGGGATTGGGCAATGAAGAAGATGGCCACCCAGTTTCAGACTTGGAAGAAACACCTATACATGACGTATGTCAAGAAGAACATAGCACCAGATTTTACTGTCCTAGGCCCGATCTCAAAGCAGAGGCCCTATTGGGATGAGTTTGTACAGTACAAGACTTCGGAAGAGGGTGTGAGTCGGGTGATAAAGAACCAACGTAATGCCCAACAGAAGACATACTACCATACCTTGGGATCAGGTGGCTACCCGACTGCCATTAAGAAGTGGAACAAAATAGAAGCAGACCTTCTTGCCAAGGGTATCAGACCAGAATCACTCGAGTGGGGAGAACGTGCAAAGAATTGGTTTTTCGGTCATGGGGGAACACTAGACCAGGAGACAGGGAAGTGCGTTTATGGAGCAAGATTGCAAGAAGCAGCAGAAAGATTGTTTTATGCTCAGAGAGCTACTGCTAGTGGTGCATTCAGGCCCAACAGAGAGAAAGATGAGCTGACATACGCCATCAGGACTATTGAACATGGTGGCCGAACTAGAGGCAAAGGAAGTGTCTCGTGGGAGCATGGATTCCCTCAGGACAGACCTTCCTACAGAAGTCGCCAGAGAAAGAAGGAAGAAGAGGCACAGCGGCTCCAGAGGTTGGAGGAAGCGGTGCGTGAAGCACAGGAGCGAGAAAAAAACCTTGAAGCGAGAATGCAGGAGGAAATCAGAAGGCAAGTGCAAATAGCAGTGAGTCCAAGCAAGCAGGCATCAGAGCCAGGAATCAACATTAGCCAATCTGTTCAGTTGAAAAGCAGCTGCGCTTCCACAGAGATACCAAATCAAGGGGACACAGGACTGCGCTTCCCTTTGGATGACGTCACTGAACCTTGTACAACGTGTGAGCTACACATTCTGAAGGAGAATTCCACAATCAAGGTGGCTATCGGTCTTGTTAATCCTATCAACCGAACCAAGACACCAAGGATTCATGGGAATATAATCCAAGAAGGATATGCTACCATCTCGGTAGATAAAGCTGAAAAAGGTTTTAGTGATTTGCCTCTTGACATTCCTGGAGGTGATGGCGAGAAGACTCTAGGAGAAGCGGAGAAGACATTCATTCTATGGCGCAAGCGCTACATCATCATTCCAGGGATGTCGGCTCCACCTCCTCCTGAACTACCTCACCATAGGTACGTGCGGATGAAAACACTACATCATTAATTTGTATTGGCTTAAATAATTAACAATCTGCTCATAATAATATGTCATTCCTTTTTTTGTAGCAGATCCTCCCCCAACCTAAATCCAATTGTTCAATCGCCAGATCATCATAGTGCTCTGTACGATGACATTGTGTTGGAAGACGAGGCTGCATCCACACTATCTCCAAGGAGGTCTCCAACGCCGCAGCCGCCACCTCCAAGGAGGTCTCCAACGCCGCTGCCAACACCTCCAAGGAGGTCTCCAACGCCTCCCCCGCCCCCGCCTACCAAAAAGCCTAGCAAGAGGCCCAGCCCCTCAAACTGAAGAACCAGTCCCCGCCTGCAAAGAAAGCCACCGTGAAACCAAGGGCTATTCCCAAAATAATATCTGAAGAGAAGGAAGAAGGAACTGATGCATATAAAAAAGACATGTCTAGATTCTATGACAAACTTAAAATGAATCAAGAAGCAAGGAGAAACCCGGAGAAACCGTACTTCTTCGTAGCTCCAGATATTCTAAGAAAAAAGGTGGCTTCTTACCAGCAACAACAGCGGGAATCTCGTAAGCCGTCCAAATCAACGTTATCAGACTATGACCGCACTCTCACCAAGTCAATTGAGGCGGCACAGAAAAAGAAGCGGGCAGGGAAAGGAGTTGCCCAACTCGGACAACAAGCGCACCAATCAATCCCCCCGCTAGTTGTTGGTAATGAATATGGTTCGAATTTAGGATTAATGCATCAGGCAAACATACCTCCGGATGTCGATTTGGATCACCTTGGTGAATTTCTTGATGAGACTGGTCTCGACCTTTACCAGATGTTTGGTGATGGAAACATTGAGAGTGCGGTGGAGGTTGATATTTGGAAGAAAAAATTTGTACTAGGCCAGAGTCTATACAACCCTCAAGCCTTATCTGATCTGGGGACGCAAATGTACCTGCTAAACAAGTGGTACATGCAGGCGTCTATCAGTGGAGACTTCTACGTTGGTGTCAGAATTAGAGACGAACATTGGTTCCGTGGCGATGATGTTATGTATGTTGACTTTGCAGAATTTCATCAACTATGCCACCTGACCTCTCTGGACAAAGTTATCATTAGCTGCTATTGCCTGTAAGTAATAATTCTTTCGATCTATTATTAAACTCATCATATGTGTGTATATGCATATAAATTATCCTAACAAGTACTATATATATGCAGATTTACAATGACAGAGCTCAGAAAGGAAGGCTGCAATGAAATTGGTTTTGTTGATCCCCATATAATATTCAAAGACCCAATTACTCCAAAGACTAATTGGAAGTCTGAGTCAGAGAGTAACCTCATGAACTTCTTAGTGAACCAACGCCACAAGAAGGATATACTCTTTCCCTATAACTTCAAGTGAGTGTTAATCATGTCGATCATATCCTTAATGGCTCATATGTTGATTCTAGTTAATTAATGAGTGTTATGCGTTATATCCTATAAACACATGCAGCAATCACTGGATATTGATGGACATCGATCTGGTGAAAAGTCACTTGATAATCTATGACTCGATGAGAAAACCACAACAAGACTACCAAGATATGATAGATATTATCCAGAGGTAATTTCGGGATCTCTAGCAACTATATATACACACAAACATGATGATTAACTATATCTGATGATGTGGCAAATTTTTTATTGGGTAGTGTTTGGAAAACCTTTATTGAGAAGCAACACATGAAAAAATACAAAGCGCCACTGAATGTAATCCCTTTGAAAGTAAGTCCCCTGAATCGCATCGTCTTTATTAATTAAACATATAGCTTTCACCGGATCACTAGATTGGATGACAAATCTTTTTCTCGTAAAGTGGTGTCTGAGGCAGGAACAGGGGAACAGCTACTGTGGTTACTATGTTTGCAAGTTTATCAATGTGCTCTCCCAAAGAACTCCTACAGAGAGACTCAAAGTACGTTAAAAATACACTATATATTCATTTAATTATTATTATTGATTGTGTTACTATATCTTTATATATATATATGTACATATATTAATTTATTTTCCTTTAATTCAAACCTGTAGACTCGATGGTTGGAGGAAAAGGTCATACGGCAAGACCAAATCAAAGCAATTCAAGAGTCTATAGCTGGATTTTTTAATGAGCAGGTCATCGATTCCAAGGGCGAGTTCTACTTCGACCCAACACTGCCATTGAAGCCAAGCTAGAGGATGAGAGGAAACTTGTTATGTCACAACAACTGTAATGCAATCTTTTGTAATATATGCACATGAAATAATATAATGTAAAATACACATATGCATGCATGCATGTAAATATATATATGATGCATGCATGCATATATATATATATATATATATATATATATATATATATATATATATATTTCTATGCTTGAATTGTGTGATTTAATACGTTCATTGTGCTTGAACCGAAACATACTATATGCGCGTATAAATGTATAATTAGCAGCGTACAATATGACTTCGAAAACCTATTTTGAAAAGAAAACAAAAAAATGAAAAGAAAAGAAAAAAGAAAAAAACCTTTAGTCCCGGTTCGTATTACCAACCGGGACTAAAGGTGCCGGCCATCGTGGCATGTCAGGAGGCACCTTTAGTCCCGGTTGGTGTTACCCACCGGGACTAAAGGTCCTCCTTTAGTCCCGGTTCCTGACCCGGGACTAAAGGACCCACCTTTAGTCCCGGATGCTTGCTCCCGGGTGGGGAACCGGGACTAGAGGGGGTTCCCCACCAGGAGTAAAGCTCGGTTCTCTACCAGTGTGCTTGGAGTCCTGCTATTCTTAGTCTTTCTTGTTTCCTTGGACGGCTTATACAAAAATAATGTGAACCCTGTTATAGAGGTTCTGGTCTTCAATTTGTCCTGCGGTTCCTTGACAATAGAAACAACAGAACATGGTTGTTTGTTTGCGTGCGTGATTCAGAAAAAAAAATGCCGTGGCACTTGAAAGCATTTGACACATATACGTACTCTGGGATAATAATAAAACTTAAAAGGAAGGTGATGAATTATTTGTTTTACAACATTTTATAGAAGTTAATATAAAGGAATCCATATGCTCTGTAGTCATAAGTGAATGTGTAGTTATATTTAATGATTTTGGATGGAAAAGCGAATAAAACAAAAGTTGTAGATCTCGAAAAATTATGCAACATTGTAGTGGACAACTTTTTCGTTTGAAATCGACTCCAACGAAAATTATATTTGAATTCTCATATTTGAAATTTGAATTTTTCAAATGACCTCGGATCGAGAAATGACCAAAACAGAAGTTATAGATCTCGAAAAGTTATGTAACTTTGTAGTTGACAACTTTTCATTTGAAATCATTTATCTAAAGAAAACTATGGACGAATTTTCTCGCATTTGAAATTCAAAATTTTCAAATGACCTTGGATGGAGAAATGGCCAAAACCAAAGTTGTAGATCACAATGAGTTATAAAACTTTGTAGTTGACAACTTTTTTATTTGAATTCTTTTAGGGTATCAAATACTCATTTCAAAACCAGATAAAAATAGAATGAGGAGGACGAATATTCCAAATGGACACAAGTGTCTTGCAAGTGGAGTGGTATGAGGATGAACACTCGAAGCCTTAAGTCGTGGGTTCAAGCGCTGTCGGCCGCAAAGTGTGCGAAAAATCATGTGACTTGTATCAAAAAGGGTCTCTCCTAGTATTGAAAAAAAATGTTGCTATTTTTTCATCTTCTTTTTGGGTTTTCTGTGAACCTTGTCACTGTTGATTCTTATAGCACCCGGTTTTAAGAACAAAACCAGATACGCACCATATGTGAGCCCAGGAAGTCAAATCTCAGATATAGCTACAAATAAGGGTAATATCGAAAGACAATGCTCAATATATAACGTACTTAGTATAAATGATATAACCTTAGACAGCAAACAACGGAAAGACAACTCCGATCTTCGGGTGAAGACTTCAATTCCACAGGGACAACTGAAAGGTTGATCGCAAGCCTAATTCCTCCAAACTCTAGCAATCTGGTACCCATCCAGAATTTTTATCTAAATAATTGAAAAATAAAGCAAGCATAAGTACGTGTCGTACTCAACAAATATAACATGGGATTCATGAGGCTCAAATGGCTGACACTGGTTAACTGCGATTAGCTTTTAATTGTAACAATTTTAGCATAGGAGTAGCAACAAGTTTATCATAAGCCCATATAAACACATGATTAGGTAAACATGAATAATGAATAGTATAAACAATTAACCATTAATGGGCATCTTTATCATCAGTTTTCATCATCTATTTCGTAAGGGTCCAAGGCCGCTCGTGACCGTGAGCACGGCTGATATACTAGTTTTACACTTTGCTGAGGTTGTGCACTTTCACTGTAAGTCGTGATTTACCCTTTCGCCCGAGGTAGCTAATCTCTTGACCCACTTCTAAGGAAGGTCGGCAGAGTTCACTATGAAGCCTTTCAAAGGTTCATCTAACAAGTTAGGGCCGCTAGGTTTCCCCATCAATAAGCATGAACTCCCCTCCAAGGGGTGACTGACAAAAGGTCAATAAACCAAAATGCACTCAACCTGGCAGGCAAAGGTCATACCTGTCGGAGCCCCTCTTGCGCCATAAAGGTAACTAATAACAAGCTAGAAAAGATCCTCATACTTGACTAAAGCCAGAGCCATGTAGCCTTCACAGTTGTACTGTAAGTCCCGGATGATCACTTATAGATAAGTCCTTAGGGAGAGGAATTTAGAGAACCATAAAAACAGTCCAATGCTCTAACCCCCTTGTTCCATATTGCTAAAAAATATCTTTTAGTGTTTATTGCATAATCCATTAGTCAAGTTATAAGATCATGGCTTTAGTTTGAGCACTAGCATCATACTACCCAATGCAATAACCCATAGGCAACAAGGATTCTAGGATATCAAATAGCTAGAAAAGTTACTACGGTTGCCAAGGTAGACACATACAACATGAATTAAATGATTAAAGATGTATAGGACAACAAGAAAGATCCCATGCTATACTTGCCTTAAAACTCTTATCTTCTTCTATTGAATTGTAACCTCCAAAGGACTTCTTCTGGATCACCAACTTCTCTTATATCACTAACGCAAAGCTCACCGACTGGACATGATCATAAAACACCACACAAGCATCCATGCAATCATACATGAAGCAAACAATAGAACTAAATTAGAACAGTACATCAAACATAAAATCAAGATGAAAAGTTTGTAAAACAAATCTACGTCTCGCTACGAACACACAGACACGAAAAACACTCTAATCGGAGCTATAACGAATAAGTTGTGAATTTAACAAGATTTCCTTTAATAAAATAATAGATTAAATCTAACCTTGAATTTCAAAAGTTTAAAATATATTTAATAGTAGTATAAATATGTAGATTACGCAATTACGAATCTAACGTAATTTGAATGGATCAAATCGGAGTTAAAACGAAGAAGTTACGGCCTAAAGAAAATAGTGGCAAAACTGTAAATAAGTGGATCTTCTATTTCGGATTAATATAAATAAAAATTGGAATTTTGAATCTAGAGTGGAATGTGGGTTCGAATATGGAAAAGTGTAGGGGGCTAAGTGCAAAAGTGCGGTGGTGGGTCGGGGCGACCAAGTCAGCGGCGATATGGCGGAAACCGGTTGGGTGGAGGCTGTGAACCGGCTATGGACCGAGAGGGAACTGTGCTAGTGGACCTAGTCTACTACTATTGCGGTGGACCGGTTAAGGTGCAAAGGGGTATGTTCTAATCCTGATCGTTCCACCCAGATCGGATGGCTACCGAGGGTTGGGAGGATTCCTCCGACCGGCACAGTGTCTCCAGCGCGGTGGCTTCCATGGCTGGCGACGCAGAGCTCGTCGGTGATCACAAGGACGGCCCTAGAGGCCACGGTAGACTCGGAGATGGCATGGAGAAAAAGAGGGGCACACGGCGAACTCGTCTAGGGGATCCAGGGCGGCTACGAGCAAGTAGAGGCGACGCGACGCTTGATTTGACGGCTCTGGCTCACTGGCGATGGCGCGAGAACAACATAGAGCTAGATGGGTAGAGGGTCGGGGACGGAAGGGGAGCAGCAGATGGCGCCGGCGACCTTGCTCTGGCCGTCGGCGAGATCCAAAATGCAAGGTGCTATGAACTCGGGTGGAGGCGGTAGCTTGCGCTTGAGCTATGCGGGGGGGGGGGGGGGGCGATGCAGTACAGGGGCTCCGGCTTATAAGGGAGCTATGTGTAACACCTCTGGTGTTACGAGCTTGCTTAGCACCGTAATTTAGGCCTAAGAAAAATTTCTGAAACGAGTTTCTTGGATTTTTTATTTAAAACATACTCAATGCGATAAGTGAATCATGTGTGACTCAGTTTTGTGGACTCAAATAAATGTCCAAGTTAAATTATTCTGTGCGTAAAGATATTTAGAAATGTCAAACGATAATCCTAGCCAATGGATAGCGAACGGTTTGTTCTATTAGATTAAGCATGAAAAGCAACTTTTATAAATAAATAAAATTCATTAATAAATAGAACAATATATATATAGTTTTTGAAGCTAATTTAAATTCGAGCTTTGTTAAAAATCTCCTTGTGCCTGGATGTTGCTAATTGTCTAAATTAGTAAACCGATAGAAATATCTATAGGAATATATATATATATATATATATATATATATATATATATATACTCGTGTGTTTATTTCGGGAAGCACGTAACAGACAAGAGATAGCGCAGCAGCTTCATTTACATTTCTTGGCGCGGCGTTCAGCGTACTCGCCTTGCTTTGTAATTATGCACCGTCCTGTCTTCCGTCATGGCTCTGCACCCCGGCGTGTCTGTTTGCATGCGTTCCTGTCTTCTCTCCCTCGCTTGCGTCGTGTCTGAATTTTAATGAGAGCACTGGCCCTATCGTGCCCATGCCCCGCTAAGCGCCACCGTTCGACTGCCAGTTTTGTCGCATCATCGCTGCGGCACCATCAATGCCTTACTTATCTCCGTTTCTCTGATTGCCTGTCTCTGCGTGTGTCTTCTTGGACGAGCGCAGTTGGCCACGTGAGTTTGCTTCCTCGTGACCTCACGTGCGTGGGCCTACCCGGCCTAGCTGCGCTGTTTGTTTCCTCATTGCGTCACTTCCGCTCTAGCGCTGTGTCACGCGCAAAGTCGAGCCGTGGCGCTGTCTGGCCATGCAATCCACCAACCGCGCCCTGCCCGCGCTACTTCTTGAGCACGCCAAGGCTAAACCGTTGTCTGCATGCTCTTCATTGCCTCCGTCCTTTTTCCTCTCCGCTGCCTCTCCCGTGCCCGCAGCGGCCTATGCCCCGCTGTGGCTGGCCAGCTTTTTTGGCCGTGTCCGGCATGCCATCTCCCCCGCTCCTCGTTGCGGACCATGCCGCCCCTCCCGCGTCGTCCGCATCGGAGCCGTCGATGCCCCGCGCCTTCCCCCACCGTCATCCGCCCGCCCGCTCTGCTGTCGCCACGGGGCTCCGCCTCCACGGCACTGCCCCAGCCGGGTGCGTGCTTTGTCCGTCGGTGCCAAGGAGCCTGCTTCGCCAGCCAATTCATCCGCGCCCTGCCGTGGCTGGCCATTTTTTCTTGGTCGGGTCCAGCACGCCGCGTCCCCTGGCGCGACCGTGGGTGCTTGCCGTGCCATGCTCTGCCCCGGTCTGTGCCGAAGCCAGGCGGGCTCTATCGTGTCCGCGCACCTCCCCGCGTTGCCCCGCGACTGCACCACCGCCGGCGAGCCACCCCTTGGCCGGCGGATGGCTTCCCCGCCGTGTTCTCTGTTTTGATGGTGAGGACGTAGAAGTGTAAATAGAAACTAGTATTGGGTTCTAGGTGTATAAACGTGACTCACATGAACAGTAGAATATTAAATAGATAGAAGCGTAGGGACGATTTTGCAAAACTGTCGTCGTGTTGGGCTTGGCCGCGTGGGCCACTGTCGCGTGCTTGCCTGGTGGGCCTCCGGCCTCCTCTGGGTCGGCCTGTCGCCGCCACACGGTGGGCTGCATTGGTTCTGCTGGGCTGCGGCCTGTCTGCGCCCGCTGGGCCGGCCGGTCGCTGCCCCGCCTGGGCTGTTCGCCGCGCGTTGGGCCGGCTTGTCCCGCCTGTGCCGTTGCTGCTGCGCGCGTGGACCGAGCTAGGCTAGTGTTAGCCCAAGCGGTCATTTTTCCTTTTGTTTTAGTCTTTTTCTTTTATCAAAAACAGGGATCTTGTAAAATTCGTAGTAAATCATAGAAAAATCATTAAAATGCTAAACTAGTTTTGTTGAGTTTCTAAAATCATGATCTACCTGTTAGTATATTTTGTTCATATAGTGTGATAATATTCCTGGAAGCTATATAATTAATTTAAGGTACTTAATATTGTAAAAATATAAACTTGTAGGAATTATTGTGATAAATTGGTAATAGTGTTGAATCTAAATTTTTTACAGTAGGCTCCTAGCAATATTAGGTACTCACTGTAATTTTTATAGCTGTAGAATCATTAGTTTACTAGATTAATAATGATGCCCTATTTCGAATAAAGATTAAATTGAGAGAATGGAATAAAAACACCTTGGGATTTGTATAACTAAAACATTGGTTGGGAAGTAACGCCTTATTCGACAACATGGATACGTAGACCAGCGTTAGAGCTATCTCGTTAGCTTGTGAGGCGTGATCGGATTTCTAAGCGTTTCGGCTGTCGTTGGATATTTACATCTATGCATTTGCATCAATGCATATCATATAGGTACGATGACGGATCAATAGATCAATTGAAGGATGATTGGGAATTCAAAGATGGTGTAATGGTATTCTCTCCAGGAGATGATGCAATGGGCTTTCTATTCAGATGATGGTGGATGATCTGAATATGCAAATACTAACTTTTGGTTATATTTTACCTAGGCAAGCCCCGGTGCATAACCCCTACTTTTCTGCACTTTAAATTATATTTGTGCATTAAGTTTTAAGGAGTTGAATGAAACCCACTTGCATATATATATTTTTGTCCTATGAGTCTTACTAATATGACAGGATCGTGTAGATTGCTATGCCATAGGACTCTGGTAGAAGTCAAGTGATTGCCTGTCACTCTCGAGATATAGGAAATATATTACTGTATTATTATCACTTAGAAAATATAAATGGTGGAAAGGAAAAATGGTGACCGGGCAGGGATATGGTTTGGGTATTGGTGGGTGTAAGAGGTTGTGTCCTGTGGCCAACGGGACATAGCTTGGTTACACTGTTTTTCCCTGTCTGTGTCGGTTAAGGACTGGTCCTTGCATAAGGCTCTAGGCAAATCACAGATTTATTATCCCGAGCACATACTTGGGTATGGGCGCTTGGAAGACTTGTTACTCTCTTGTCATGGGTTTCGGCTCTTTCTGGACCGATTGTCTTGGTGGTTTTTGGGTTAGGAGGTCCTTGCACCGCACTGAGTCCAAGACTCAGGGGCGGAGGCTTGGAGTCCTAGTTTGGACAGGGACCTAGACCCCATGACAGGAGGGTAGTGGGTTGGTCCTGCTTGTGCCTTGGGTACAAGCGGGGCGTGTGTTTTCGGGGTACCCAGCTGGGGGCATTGATTCGTGAATCGCCAGGCAATCCGGTACGGCTTGTCTACGGTTTAGCATCATAGTAAGAACTAAAAGATGAAAGATGGAAAAGGGAAATCTGATTGCTTACCACCTGCTTGGAAGTAGCACAGGTGCTTACATAGAATGGTTAGTTAATGAACTAATGCGGCTGTTAATAAAAATCGAATATAAGGACGCACGCTTAGTAATGCTTCCTGCAGATGCAATAAATCCACCAGCCAGATAGCCTTGCATATCCTTTGAGTCTTTTCTTTCCTCCTGTCGGGTAAGTCTTGCTGAGTACAATTGAGTACTCAAAGTTTTATTCCCCCCTGTTGTAGGTGACAGGTGGATGCTAGAGCTGACTCTTGTGTGTGGATTCCTCCTGGTGGACTTCGAGAGGATTTCCTTTACGCTGCGATCATAGTTTTTATTTATAACTCTCACCAAATGTTTGATTAAATGGAAGTTTTACAATCTGTTGTCATAATTTATGTATATCAATGCTTCAGCATTTCATGAATAGATATTTATTTCCGCTGTAATTTTGATCACATGTTGATATCCCGTTGTTCAATTAAATTGTTCATAACTCTGATATTATGTTTACATTTCGTTGTTATAATAATAAATATTATACTCTGATGGTGTATTAAAAGTGATGTAAGAAATGGTTAAGAATGATGTAAGCTTTATTCTTTCATTTGTGATCCTGATGGAAATGTGGATTTTCGGGTTCTTCCCTGGGGTGTGCTCGACGGAACCGTGTAATTTAGTGTTCTCCCCAGAGTGCTTAGTGTCTAATGGAAGACGAGCACTCCTGGGAGGCATTAGATTAGGCGGTTCTGTCACACTATGGCGTGGGGCGCACGTCACATCGCGCGAAACGAGACGACGACGGACTCCGGTGGAGGAGAGTCCGGTTCTGGGACGGGAGGAAGGAGACGGAGCTGACAAATGGGCCCAGTGCGTCAGTGACTACGCGCGGAGAGGAGGCGGGGTCTGTTGGTTAGCGAGATAGAGCAAGGGAGAGAGGAGGCGTGAGGACGCGGGCTCTGCTTGGCCGGGCAGTGTGCGAAGTTGGGCCGGCCTGCGGAAGAAGGGGATGGAAAAAATGGGGAGCTGGGTTGGCTGCTTGCTGATTTTGCTGCCGGGCCGAAAGAGAGTGAGGGGGAGAGGAAGAATTTCTTTTCTTTTTTCCCCTTTTTTCCAAGTTCTATTTTCAAATCCATTTTCAAACCATTTCAAAAGCATTTGAAATTATTTTGAATTTTGGACAAAACCACTCATCACAAAAATAAGTATGCATCAGCATGAATGCACAAAAATGTTTCTAAACCCTATGATGAATTCTAATTTAATAAAAATTATTATTTACCTATGTTTTCATGAGCACAAAATACAAAATTAAATTAATTTATATCTTTTTCGAAAAGAGCAAATTTTAGGGTCTTACAATTCTAAACCGGCAGTGATAGTTTGTTCTGGGGTAATTTTTGAAGAAAATGACGTAGCCGATCAATGACCAACTTTATGTGCATACCCGCATGATGGCCATCATTCCAATGGGTCCAGCAATAGCATCACATCACATGACAAATCGTGAGGTGAGTAACCAGTCAGGACTCCCCAACCCATGTAAGGACTTGAACAACAGACTTGTTCTCACCAAATGCCGGAGTATGCCGGAGTAAGATAATGTTTCCATTTGATCTGTGTCTTCAGGATGCACCTATGGCCTGATTTTAAAATGTACAAGTGGATTTGGTTCCATCCTTTTGTATCACCTTATATGTTTGGTAAGAGTCAAATGAAGCCATCAAACATATTCTTGTTATAAGGTGTATGACATCGATGCCACACCAAACATACAAGTCCTTCCAATATTTAGCGAATATACTTTAAGGAAAAATAACAACTTGTTCCCGGTTGGAGTCTCGCTATTCTTCGTCCTTCTTTTTTCCTTGGACGGCTTATATATACAAAAATAATGTGGACCCTGTCATAGACGTTCTGGTCTTCAATTCGTCCAGCGGTTCCTTGACAACAGAAACAACAGAACATGGTTGTTTGTTTGCGTGCGTGATTCAGAAAAAAATGCCGTGGCAGTTAAAAGCTTTTGGACACATATACGTAGTCTGGGATAATAAAACTTAAAAGGAAGGTGATACGCAGCTAGCAGATCGTGCGTCCCACCAGAGCTGGTTGTGCTTCTACACTTTGGCTATTCCCCTTCCCATTTCATTTGCATGAATAAATAGCAGAGATGCCCCACTCAGCCGCTTGTGTTGTTTCTTGTCTGTTACGACGTCGTGCTTTGCTTCGGAGGAAGTAGGGAGGGGAGGTTGGAGCGTGGGGGCGTGATCGTGAACGTCGAGACGGCGCCGTGTTCTAGAGTTCGCGTGCGGCAACAAGGAAAACGGGAAACAGGGAAACGGGAGCGCCAGGCGCCCAAGGGAGACTATAAGTCTCAATCCCAGGCTACCTTTCCATTAACCAAGAGTTGGACTCTTATACAATCGACTCTAACAACTTGACGCTGGAAACAAGGACTCTAGTTGCTAACAAACTCAAACCCTCTAAGACTCCTAACAATGCTAACAAACCAAATCTTGACCAGTTGGCAACGTTGGCATGTAACGACCGGAGCCGGACCTGTTTGGCTCACCCACGATGCTTGTTCCTCCTCTCATATGTGACCCCGACCATAACATCTCTCCCCTCCTCCGGAAACAGCTCGTCCTCGAGCTGGAACTCAGGATGAGCAGCGCGAAACTCAGTGACCGACTCCCAAGTCGCCTTAGAAGTTGGCAATCCTGCCCACTGAACAAGCACATGCCACTCGCCGCGCCAGAGACTAGAGCAGAGCACACGGTCAGGGCGAAGAAGCGGACGGCCATGACGAATAGGAGGCAATGCTGGAATTGCTGATGGAGGTGCACCACGGAATGGCTTCAACACACCAACATGAAACACGTCATGAATCCGTGCTCCTGCTGGCAATTGGAGGCGATACGCCACTTCACCAATACGCTCCACAACCTGATAGGGTCCCGCATATTTAGGACCCAGCTTGCCACGAATGCCCGGTTCCAGAGCCTGGGTGGATCGATGAAGGAGGCGCAAGAGCACCCAGTCGGCCACCGCAAACTCCAGAGCATGATGTCGAGCATCATAGGAACGCCGTGCATGCTCCTATGCCTGAAGAAGTCGGGAACGCACTTCTTCCAGAAACTCATCCCGGTTGGCGAGAAGCTCATCGACCGCCTCAGTCTGGGCACGACCAGGCACATAGGGCAGCAGTTCCGGCGGCGCACGGCTGTAGACCATGGTGAATGGCGAGGTCCGAAGAGCCGTATGGTAAGCGGTGTTGTAACAGAACTCCGCCCAAGGAAGCCAATCGAGCCAATCGCGAGGACGATCACCGGTGAGGCAGCGAAGGTACATGGCAATCATCTTGTTAACAGCCTCAGACTGTCCATCGGTTTGAGGATGGAAGGCTGTACTCATCTTCAACCGCACACCGGCCTGCCAGAAGAGGTCACGCCACACATGGCCGGTAAAAACGGGGTCGCGATCACTGACAATGGAGTCCGGAAAACCATGAAGGCGCACGATGTCGTGGAAGAAGGCACGGGCAACCAACACAGCCGTGTAAGGGTGCCCCAACGGAATGAAGTGGGCGTACTTGGAGAACCTATCGACGACGGTGAGGATGACACTCTTGCCATGGACCTTAGGAAGGGCCTCGACGAAGTCCATCGCAATGTCCGCCCACACACGAGACGGCATGGGCAACGGCTGCAGGAGACCAGCTGGGTGTAGAGTCTCTGTCTTGTTGCGCTGGCATGTGGAGCACGCCCGCAGAAAATCACGGACGACGCGGCGATCATGTTCGACGAAGAACTCGGTGCGGAGGAGCTGCAATGTCTTCTGGATCCCCTCGTGCGCACCCGTGTGCGCCAGCTGGAGCACGTCGTCAAGCATCGACGAGGAGGCCAGCATGAAGACACGCCCCTTGTGGAGCACGAGCCCCTCGCGTAGCCACCAGTCGTTGTTGTAGTCACCAGCGGCCACAGCGTCCCGGCGCGTGCGCAGCCCGACATCGACCTCAAACGCACGTCGCAACTCGTCGAACAACTGGAACATGGGCACATAGAGCGTCGCCATAGTCGTCTCCGAACCACGCAGCACTGCCAACAGTGGTTTGTCACCATCCCGTCGAGACAATGCATCGGCGGCGACGTTGAATCGTCCTGGTCGGTACTCAACCCTAAAATCATAACCCATTAGTTTGTTGATCCAGTGATGTTGTGGGATGGTGGACAGGCGCTGGTCGAGAAGGAATTTCAATGAATAATGATCTATGCGCATGACAAAGGCCCGCCCCTAAAGGTACGGGCTCCAGTGGCGAACGGCCTGCGCCAGCCCGATCAGCTCCCGTTCATATGCCGCCACCTTCAGGTGCCGCGCCGCAAACGGCCGGCTGAAGAACGCGATGGGGCCTGCCCCTTGATGCAAGACAGCCCCAAACCCGGAGCCCAACGCATCGCAGTCGACGACAAATTCCCGGTCGAAATCTGGAAGATGCAGAACCAGGGCTGCGGATAGTGCCGACTTCAGGGCCGTGAATGCTGCGTTGGTAGCCTCTATCCATAGAAACACATTCTTCTGTAAGAGGCTTGTCAATGGCACCGCAAGGGTGCCATAATCCTTGATGAACCGCCTATAATACCCTGCCAAGCCGAGGAATCCGTGGAGACCACGTGCCGATCGCGGCTGCGGCCATGATTGCACCGCTGCGACTTTGGATACGTCCATGGAGACACCTTCATGCGAGATCACATGTCCCAGGTACTGAACTGATGTAGCAGCGAAGGAACACTTGGACTTTTTGAGGTGCAACTTGTGGGCGTGTAGGACATCCAGGACCGCGCGTAGTCACAAGAGGTGCTCCGTCCACATGGCGCTGTAGACGAGGATGTCGTCGAAGAACACAAGCACGCAACATCGGAGGAACTGCTTCAACACTAGATTCATGAACGCCTGGAATGTGGACGGTGCATTGGAGAGCCCAAACGGCATGACCAAAAATTCAAAGTGGCCGTGGTGAGTGCGGAACGCTGTCTTAGCCACATCGTCAGGGTGAACTTGCACTTGATGGTATCCCGAACCGAGATCGAGCTTCGTAAAGAACTTGGCGCCATGGAGCTCATCGAGTAATTCCTCAACAACTGGTATAGGAAATTTGTCCTTCACGGTGGCTGCATTGAGGGCGCGGTAGTCCATGCAAAATTGCCACGAGCCATCTTATTTCTTGACAAGCAACACCGGTGCCGAGAATGGAGAAGTGCTGTTGCGGATCGTGCCTTGCTGCAACATCTCCTCACATTGTCTTTCTAGCTCATCCTTCTGGAGCTAAGGATAGCGATAGGGATGTACTACCACGGGCTCTGTGGACGGCTTGAGGTGGATCCTGTGGTCACACGCATGAGCCGGAGGCAGGCCCATCGGCGCCACGAAGACATCAGCATATGAGTCCAGTAGGCACTCGAGCAGTGCAGGCTCAGTCCCCTTGGCCGAGTGCCCCTGGGCGGCGAGGAGGCAACCTATCGGAGGAAGGACCGTGGTCGGCGAGCCGACACCCCGCCACAGCACGCGACACCCCTGGTATGTGAACACCATGTATAGGTTGTCGAAGTCCTAAAGTATTGGGCCGAGCGTGCGGAGCCATGTGATGCCGAGTACCATGTCATTGGAGTCCAACGGAATGGAGTAGCAGTCAACCTTGAAAGTTTCACCGCTGATCCGGAGGTCGATGTCACGAGCCAAGCCGCGACACATGATGCGGTCACTGTTGGCCATGATGACATGGGCACCTCCGCTATCGTGGAACTGAAGTTCAGCGCGTCGTGCGGCGGCACCACTGATGAAGTTGTGTGTAGAGCCCGAATCCAGGAGCGCGGTAAGCTCATGTGCGCCCACTCAAACGTGAAGCTACATGGTGTTCGCCATCCAGATACCGGTGATCACTGAGAGAGATATCAGGGGCTTGTCCAGGTCGAACGAGTTGTCAGCCGACGGCGAAGCTGGTGCGTCATCGGCGTCGTCCGGCTCCTCGATGATGTAATCGGTGGCCTCGAGAAAGAACAGCTGGGCACACTTATGGCCCCGGACGTATGGTTCGTCATAATTATAGCAGAGGCCCTTCTTCCTGCGCTCCGCCATCTCATCCGGTGAGAGCCGCTTGAATGCCCTCTGCGGTGTCGTCGTGGAAGAAGAGGCCGCTGCTGAGGTCGCCCTAGACGAAGCAGGTGGGATGGGTGGTGCCCCCGTTGGCCGACGCCGCTGCTAGGCAGGCAAGGCAAGCAGAGCTAGTGCATTTCGGCGCTCGTATGCGCGTGCCAGATGCATGGTGCGCTGTAGATCCTGTGGGTCATGAAGCTCCACATCGACGCTGATGTGACTCAGCAGCCCACCCATGAAGAGCTTTGCCTTTTGACCCAGAGAGAGACGCCCGACATGCGCCGCTCGGGCCTAGAATGCTTCCATATAGGCATCCACCGTCGAAGTGAAGGGCAAACGTGCCAGGTCCGATAGATGGTTCGTGCTGAGGGGAGGACCGAAGCGCTGCTGGCACAGCGTGCGGAACTCCTCCCATTGCGGCCGGCCTGTGTCGGCTTCAAGGACCAAGTACCACTGCTGAGCAACTCCGGTGAGGTGGTATGACGTGAGCCAGACTCAGTCAGCTTGGCGCGTCTGGTGGCCATTGAAGAATTGTTCGCACTTGTTCAACCAACCGAGGGTATCTACATTCCTGTCAAACATCAGAAACACCAACTTGTGATACTTGGGCACCACCTGTCCCTCCAGCTCCGGTGGCACATGCACACGGGACATAGGGGATGCCATGGGCGCGGAGGACACTGGCACCGACCCCCGCAAGATGGACTCCAGGGACTGCACGGGGGATGGTGAGTGAGGAAAGCATATCTGGCTGATCGGAACACCGAACAGATGAGTCGCCGTGGCGGGTAGCGTAGTCGATGCAGGTGCCGAAGCTAGTGGAGCCGATGGTGCTACAGTGGGCACCGAGGATGACGTGGGTGCCGCGGGGGCCGGCTCGGAGATCAGCGGCATCGACGCCGCTGGAAGAGCTAGGGTGGCATCCAACCTAGGCAGAACTGGCAGGGCGCGGCCATCCATCACGGACACGCGCGTCGCCAAGTCCCCGATGTGGAAGTTCATCACAGCCATGTGGAAGTTCTGGAGCCCTTGGATGGCTTTAGTGAAGGCGTTGAGGGCGTTCGTAGGGATGGCCATCATTGGTGGGGCAGTGGTGGCATGGTGGCGAGCGGAAGAGACGGCTCAATGGCGGTGGAAGTGGTGGGCACGGCGGAGGAGATGGCCGGCGGCATGGAGGCACCGAAGGTGGGAGGCATGGTCGCCAATGAGGTCCCAGAAGTGGCCATGATCTCTGATACCAGGTTGTTACGACGTCATGCTTTGCTTCAGAGGAAGTAGGGAGGGGAGGTTGGAGCGTGGGGGTGCGATCGTGAACGTCGAGACGACGCCGTGTTCTAGAGTTCGCGTGCGGCAACAAGGAAAATGGGGAATAGGGAAACGGGAGCGCCAGGCGCCCAAGGGAGACTATAAGTCTCAATCCCGGGCTACCTTTCCATTAACCAAGAGTTGGACTCTTATACAATCGACTCTAACAACTTGACGCTGGAAATAAGGACTCTAGTTGCTAACAAACTCAAACCCTCTAAGACTCCTAACAATGCTAACACACCAAATCTTCTTCTGGGACTCCACCTGACCAGTTGACAACGTTGGCACGTAATGACCGGAGCCGGCTCACCCACGATGCTAGTTCCTCCTCTCATATGTGACCCCGACCATAACATTGTCCAAAATATGGACAAGAATTATTAGGCCAGTCTCAGTGAAGACTTTCCTGACGTTGTTTCCAAGACTGTCATGTCATATGAAATGAAATGAAACTTGAATAAAACACCCACTTTCAATAGAGTGTTTCATTCTATAGTTTCATAGGCATTTAATTTCTTGACTCATAGAGATTTGGTAATCGTGCCAAGAGAGTTTTATAGACATGAAACTCTTCTTCTCTCTTCTTAAATATGTTGTCATGTCATCAAAAATGCCTATGTGGCAATCTTACTATTGCTAATTAGAGGCCCCAACGGAGGCACTATGTTAATTCTCACCAGACACACTAGGAAAAAAGATAAATCCCAAAAATTCTCACAATAATTAGAAACTTCTAGCCTTTGATTTGGTAGACTCTAATCATCTTCACCGAGTTTATTAAAAAATTATCCACCACTGCTATTATGAAAAATACATAAAGTAACCCCCTAATTTTGCAAATAAATTACCCACCTCTGCCATTATAAAACATAATTCAAATTAATCCCCTATATTTTTATATAAATTATCCACATCTATCATAATGAAAAATAATTGAAAATAACCCCCTAAATTTGCATCTAAATTACCCAACTCGGCTACTATAAAACATAATTTAAAATAACCCCCTAACATTGCGTCAAAATTATCTAGCTTTGTTATTATGAAAGATAATTTGAAATAATCCTCAAACTTCATATCTAAATTATCGACATGTACCATTATGAAAGATAGTTAAAATATCTCCTAACAATTTTATAAATTATCCAACTTTGTCATTATGAAGATATTACGAAGTAATATTCTAACTTTACATTTGACCTTTATATTTGTATGTACCTTAGCTATTATAAAAAATTAACAAAAAGTCTCTAAAATCTACACATAAAAAGTAATAAATATTATTGCAAAAAATAAATCAATATCCAAAAGGTATGATACATATATATTCATAAATTACAGACTTCTACAATCATGAAATACATTAACTATAATGCTATGTTCCACCATGGAATATCAAATAAACATATACACATTAGGATAAATATTTATTTTAACAACCTATGAAACATGGAAAATATTCCCTTAACAAAACAACGCAGCAATAACACTTTATATTAATACATTTTTAATAAAACATTATGTCATATCAATATTATTAATTTAACTTTATACATTCTATGGTATATAAATAATACTACACACATATAATCCTGTTATATTGCAAATTCAACATGTTTAGTGTCGGAGTGCAAGCCGAGTTTCAACTTATTTGGAACACAATACTAATAGGACCTCGAGTTTTTTTAATAAAAAATAATTTTTGAATAAAAGATAAAGAATACTAGAATTTCTAATTAGCATGTGAAAAATTTGTAACAACTTCATTAGAATTTAAAAGATAAACTCTAGATTTACGAAGTACAAAAAGGTTGTATCAAAAGTTTATATATCTTAAGACTAGATTTACATATCACACTAGAAAAAAAATAAATACTAGAAATTCTAACTAGAAGTCCCCACTAGAGCCTGTATGTTAATCCTCACAACACTTGATGGAAAAACAACAGATAGATCCTAAAAATACTAATAAAAATCCCAGTTGGCGCGCCAGGTAGGGGCCTTTGCGCGTTCCAAATCAAGCCTCGGATGGCTAGCCACGCAATCAGCTAGGTCCTGGGCGCACATGTGCATTTTGGTGATCTAGACTTCATCGTCATGGTGGGAGGGGAGCTGACGTTGGCCCACGCCGCCATCCAGTCTCCTCCCTCCGTCAGTTTCAACTACGGGAGGCTCGAGAGCCAGCCCGGTGTCCTCCCTGGGCCCAGCCATCCGGGGAGGACCCGTGCCACCTCACCCGCTCTCCGGACCACTCTGCACAGAGCGCCCCGATGGCGCTTCTGTTCGGTCTCCATAACGCCGCGGCAACCGTTAGCCACCTTGTGGCACAACGCATGATCCCGTCCCCTGTGAACAACGAGTTCATGGGGATGATCGAAAGCATCACAGAATCCCTCCACGGCCTCCTCACGGAGGGGCCGGGGTCAGACTCTGGCTCAGACTCCAGCGGGGGGAGCCATCACCCCTCCCGAGAATGTTTCATGGCAGAAACTCCCGAGGGACACGTTGAAAGCATCTTCACGGATACGGCTACCCCAGCGGGCAACCTCAGCGACAAAACCGAAGGGGGGACAGCGGCCCCACCTCACATAGGGGTGGAGCGGCTAAGAGCCTGAAAGCAGGAGATAGACGAAGCCAAACAACAGCTTGTTCGGGAGTACGCGGAGGTCGATCGAGAGATCGAACGCCGCAGAGACGGTGGGCGCGCACGCGCTGTGGCCCGTGACGTGAACCAAAGGATCATCGCCGACGATGAGACCCTTCCCCACTTTGCTTGGGCAAGCCAAAACATCGCCGCCATAACGGGTTTGCTCCATGGCCTTCCAGAGGCCGCAACGCCCAAGGATAGTCGAGCCCACCGCGAAATTTGCACGTTGCTTGAGCGTGCGGCGGTGCAGCAGGCAGAGAGCTCGTTGTCTCAGCGATGCGAGCTTGATGCTAGCCAGCGCACACCCTCGGTGTGTCCCGCCAGGGATGCATCGGTCCACCAAGCACCACAGGATGGAGCCCGCAGACCGCAACCGTGATACATCAACGTCTCGGCCGCAACCGCGACGCGCGCAGCACCATCAACGCCCACAGACGCGCCTATAATGACCCAAGCGAAGGAGCCCGTCGCGGCTATCATCCTCGACGTGGTGGATGCTATGACAGCAGCGAGGACCAGAGCCCGAGCCCTGGCCTCCTAGGGTGTCAGGCCTTCAGCCGGCACATCCTCAACGCTGCATTCCCGCCGAGGTACCGACCTCCTACCAATATCCCTAAATACTCCGGGGAATCAAACCCCGGACTTTGGCTCAAAGACTATTGGCTCGCTTGTCAAGCCGGTGATGTGGATAATGAAGACTTCATTATCCGCAACATTCCACTATTCTTGGCCGATCCAACATGGGAATGGTTGGAATACCTACAATCCAACATGATCCAGAGTTGGGCGGATCTGAAAGAGATCTTTGTGGGAAACTTCTAGGGCACATACAAGCGCCCTAGGAACCCATGGGACCTCAAGAATTGCCGTTAGAAGGCCGGTGAGACCCTCCATGGGTACATCTGGCGCTTCTCCTGATAGTGCAACAAGCTCCCTAACGTCATCGACGCCGATGTGATAGGAGCCTTCCTGTCCGGGATGACCTGCGAGTCTTTGGTTCATAAGCTGGGATGCAAGGGCCCACGGACCACCAAGGAACTCCTAGACATCACCACCAACCACGCCTTAGGAGAGGAGGCGGTCGGAGCAATCTTCGATCACCCTGAGGGCAAGGCGAGGTGGGACGAGGATGCCGGCGAAGGCACCTCTAATCGTTCTGCCAAAAGAAAGAATAAGAAGCAAAGGTGCGAGGACTCACACATGGCCACTGATGACTGCAAAGGTGGTCAGAAGCCCATGGAGGGCACTCCAAATCACTTCGAGAAAATGCTCGAAGGGCTGTGCCCGAACCACGCCTTTCCCGTAAAGCACCCGCTGAAGGACTGCAGCCTCATGCGAAAGTTCTTGTCTGGAAGCTCCAACAAAGGGGAGCAGGGGAAGGAACCCGCCCCCACTATGGATGACACCGAGGAGAAGGATGATGGCTTCCTGATGCCGGATGGCTGCCTTATGATCTTCAAAGGATCAGTAGCCTATGACTCCAAATGACGATAGAAGGTCGCACGCCGCGAGGTGTACATGGCCGAACCAGCGATGCCTCCCTTCCTCCGGTGGTTGGAGTCCGCCATAACCTTTGATCAAACCGACCATCCGGATACCATCCCACACCCAGGAAGATATCCGCTGATGGTCGACCCAATCGTCGACCCAAAGCGACTCACTAAGGTACTGATGGACAGAGGCAGCGGCCTCAACATCATGTACGCCAAGACGCTTGACGTGATGGGCGTCGACCGGGCGCACCTCCGCCCAACCCGAGCGCCTTTCCATGGCATCATGCCCAAGAAGCAAGCCATGCCACTTGGGCAGATCGATCTGCACGTTACCTTTGGGGATTAGTTCAATTACAGGACTAAGACCCTCACATTTGAGGTGGTTGGTTTCCCCGGAACCTTCCATGCCATCTTGGGGCGTCCATGCTATGTGAAGTTCATGGCCATTCCCAACTATACATATCTCAAGCTGAAGATGCCGAGCCACTATGGGGTCATCACCATCGGCACCTCCTTCCAGCGCGCCTACGAGTGCGAAGTCGAATGCTGTGGCCATGCTGTGGCAATCGTCGCCTCTGGGGAACTCGTTGCCCTCAAGGAGGAGGTCACCGAAGGAGCACCCGATGCGAAGAAATCAGTTGGGTCCTTCAAATTGGGAGAAGGCTCCAAGGAGGTCCTCATAGATCTAAGTAGCTCCGAGGGCAAAACGGTACGCATCGGTACCACGCTCTCCTCCGAATAGGAAAACGCGCTCGTCGACTTCCTCCACGATAACAAAGACATCTTTGCGTGAAAACCCTCGGATATGCCGGGAATTCCGAGGGAGGTCGCTGAGCATACCTTGAAGATCCATCTAGGCTCTAGGCCGATGAAACAATGCCTATGTCGCTTCGACGAGGAGAAACACAGGGCCAACGGTGAAGAAATAGCCAAACTCTCGGCAGCCGGATTCATCAGGGAAGTACACCACCTAGAGTGGTTAGCTAATCCCATTCTTGTACGAAAGAAGAACGGGAAATGGAGGATGTGTGTTGACTATACGGGCCTCAACAAGGCATGCCCAAAGGATCCGTTTCCTTTGCCGCGCATAGACTAGATAGTCGACTCTACCTCGCGGTGCGAAACCCTCTCCTTCCTTGATGCATACTCTGGCTACCATCAAATCGCGATGAAAGAGTCTGACCAGCTCGCGACATCTTTCATCACCCCCTTCAGATCGTTCTGCTACATCTCAATGTCGTTCGGTCTAAAGAATGCTGGGGCTATGTACCAGCGCTGTATGCTCAAGTGCTTCAGGGACTTCATCGGGCGGACCATTGAGGCCTACGTCGATGACATCGTAGTTAAGTCCAAACGGGCTGACCATCTCGTTGCTGATCTTGAGCACACCTTTACAAAACTCCAAGCGAA
Organism: Miscanthus floridulus; assembly: GCF_019320115.1. NCBI lineage: Eukaryota > Viridiplantae > Streptophyta > Magnoliopsida > Poales > Poaceae > Miscanthus > Miscanthus floridulus. The sequence continues at coordinate 3,504,999 of NC_089595.1, forward strand.
TGGCATCAAACTCAATCCCAAGAAGTGTGTTTTTAGGGTCCCGAGGGGCATGCTGCTCGGCTTCATCATCTTTGAGTGTGACATCGAAGCTAACCCATAGAAAATCTCCACCATCACAAGAATGGGTCCGATTCAGAACATAAATGGGGTTCAGCGAGTCACAGGGTGCCTCGCCACACTCAGCTAATTCATCTCGCGCCTCGGCGAACGAGGTCTCCCCCTCTATCGCCTCCTGAAGAATGCCGACCGCTTCGTATGGACATCCGAGGCCCAGGAAGCACTTGACATGGTCAAACTGCTTCTGACAAAACCCCCGATCCTAGTCCCTCCAAGTGATAGAGAATCCCTCCTGCTATACATAGCGGCCACCACACAGGTGGTCAGCGCCACCCTAGTAGTAGAGCAGGAGGAAGAGGGTCACGCCCTCAAGGTCCAGCGCCCTGTGTACTTCATCAGTGAGGTACTGTCAGACTCCAAGACCCGATACTCCCAAATCCAGAAGCTCCTATACACTATCCTCATCACCAAGAGGAAGCTACGCCACTACTTCGAGTCACACCCCGTGATGGTCGTAACATCGTTCCCCCTCAGCGAGGTCATCCAGAGCCAGGATGCCATGGGAAGAACCGTAAAGTGGGCACTCAAGTTGTTGGATCAAGGCATCACATATGCCTCCTGAACGATGATCAAGTCTCAGGTATTGGCTGACTTCATCGCAGAATGGACCGAGGTCCAGACACCACCAGCGGTCGTCGATCAAGAGTACTAGACAATGTACTTCGATGGATCGCTAATGAAGAAGGGCGCCGGCGTGGGGCTGGTCTTCGTATCACCCCTCGGGGTCCGCATGAGGTACATGGTTCGGCTCCATTTCCCCTCATCAAATAATGTCGTTGAATATGAAGCGCTCCTCAATGGCCTACGCATCGCCATCGAGTTGGGCATCCGACGCCTCAACATCTGGGGCGACTCTCAGCTAGTCGTCAACCAAGTCATGAAGGAGTCAAGCTGCCATGACGCCAAGATGGCTACGTACTGCCAGAAGTCCGATGGCTAGAGGACAAATTCGATAGCCTCAAACTCAATCACATCCCAAGGCGCCTCAATGAAGCGGCCGACGCGCTTGTGAAAGCGGCGTCCGATCGAGAGCTGGTGCCAATGGGTGTCTTCACCAGCGACCAACACTAACCCTCGGTGCGCTATGAAGGGTCAAAGCGAGCGGATGATGGCCTATCTGATCCACCATCGGGGGCTGACCAACCGATGGCTCCATCCAGCCCCAAGGTCATGGAGCTAGAAGAGGATCCAGCAATAGAGCCCGACCCCTGGCCAGGAGCCTACAAATTGAAAACCATCGACGGTGAGGTCTTCACCAACGCCTGGAACATTGAGCAGCTATGTCGTTTTTACCCTTAAATAAACACATGCTTTTCCTTATCAGTTTTTGTCTTTAGAAATCCCTGATCTCTAGTGACATCTGACCCCTGCATATTATGAGGGGTCAGACCTCACTCAGGGGCTGATATAAGTACGTTTATCTTGCAAACACTTCCTGTGTTATCTTTGCAAACATCCTCTAAGTTTTCCATTTTTCTCATGACAAGTCCTAAAGGCTAGGATTTTGGGAACAAAATCTCAGTATAACTGGTAGGACTACGGGAAACCCACACCCCAACGGCTATGGCTTCTTTGCTCACTAGCGTGATCAGAATTGTTCGCTCGCACTCCATGTTTTTGTGACCTGAATCATGGGAAGGATCGGAAGGCACCAAAACCTCTACTATGAAAAGAGGAAGCTAAGGAGCTATTTGTCGTAACGAAAGATGAAATTTTGTTCATTTTTGCACAAATTCACCACTTACAAAGTGATTTCATCACAAAAAGGACTAATGTATCCACAAATACAAAAAAAACTATTCACTCGAGGGCTCCCCCCACAACTTATTCGATTATAGTTTTTTATCAAGATCTACGGTGAGCACTGCTACGGTCGCCGGGCCACGCTCTCCATCAGCAATGTCCGACCACTTCGCAGGATCCTCGAGGGCACCATCATCTGCAAACGTCGAGCGCCACGTCAGCGGTGGTGGTGCCTCCACTGGGGCACCTATGTCAGCGCGTCCAGGGACCACGCCATCATGATTAGCCGCAACCCTGACAACGGCATTTGGGCGAAGGGTGCCTCGGACGATGACAAAACCAACGACACTCAGCACCCTCCAGTGCACCTCCTCCTTCAGTAGAGGCGGCCCCTTCTCGACAAAGGCGGCCGACCCTGTCTCATCTACGCCGGATGACCCCTAGCTCAACATCACACTCTGGATTCACAAATGGATCTGTGAGTTTTTCTCTCCCGGCATTGCCCTCTCTCACTTAGGAACCACTGTGGCGCATGAACGCACTCGGTGAAAGGGAGGGAGAAAAGGTAGTGGCTTAGAAACAGGCGAGAGAATGGGATGAGAACTCCCCTCCCCATCCCTATTTAAGGAGGAAGCGCGGCGGCTGAGGAAAGGCAAAAGGTTGGGGCGAACTCTCTTCCTTCTCTCATTCAATACAGATGGGAAATCAATGCCGACGGGAACTGACGGGACGCGCTCTGGTCGACGAGACGTCGCCTGGGTGTGGCCCGCCACTAATGCGCACCGGGCGCGAGAACTAGGGCACACCTACATGCGGGTGACTCTCCGCTTCCCCAGGCAGAACCATGGAAGGACCCAACAACGGAACGGCTGCTTAAACATAAGCACCTTTGTTTTCTTACTTCGCGCGTTAATTTCATTACCGAGTTTCTGACCCCAGTAACGGTGGGGCACGGACATCGCTCGGGGGCTGCCAAGAGTGTCTACCTGTTTAGACAGCCTCTTCAGCTGACCCCTCCTTATGTTTAAAACCAAAAGCGTGGGGTGCGGGTATAAAACTTTGAATACAACTGGACGAACCGCCAGACCCTACGCCCCGACGGCTACGGTGTTTTTGTTCACTAGTATAATCGAATTCACAATTCCCCGCACCACAAGCTTTAGCTCCTGCCTTCTCGAGAAGGGTTCGGAGGGGTCCTCCTCCAGAATCTCCTTCGAGGAGAAGCTGTCAGGTCACCTAAACCAATCGAACGGCTCGAATCACCACCGAGAGACAGAAGCGAAAAATGGCAATGCTTATGTAGGTTACACCAACCTCGTTGCAAACGTTGGACCCGAACCTCGCATGGACATGTCTGGTAAGAGCTTCCTATCGCTCATACCACCAAGGTAATGTTACCGACCCCCGCTTTCGTTTCGATTAAATCATACATCCAAAACGTTGCATATGCAGTCGCTGCATCTCAACGCTTCGTGTCACGCCACGAAGCGGTAGTCGTCTCATTTGATATGAGCGGCAAATGACCGAGGTTTGAAGGCCGGCCCACGAAGGGCTCGAGGCCGCCTTGCGTCAAACGGAGCTAGGGGAGAAAAAACTAAGATGAGCCCCAGCGGCCTTGCCCGACCCTACTCGGAAGTGGACAGGGACATCTCGACCTTTCTTGTTCGATTCTAACCCCAAGTCAAACCCATAGAATCTCTGTCAAGGAGAGGCCAACGGGCTACCTAAGCCTATCTAATGGCTCGAGCTTCTGTCGGCAGGCAGTTTAAGAAGTTGTGAAATGCCCCATTAGGGCTCTGCCGACCCCGTCAGCAAATGATGGACCCGGATTTCACACGAACATACCCATTAGCGAGCTCATAGAGCGCGACACTCAGGCCGTCGAGGCAAGTGTCGTCAACTCAGCCCCTCTGGTTGCAGAAATTGAGGACGGGGTGACACACGAAGCAAGGCTGACCCCTATTAGACTCTAAGGGGCTCAGGGACTCGAGTCGCTCGATCCAAGATCGAGAGAGCCAGGGAAGAAAACACAGATGAGCCCTAGCGGCCTTTGCCCAACCCACATTGAGGTGGATAGGGTCATCTCAACCTTCTAGTTCAATCTAGCCTCTAGCCGAGCCCATAGAATCCCCATTGAGGGGGAATCTATTGGAAGGCAGGTCAAGGAGCGATGGAACGCCACCCAGGGGCTTTGCCGACCCTATCGCAAAGCAACGAGATCGGATTCTATTCGAACATACCCGTTAGAGAGCTCATCGAGCGCAATGCTCGAGCCGTCGAGGCAAGTGTTGTCAACTCAACCCCTCCGGTTGCGGAAACCGTGGACGAGGTGACACGCAAAACACGACCAACCCCTATCAGACCCTAAGGGGCTCGGGGGCTTGAGCCGCTCGATCCAAGATCGAGAGACTGAGGCTCGAAGGCTGACCCATGAAGGGACCGAGGCCGCCTGGCGTCAAACAGAGCTAGGGGAGAAAACGTAGATGAGCCTTAGCGGCCTTTGCCCAACCCGCATTGAGGTGGGAAGGGTCATCTCAACCTTCTAAGTTCAATCCATCCTCTTGCCGAGCCCATAGAGTCCACATTGAGGGGGAATCTGTTACAAGGCAGGTTAATGAGCAACAGAACACCGCCCGAGAGCTTTGCCGACCCTATCGCAAAGCAGCGAGATCAGATTCCGTTCGAACACCCCTGTTAGCGCGCTCATTAGGCACGTCACTCGAGCCGCCGAGGCAAGCGACATCGCCTTGACCCCTCCAGCTGCAAAAAACTACGGACGGGGCGATAGTCACAAAACTAGCCGGCCCTTGACCGGATCCCCACAACGCATGGGGACTCGGGGAAGGCTGGACTAGCGACAAGACCAAACGCATGGTCACACAGCAATCGCCAAAATCCTAAGTAAGGGGTACGTATGAATACAAGCTTAAATTCGCTACCCTCGCTCTGGTTTCCAGTAACTTCTGGCCCTAGCGACCGCAAGGGATCGGATCTCACTCAGGGGCTGATAAAGACTAGCGGCAAGGTTCAGGGGAACAGATAGGTAAGACTGCAAAGAGCTCACGCCCAGACGGCTACGGTAATTTTGCTCACCAGCACAATTGAAATTTCCCCTAAAAACACCTCGGGTAAAGACTGGCGGCAAGGTTCGGGGGAATAGATAGGTAAGACTGCAAAGAGCCCACGCCCAGACGGCTACGGTAATTTTGCTCACCGGCACAATTGAAATTTCCCCTAAAAACACCTCGGGCCCGACGGTCTTAGCAAATGGAAGGATCGGATCGCATAAACCTCTTTTCGAATACGAAAGAGCAAACGAACAAAACAAGAACAGAGTCATGAATCTGTTTTCGGACAAGAAAGTACCGACACTTGTCCACATATTACAGATAAATGTTTATCCAATTTATTCAGCTAACTACTTTCTTGAGGGGAGAACCATGTCTTTTAGCCTATTTGCCAGGTTCCATGCAAGGGGAGCCACCGCCTTCTCAATCTCATCCAGCTCAGAGTCTTCGTAGCTAGGCGCGAAGTCGAGGCTCATTACCTACAAGTTGATCTCCTAATCATATTGAGAACGGGCAACAGTGAAGGCTTGGGTGATCTCGGCGTGAAAGGCGTCCTCCTCAAGCTAGCCCACCTGCGCCATGATACCAGCGGCACGAGTCATAAGGGAGCTGGTCCCCTCCTCTTGCGCCACCTACAGGTCATCGCAGACCACCTTGACGGCAGAACGCAGGAGATCGTGCTCATCGCTTTCAGCCTGAAGAGTCCCCCGCATCTCGGTGAGCTCCGTGCCTAGCCCGGCAGAAATTTCCTTGGCCTCCAGCCTTCGGGCCACCGCGTCTCCAAGATCCACCCGGAGGGCCCCGGCCTCCCGACACACCTCGTCGCGCTCTCGAATGGCCCAGTCACGCTCCTCATGGGTCGTGCTATGCTCCGAGCGAAGTCTTTCTTCGGCCCGGCGCAGCTCGTCCCGCTCCCTGCGTAGCCGGGCGATCATTTCAGCATCCAGGTTCGTCCTCTGCTGCAGTGCCATGGACCTGTCCTCGGCTTTTAGCCTGAGATCTCGCTCCATCTCTAGCTCTGCTAGGAGCTCGATGGCCTACTGGCTAGCATCAGCGTCCTTCTAGAGCAGCTCGTCCCGCTCCTTTTGGACCCTGGCGGCCGCCTCCTTGTCCTGCTTCACCCTCGTCGACAGGTCCTCGAACATCCCATGGATCTCCTCTACGTCCCAACGTGCCTCGGTTTCCCGCTGCTGGGCGGTGGTGAGCTAGGCACTCAAATCTCTATGGAGCCGGGCCTCCTCGGTGAGGCAGTCCCATTCCACCTTCTGCTCATGGAGGAACCAGGATTTCTCCTGGCTATGGGCAATGAGGGACTGAAATGAAGATCAGTGTCAAAAATACAAAAAATACGTGAAGACAAGAAGAAAGCAAGATGAAAGATCAAGCGGATACCCGGCCATTGGGAATGATGACGTCACGCAGGATGACCCGGGCCTGATCTAGGACACCCATCATCGCCGAGATCCCTTCGTCAAGACTCCCCCGCTCTATGCTCTCGGTAGCATCGTCAAGCAAGAAGCGAGTCGACGTTGGGTCTTGGGGATCCATCCAGTGGAGCGGTGGCTCACCCCGCGCAGGCGAGCGGCTGCCCCTAACACCAGGACCGAGGGTGACCCCCCGTGGGTCCTCTCCACCACCTCCACGACACCTGAAGACCCTCTGGCCATGTTGTCCTCTGTCCGGCCTGCCTCGGGCGCCGCAGCCTAGGCCGCCGGTGGCGCGGATTGCGCCACACCCCCGGATGCCACCGCGGCAACATCCAGCTGCGGCAAGCTGATCGTGGTCGTGGTCACCTCTACCTAGGCCTCCGATGGCATAGATTGCGCTGCCCCCTCGGACGCCACCGTGGCTATGTCCGACTGCTCCTGGCTTGATTTGGTCGCGGTCACCTCCATTGGCGACGCCGGACCCTTGACTTGCAGTGCCATGCCTGCCGCAGAGGACACCACCGCCTGCTCGGCAACCACCGAGGGCGCGGGCACCACCACAGGCGGCACCAGATCGGCCAACGAGGCTACAACATCAGCGCCGCTCCTGCCCGAAATAGGAGCAACGTCGGGCAATGGAGTCCATCATGCCTGAAGGGCGAGGCTCTTCTTGGGCGCCAGCCCCAAAGGTTGGCCCCGTCGTAAGAATCTACAAAAGGTAAAAGGCATAAGGTCAAAGCAGAAACACAAAAAAGAGGAAAAATAGGGGAATTAGTGACCTACTCTGGCGCCTTTGGGTGACGGGAACGTTTTGGGGACGAACCCCTAGACCCCTACTCCAACTCGTCTGGGCGGGACCATTTCGAGCCTACCCCTGCTCCTGGGCAGGGGGCTCGTCTCCCTTATCTCTGAGGGCATGGTGACGAAGCCAACCCCCTTGGTCGATACCTCGGGCGCGGCGGTAGATCCGCCCGCCCCCATTAGCTCGTGGGGCACAGCAGCAGAGCCGCCCCCTCGATCAGCACCTTGAGGGCAGTGGCGGATCTGCCTCCCCCCATCCACTGATCCTCCGTTGACACCCCAGGTGAAGCGGCGGATCCTTCGGCTCCCACCAACCCCAAGGGTGGGCCGATGGTTTGGCCCGCCTCAGCCGGCCTCACGGACTCGCTTCCCTCCACATGGAACGGGAAGGGCCCCTACGTGGACAATTGGGTGCTTGTCAGCGAATCCTCACCCTCTAGGACATCCCAATCCACGCCGGCTGCTACCTCATTGAATTCCTCATCGTCATCATCATCATCATCATCACTGCCTATCTCCTCTCCTTGATCCCGTGCTTGCTGCTTCCAAAGCTTTTCCTTCTTGCTAAGTTCCCTCGTCCTCTTATCCCACTCGGCCGCGGTACGATTCGTCGCCGCTAGGATCCGATCCTTCGGTAGCGGAGCTAGGCTATCCTTGAAGAATAGTGCCCTCGGCTAGTCCTGCCATCCCAAGGTCAGCTTCAAGGGGTCGAAAATTTAAGTAAAAAAGGAGTATGGGGAAAGAAAACTTACAAAGTCAATAAAACCTGGTTCCGGTCGCATTGGCAGATGCCCCGGCACCGGAAACACAAAATCAAGGATGGCACCGGTGGAGTTCTTCGAAGGCTCCATTGCCTCCTTGATGCGCTACGCCACTTCGGAGGGAGGGAGCGCTTCGTCGACAAGCACCGTCCCTTCGAACGATGCTCCAGGCACCATCTGGTGCAGGGGAAGCACGCGTGCCATCAGTGGTGCCACCCTCCTCACGTGGTAGGCGCTGATGATCCCTGATCCCTTCATGCCCCTGTCCTTCAAAGCCTAGAGGGCGGCGAGAAGGTCGTTGATGTTCTTCTTTTCTTTGACCGGGATGCCCCACTTCCATGACCCCGGGACCTCTTCGATGAGGCGCCCAGAGTACACCGGCAAGGGGGCGGCCATGTCGTTCTTGACTTAAAACCACTGCGAATGTCACCCCTTGTTGAAGGTTGACAGACACATCGATGGGTAGCCATTAGCCTAGTTGTTGCATAGATGAATGCTGGCACATCCCATCGGCATGCTCAGCTCCTGCTTTCCGACTCGCTTCTTCAACAGGTTGATGGCGAAGAAGTGCCGCCATAGATCAAAGTGGGGGCTGATCCCCAGGAACCCCTCACACAGGGCAACAAATGCCACAATGTGCTGGATCCCATTGGGATTAAGGTGCTGCAACTCCACCTGGTAGTACTCCAACAGCCCCCGAAAAAACCTATGAGCAGGTATGGCGAGTCACCGCTCATGGAAGAGAGCAAAGGACATGACGTACCCTTTGGGCAGCGACGGCTCATCCTCATCACCAGGCAATTGCCACTCCGTGGTGGCAGTCAGCGGGCGAAGGAGGCCACGACGAATGAGGCCCTCCAGACGCTTAGGGGTAATGTTGGATCCGCACCACGGCTCCATTGAAACGGTGGGAAAGAAGGTTGCAGTGAGCTCGACGGCGGCTGCGATGCGGAGGCAAGCTTGACGGCGGCAGCAATATGGGTGTGGGAAACTCAAGCGATTAGCGGCGGAGGCTATAGATATGAAGGTGAGGAGGCAAAGTGCGAAACCCTAGGGACGAACCCCATGGTTTTATAGGGGCAACGGATGCGAGGAGGGCAACCGTCTGCCTTGATCTCCGAGCGTGCCATGATACACCGCCGCGTCATGTCGCGGGATACGCGCCCGCGATCCCTATCCTTTCCCACCAAAATTGCACCGGACATTTCGCCTTCCCAAGCGGATCGGACTCTTTTCCCACCGAGGGAATACGGGACAAAAAGACTTTTTCTCTGGCCCACCTTGGCCCAAGAGTCCGAGGGATGGTCCAACGGCCGCGATGGCCATCCCAACGAGGGATGGGCCCACAAGCGACCAGGACTTGGGTACCCAAGCATCAGTAGGGCCTCGATCCGTAGTCGAGCCCCAGCTAGGCTGGCCCTAGACAAAATCCCCATGAATGGGATACCAGGGTTCCCTTAAAACTATCCAATTGACAAAAACCAGAGCTTACAAGCCTTACCCGTGAAGGGTCCGAACTTACCCCCCGGGCGATTCTGCCCGAATCACCCGAGGGCTCGGGGCTACACCCGATGGGTGTGCTCACGTGCACCCTCTGACGAATTGAAATACCCCCAGGCGGTTCTGCCCAAATGACTCGGGGGCTACACCCGTCGGGTGCGCTCGCGCGCACCCTCAGGCAAATTAACTCCAGCGAGTCTAAACACCCCCCGAGTGATTCTGTCCGAATCACCTGAGGGCTCGAGGGCTATTGTCGGGGACCTAATATCGGGGTACCCAATGAGGTGGAACTAATAACCATCGAATGTTGACACTTCCGGTCAGACAAGAACACTACTGCGCTTCTTGCCCGAACGACGGAAGATTGGTTCCGCCTTGCCCGATGTCCGAGGGCTAGGCTCCATCTCGCCCGATGGCTAAGGGCGGGCTCCGCCTTGCCCAAACATCCAAGGGTGGGCTCTGCCTCGCCCGACGTCCGAGGGTAGGCTCCGCCTTGCCCAATGGCTAAGGGTTAGACTCCACCTCGCTCAACCCCCGAGGGTTAAACTCCGTCTCGCCCGACGACTGAGGGTAGGCTTCGCCTCGCCCGATGGCTAAGGGTTAGACTCCGCCTCACCCGACCCCTGAGGGTTAGACTCCATCTCGCCCGACCCCCGAGGGCTAGGCTCCGCCTCGCCCTATGCATAAGGGCGGGCTCCACCTCACTCGACGTCCGCGGGCGGGCTCCACCTTGCTGATGGCTAAGGATTGGCTCCGCCTTGCCCGACGGCTAGGAACAGGCCCTGCCTCGCCTGACCCCCGAGGGCTAGGCTCAGTCTTGCCCGATGGCTAAGGGCTAGCTCCATCTCACCCGACGACTACACCCTGATCCTTCGTAAAGACGCACACAAGGTACGGTAGGACATTTGAGTCAAACCATAGTACCAAGGACCATGCCCTGCACGCCTGCAGGAAGGTACCATCAGGATACGACGGGATGGGTGCTTTAAACCCTTTCCAACCTGACAGGGCCCATACAGTGTTGTAGGCACCAACTTTTGTTCCTATAGTATTGTAGGAGCTGCCACCAGCCTTCGGGCATGGGTACGAACATAGGTATATGACAACCACTGTGATCCAAGGAAGGACTCACATCATCTACAGTAACATGCATACAGTCATTTCCCCATCTACTCCCCACAGAGTCATGCCCCGGCGCCCTGACACATTGCATCGCCCACCGAGGGAAGATGGGACATGACCACTTGTTGGAACCAAGCTAGAGTTTGGCCCTATCAGGATCAATGGAACATGCTATCCCTGGCATGGTCTGCCATGTCAACAGGGCAGACTCCAGGGAAAGGGAAGACCCAATACCTTCGAAGGACTCCCTCGACCTTTGGTTTTTTCCTCTCTCTCTCTCATATGTAACCCCTGCTCCCCCTTGGTCTATAAAAGGGAGGGCAGGATGCCCCACTAGAGGGAGGGACTGACTTTTGATGAACAACTCCATGCACAACACATAGTCAAGCATCTACCGAGCTCTTGGCACTCTTTTCGGCATTTCCATCAGAGACTTGGGACCCGTCCCTCTCTCGATCGTTTGTACCCCCTACTATGAACCTTTTTTGGGACTAATAACATGAGCAGTAGCAAACTAGAGATAGGGACGTTCAGCCCGAACCAGTATAAACCTTGTGTCCTTTAGTACACCATTCGAGCCTAACGCGCGATAATTATAAATTTACTAGCCGGTGTTTTCTCGAAACACCGACAACAGCATTCAGTGCAATATTGAAGTTATTGTCAGGGTCATTCCCTAATTGTTGTCTTCTAGATTCATATGACAAAGCAAAGAAGTATCTCAAAGAATTGGGCCTTGGTTATGAGTTAATCCATGTCTGTGACAATAATTGTGCGTTGTTTCGGAAGGATCTTGCCAATGTGGACAACTACCCAAAATGCAAGGAATCTAGGTGGGTAGATGCAGATGATGCCAAACGGCTTCCTAAAAAGATTTTGAGATATTTTCCTCTTATACCCTGGCTGAAGAGGATGTTTGCAAACAAAGCAACATCTGAGGAGACCCGGTGGCACAAGGATAAGCGGATTCCTATGGATAATGAAATGAGCCATCCAGCCGATGGCGAAGCCTAGAAAGACTTTGATGATGTGTATCCAAGCTTCGCTGAAGATGCAAGAAACCTAAGGCTTGGTTTAGCTACAGATGGGTTCAATCCATTCGGGAACATGAACACAACTTATAGCATGTGGCCTATACTTGTAAAGGTATACAATCTACCTCCATGGTCATGCACCGATGCATCCAACTACATCATGTCATTGCTCATCCTAGGACCAAAGTCTCTAGGCAAGGACTTTGGCATATTCTTAGAACCTCTCATTGAGGATTTGTTAAAACTCTGGGAGGGTGTCAGAACTTATGATACATTCACTGGTTCAAAGTTTGACCTTTGTGCTGCAGTACTATGGTGCATCCATGATTATCCAGCTTTGGGTGTATTATCAGGGCGAATTACTAAAGGTTACTATGCATGCATTTATTGCAATAGAGATCCATTGTCAAGGAGTCTTAGGAAAAAGATATGTTACATTGGACACCGTCGCTACCTTCCAAAATCTCACAAGTGGCAAAGAAGCTTGGCCTTTGATGGACACCGAGAAAACCGGGTTGAGCCACAAAAGTTGAGTATGGATGAGACATTGGAGTGTCTAGAGAAGGTAAAAGATGTTAGTCCTAGTAAGCATGATGGTAGCAAGAAAAGGAAGCGTGGACAGAAGGACAATGAGCCAAAATTGTTTAGTCGAAAGTCCGCTCTATGGAAACTACCTTATTGGAAACACTTGAAGCTGCCACATAATCTTGATGTGATGCATATAGAGAAGAATATATGTGATGCCCTTCTAGGCATAATACTCCGTCTTGAGGGCAAGAATAAGGATATAGTTAATGCGAGACTAGATTTGCAGGATATGGGCATACGACCTAAGTTGCATTTAGAAGAAGATGATGGCAATTCAGTTTCCATGCCAGAAACATGGTATGCCATGGAGAAAGAAGAAAGGGCTGCATTTTGTGGATTTCTAAAAAGTATTTGGTTTCCATATGGATATGCTTCCAACCTGACAAGATGCATTAGTGCAGATGGTTCCAAGGTGCAGGGCCTCAAAACCCATGATTGCCACATCCTGCTCCAAAGAATTTTACATGTCAGTCTCCGGGGACTAGTGCACAGGACATATATGAAGCAGTTGTAGAGTTGGGTAAATTTTTCCGAGAGCTTTGCAGTAGGAAACTAAAGGTTGATGTAATCAAACGGCTAAAAGCAGAAATCCCTAAGATACTATGCAAGATGGCGAAAATTTTTCCTCCTGCCTTTTTTGATGTGATGGTCCACTTGACTGTCCACCTTCCTGATGAAGCACTCCTAAGAGGTCATGTCCAATATGTATGGATGTACCCGATCGAACGCCAAATGGGCACTTTGAAGGGGTATGTGAGGAATAGGGCTAGACCTAAAGGATCCATCACTGAGGTGTACATAGCTAATGAGGCCTTGACCTTTTGCTCAAGGTACATGGAAGATGTTGTCACTAGATTTAATCGGGATGATGACAAATGGGATCAGGGAGCATCAGATAGTGACCTCTCTATCTTCCAGCATGGTGTTAAACTCTTGGGAGCCAACAGGCAGGCATATCTTGAGGACAAAGAATTTGACAAGATTTGTTGGTATGTGCTAAACAACTGTGACGAGGTCGTGCCATATTTAAGGTGAGTGTTTTTTTCTAAATTGTGTGTGCTAATAAACAAGAATGCTAAACATGCATGACAAATACATATTGTGAACTGTGTGTGCAGCAAGTTTAGAGAAGAGTTAGAGAAAGAAGGTGGCCATGATGTTGAGAAAAGGTTGGAAAAGGAATTTCCTGCTTGGTTTAGGAGTCATGTAAGTGGTTCCAAATTTATTTTTAACTTCATATGTTCTCCTGCATTATTCTTTTCATATATTTCAATTTTTCACTTATTTTGTTGTCTTATTAGATCAAGATGCTATGGAAGGATAATCGAGAAGAGGTTAGTGAAGGGCTATATGCAATATCATGTCGTCCTGACCTTAGAGTGAAGTTATGGGCATCATGCAGTGTGAATGGTGTTCCATACAACACTATCGACCGTGAAAGACAAAGGCAAACACAAAATAGTGGTGTGTTGGTGGATGGAACACATAACAGAGAGCTGACTGAATTTTATGGTCAGCTCAAAGAGGTAGTTGAGTTGAGCTACAACTCCAATTTGGAATTCATTCGAACTATGGTACTTTTTCGGTGTGAGTGGTTCAGTCAAGATGGCAAAGCTAGAACCATTAGAGATGATGGCCTTTTTAGATCCATCAATATAGAGAGGTTTTGGTACAAGTCTGACCCATTTATATTAGCAACTCAATCAACAAAGGTCTTCTACATGTAGGACACACAGTTTGGTGAAAATTGGCGTGTTGTCCAAAAATTTGAGCATAGGAGCATGTATGATGTCAATGAAACAGAATTGAGCATTGTTCACCAAGATGAATCTGGTTCTGATAATGAGCTTGGGGTGCAAGCTGATGATGATGATGATGGATTAGATGAGCCTGCACCAGTGCACCGACGTGTAAATGGAGAGAAATCTACTATTGCTGGTAACTTATAAGTTCTTATCAATAGAAGGGAAGAAGACATGGATGAAAATAGTGACTCTAAAGATTGTGAAGATGACACTATCTTTGAGTATTTTAGTGACAATGATAGGGATCCCATGGAACGTAATGATGATGATTAGATTAATTGTCATTTGTTGATGGAGCACAAACATTTGTAAGAGTGACTCTTTTGTTGGCAATTCACTGTCTTTTTTTTGGATGTTGATGTTATGGAATTTTAATAGATTCGGTAAAACCAATTGAGCATGCACTCATTCATACATTTTGTCAATTTTTTGGGATGTTGCCAACATTTTCTCATTTCAACAACTAACTCAAACAACTCATAGTTTCATACATTGATAGCAAGAACTAATTCATATAGTTAATTCATACATTGAACAACTCATTGAGACAACTCATTCAGACTAAGCTAATTCATACATTGAGACAACTAATTCACAACAGCTGTAGCTTCATGGGCTCGGGACCTTTACTGAACATGGCCACCAGGAGTGCTAAAAACACAGCAAGAATGATCACTGAACCACAACAGGCCTTGGCACATTTACTGAACACGGCCACCAGCTGTAGCTTGGCCTGCAGCTCCTTGGCCTCCTACTCCTTGGCAAGTGCCTTGGCCTAAAGCTCCTTGACAAGTGCACTGGTATCCTCCTTCTTCTTCACCAGTTTGGCATGCTTGGCCCATGCTTCTGACCTGGGAGTCTTTCGACCGCAGTGGCAGTTGACATCCAAAGTGTACGAGTAGGGGGGATGGCGATAGGGAATTGGAGAGGAGTTCGGGGACCGCTCCCCGTAGCGCTCCATGGAGCTCTAACCCTAACCGGGGAATGAGGTATGGCGGCGGCAAGTACTAGCCGGTGGAGTGGGTGTGCGGCGGCGTGTGCTGGCCGGTGGAGTGGGTGCGCGGCAGCGGGTGCTAGCTGGTGGAGTGGATGCACGGCGGCGGGTGCTCACCGGTGGAGTGTGTGTGCGGTGGCGGGTCCTGGCCGGCGCGTGGTGGCTGGCGGATTTGGGGGATTCGGGGATGGGGGGGGATTTCAGACCGTTGCATTCTGAGGTTGACGGGATAGGCCCACCCGGTCAGCTCTTCAACTGGCTAGACTCGGTTCAGCTTGGGGATGAGGCTGACCAGTGGGTCCATGATGGTCAAATGGTGGTCAAATCCATGATTTCAGTTCATTTCGAAGCAAATTTCAACCCAATTTTCAATGCAAGGTTAAGTGGTACATTAAAGTACAATTATTGTAGACCTCGTACACAAATGTTCATCATACGATGCATATCAAGTGTATAAGTATACTAAGCATGTATGTGAGATGTTATGAATGAAGTGCATAGCTATGTGTGTTCATGTAACCAAGCTTCTATGTGATCTTATGTAGTGCCTACCTATGTGTGTTGTTATAACAAAGCATGTTTATGATCTTATGTAGTGCATAGTTTAAGAAGTGCATAGGTATGATAAGAAGAGATAAGATCTTATGAAGTTAACCAAGCACACATAGATGTATATGATCTTATGAAGTTAACCAAGCACAAACTTTACAAACTAAGTTGTTGTATATATATGTGTGTTGTTAGGATCTTATTAATTGTTTAAATTCATTAATGCACACATTAAATAAGTATAAGGTATAGTGCACACATATAGTACTTGTATATCTCCCTATAATGTATAATGCACATAAAATAAGGGCACATGTATATCTCCCTATAATTTGAGAGCTCACATATTATCATCTTTCACATTTACTTTGTTAATCAAAGAATGTTTTCATCTTTCACATATAATGATTATATAATTTGTACTTGTGATGTATCAAAGAAGGTTACAAGTACTAAAAAACACCATTGTGGATTACTATAGTACTATAAAACATCATTATAAACACATGGAAATTGATGTCAAATTTACAGAAACAAATATCATTTTAGACCCCAAAAGCTAAAGAAAGAACCATTTTATTTTATTATGAGAAAAAAAAAAGAAAATACTTTCCAGCTCCTGCCTAACGCTCCGGCCATCGACTCGCATCCCCCGCCAAAACTTTGGTAGCTGCGAAAACCCCGTACTGCCCTCAAGCATCGCGGCTCTTCATTCACTACAGTAGGGACAAAATAGTAACTTCATGATGGACTATATATCCATGAATCCACTCCCACCGGGCCGACTAAACCTAACCGCAGCCTCATTTCACTCCTCCCGCATCCACTCCGCCTCCGCCCTCCTAGATCCACTCTGCCGCCGCCCTCCTAGTCCACTCCACCACTGCCCTCTGAGATCCACTCCACCGCCACCCTCCTAGAGCCACTCCACTGCCACCCTCTTACACCCATTGCATCGTGCCTAGATCCGCTCCGTCACTGCCCAAATCCACTCCGCCGCAACCTAGAAGCGCGATAGTCGATGGAGCCATGACCTACGACCTGAAGACGGAGGAGCCGCATGACCACATCGCCGAAGACAAGATGATGACCACGACGTCCACCCCAGCAGAGACACAACCCATCAACAATGCCTAAATGACCCACAACACGCCTCTGCCCCCCGAGCCTAGGTTCTGTCGAATGCTTCCCCTTTTAGGGATTAGGTTTTTGTTCTTAAAAAATGCTTCCACTGTGTGCGCTATAACTCTTCTAGTTGACTAGGTAGGGTTAGGGGTTAGGGTCTAGGGTCTAGGTATTACGGTCTAGGGATCAATTGGACTAAAATTTGTTTACAAATAGGGTACTATGAAAAGCTATGGGACTTGCAACTCGCGGAGAACAACAAGAAGATGGAAGCCTTGGGTATTCATACCTTGGCCGCTTCTCTTCGTAATAGCACGGCAAATGAATGTTCTCATAATCAGGACAAGCAAACAAACAAGAATGTTCGTGGGGAGGGGTCAGATTCATTCGAATATCTTCCTGGAGCTGAAGAGGGCTAGGAAGACGAAGATGAAAGTGTTTATAATAGCTTAGAAAAGGTCTCTTCTCAATCTCGGTTGGGTGTCTTTACATTGTGTTGTCCGATGTATATTGTGAGACTTATTTTCATGCAGGTTCTAATAACAGATTTATTTACCCTTCTGTATTAGGAAACTGACAACAGCAACAAGCGGGCTAGAGGATCGAAGAAGAAGACCAAGATGGCTCCAGGTGGCACCAAAAGAGTGAGGGCAGCTACAGGGAGTGAGACAGCTCCTAGAGTTGCAACAAGGTCTAGAAGGAAGTACACCACCAACCACCCAGCAGTTATGGCGGAGGAACAGTTAAATCCACAACCAAAGAACAATGCCGCAGCCACTATGGGATAAGGCGAAGAAGAACATCCCCCAAGTCCTGTTCTGGACTGGTCTATTTTTGATGACCCAAATAATGCAAATGAAGATGAGGTCACAGAAGAGTTAGATGTTGTTCCTCAAGGCAAGTAACAGACCATGCTTCCTCATATTCTTTGCTTTACTTGGACTACTCTAACTCTACAAGTGCCACCAATGTAGGTACACAACATGCTCCAAGAAAACCAAGACCGCCAACAAAAGGCAAATTGCTAGACAATATGACAAAATCTATGGGAAGAAGGTTGCTAATTGAAATTGCTGAAGGCAAGAGGTGGCCAGAGAAGCCTATACAAGCTGCTAAGCAAGCTTCTGAGGCTAGAATTATCACTAGGAAGAACATGCCCATCCTAACTCACTGGAAACATTACAAGAATGATGAAAACCAATTGAAAGAACTCATGGGCAAGTTATCTGTAAGTAAATTGATACCTTCCATATCTATTTGGTACCTTTAATATGTCACTATATAAAATGCTAAGAGCTAAATCTGATGGGTGATTGACTTCTGCAGGTTAGGTTGGCAGTTGATGACAAGCATAAGCCAACAGTGCAAGCCTGTAGCAATATGCTCCAAACCGCTGTACACCAGAGTAGATATTTGTTGAAGAAGAAGTACTTCAATGGTATACCAGCTAATGAAGTCAGAACAACTTCCCCTATTGCTAATCTTACTGACGAGTAGTGGCTTGAACTCATGCAGTTGTGGTCCAGTGCAAAAGGGAAGGTATGATGATGTTCTAAAAGACAAACTTTACTGTTTTATCTATGTTGTCTGCAACTTACATGTTTTTCTTATAGGAAGTAGCTGAGAAGAACAGGAACAACCGTGCTAAGGTCAGGCACCATCAAGCGATGGGATCTCGCAGCTACATCTCACACTTGTACGCATATGTAAGTGCTAGAACTATGGTACAATACATTGTATCTTATGAAAACATACATATCTATTTCCTATAAATTAGTCTAGATACAAAAGCTAATTTTCCTGCATTTCACGCTAAATACAGAGGGAGAGAAACAAGGACAGAGAAGTGGATGCAGTGGAGATGTTCAAGGAATGCCATACCAGCAAGAAGAAGGGTATGACCGATGAGGTCAAAGAAACAGTTGTAAGTGCCTACATATATGATTGATGGATAGGATGAGCATATATGTCAATTTATGTTCATATACAGTTGCTGGATGGGATTAGTACATGGAAAGTATGTTCGTATGCTTAAATGTTGTGTGTGGATGGTTCTATCTATGCTTATGAAATGGAAAGTTGGTCCTATATGCTTGCAGGATGGGATTAGTACATAGAAAAGATGTTCATATGTTTAAACCAATATATGCAATCATATGTTGTGTGTGCATGGTCATATCTGTGCCTATGAAACGGAAAGTTGTCCGTATATGCTTGCTGGATGGATTAGTACATAGAAGAGATGTTCATATGTTTACACTTATATATGCAATCAAATGTTATGTGTGCATGGTCCTATCTGCGCTTGTGAAATGGAAACTTAATGGATAGGATATTCATCTCTGATGTGACATGGGAAGTTATTGTTAACTGTGTTCATGTACATATATACATCAATATGTTTTGTGATGATTTTCATATCTTTGCTTGTGAAATGGATTATGTATAATTAACTTATCCTTTTTCTACCTGTTTGTTGTAGACTGCCATGGAAAATATGTTGGCCCAGCCTGCTCAAGATTTAGAGACACCAAGATCTAGTATTGAGATTGTCTCCAAGGTTCTCTCACAAACCAGTGCAACCTCTACATTCCTCAAGAATGCTAGTATTGAAACACCAGTAAGCAAATCTGTTCATCAGCGGCAAGAGAAGCACAACTTCGGGAACAGCTACAGGCGGAGAAGCAATGGGCTGATCTACTTCAAGAAGAAGTGGACACCCTGAAGAAGAAAGCTGAAGAAACAGAAGAATCAATGGCCAGGACCCAAGAAGTTGTGCTCAAGACCCAGCAAGAGATGGAGGAGTTCAAGAAGAAACAAGAAGCTAATGATCTATTACTTCAGTGCATTTTGACCCTCAACTCAGGTAATCGAGCTACTTAGCTTGCTCCTATGCTGCCTGGGTTCCTTGGAGTGCCATGGAGTGGTGCTGAGCAGTGTGGGTGCTGCTGGTCCTCATAATAAGTTACTAAACTTGGTCTGTAGATTATGTTGGTTGTGGACTTATCTGTGATTTGGTACCTTTACTTTGGAACTTGGTCTATCGGATGTGTTTGTGAACTTGTGGTTCCATGATGTGAACCTACGATGTGTGTGAACTTGTGTTTCCCGTGTTTGGGAACTTGGGTTGTATGAACAAAGTTTGTGATGTATGAACCTACATTTGTGCTTGATGTATGAACTTGTGCTGCATGTGTATGGAATGAGTGCTCAGGCCATACAACAATGCTACTGCCTGTGAATTATATCAAATTCGTCAAATTATTACTATGACGAAAAACAAACGTCATTACATAACAGCTGCCACGTCATCTCTCAGATGCTGCCACATCATCTCTCATGTGCTGACACGTAAATGAACATGAGAACGCCACATGTCAACCACGAAATCGTACACGTGTCAACCTCCCCGTCATACACGTGTCAACCTCCGCATCATACACGTGTCCACTTCTCCATCATACACGTATCCACTAGAACATCCGCTGAAACAGTTCAGTGACGGAGGCAAAATCGTCATGGTTGTAACTCTATCTGTGACGAAATACACCAAATCATCGCTGTGCAACAAATGTGACGCTACAAAGATGACGAATAGAATTTCGTCATAACTTCGTCACAGATATGTTTCTATGACGTTATTGGAATGTACTGTGACAAAAGTGAATGGTAAGTGGACTTTTTTAGTAGTGTCGCCCTCTCGCCACCACCGTCGGCACCGCCAGCATGCACCGCCCTCGCCCTCGCCCTGTAGTCCACGGACTCGTTGCCACTTAAGCACCGTGACCTCAATCTTGGGCAGGACGAAACCGGGAGGGGCCTCCGTCGCTGGTGGCGGCAGGCGTCGTGTCCCCTTGAAGCACGACGAGCCGTCGTTTAAGCACCGCGTCCGCGGCACCAGGTACGTCGTGGGTGTCGATGACGACGACCACAAGGAGGACAGCGACAAGAGGAGCGGATCGAGATTGGGCGGCCCATAGACGTGCGGCACGGCCATGGGGCTGCGACGGAAGCATGGATGCGGCAGTCCGTCAGGCGATCTCCACGTGAGTGAATCCACCTGCGACATCTGAAATCCTCGCGGCTCTCCATTTTTTTTTCTCCAGTTTGGATCTGGTGCGGGTGGTAGTGGCGAGATGTGATTCTGTTTGCTTGCTTGCTCTTTCCAGGACCCGCTCGTGTAAAATATTCCGTAATATCCTGCCCAACAGATCAAAAGTACGTTAGGCTAATGCTTCAAAGTTCAAATAATTCACTTTTTGTTGTAGTCCAGTAGGTCTAATCACTAATCAGATTCCTTTGACCAGAGTTCGCTTCTTGGGTGTGTGTCCCTGACATGTACTAGGAATTATAATTGTAGATCAGTGTTTCCTGGGTTCTCAGGTGTTCATCTCTACCACTAATTCTTTATAGTTTTAGCACACAGAGCATTCTCCTCCATGCCCGGGTAGAGCACGCCGATGCATTCTTTAGGGAGTCACCAATTCAGTTTGATGTCTCAGTGAAAGTTTACGCCATCCTGATCTCTGGGTTGGCTATTGTTGTGAAGCCAGAGAAGTATCAGAAGCTGTTTGATGAAATGATTGAGAGAGGGGTCGAACCTGGTGTGCCTGCCTATAATGTGCAGATTAACGCCTTCTGTCGAGGAGGGGTGTTGCACCAGTGCAGGAGCAGCTAAAAGGTACGCAACGCAACCGTGGGCTTGCCCCTGATGGTGCTACTTATGGTCCATTTATTGTATGAGTAATGTTGTGTCTATTTATTTATCTTGATTATCGATAGATAATTAACCATCTTTTGGTCAGCACATCTTTTGGTTAGGCGAATTACGCCTTGGCGATGAATCTTAAGTCGTGTTAAGGAGCTGAATAAGAACTTCATGAATCTCCAGACATATTTAATAGTTGGGGTGAGTCTTGCTATTTACGAAAAGCTAAATTGTGGGCATATTAAATAATAGTTGCTAATTACCATGTCTGCAGGCTGCAGTCGACTCGACTAGTTGAAATATTTGCACTTCTTTCAATTTCTGGGCTGGTGATTTAAGTGCCTTTCACATGGCTGCAGTTAAATATAGATAACTCATGATGTGAATTATCTTATATGTTTCTGAGTTCTGCCCATCCTACTTGCTTCAATGCAGTGCATGGTTTGAAGAGCTTCATATTCAGTTCTTATGGTTGATTATTCCAGATATAATCTATGTTTATTATTTTCAAATTCAATCAAGTATTGCTTGGTAACGTGCGATCTTTTTACTATTCTAGATCCATCCAATATGTGATTGAAAGGCTCAGCAATAGCAAACATGTTCATGGGAGTTCCCAATGCCACACCTGTCATACTAGATCATCTACGGACTCCAAAAATACAGCTGGTACTAATACTTCAGGTAAAGAAATATCCAGAGATCATGAAAGTTCTATTATAGTTACTAGACCTGATGACATGTCAGCACATATTAAGCCATCGATGTTTGGTTGTGCCCTGATGCATGTGTTTCCTCACTTCTTAATTCCTCCCTCCATTGTGTTATTCTTCCACTGCATAAAAGTTTTAATAGGTTGCATCTTGCACTGTGCAGCACTCCTCTAACTGGTGCGCATCTCAATATGGGCACCTGACAGGTAAGGAAAACACATACCCTTTTTCACAATTGATCATCATATATTTAATTCCAGTGCCCCAATTTGTATCTGTAAGATCATAATTAGGCAACACCTAGCAAATGGATGTGAGCATAGGAGGCATCTGAATAGTTTAAGTGTATAACAAAATGCCTATATTGAAATTGTCGAATCTTGGAAAATAGGACAGATGCAATTTACACGTGAATACAAAATTGGGAGTTTGGGACTATGTTTCAAGTATACCATGTACTGGATTCAGTTGTATCAGAAATCCAATAAATTCAGTGCTACAATCACCTAGAATTTTCGAAGAGCACATTAGTGGTTTATATATGCACATGTGCATTATTCAATCGCATCTATTCATCATTAAATAAAGCCTGCTAATTTTCTTCAACATAATTATACAATGAAGAAAAAATGAATCATAAAATTTACCTTTATGTGCCATAGCTTTATTCTTTTCAAAATTAATAATAGCTAATAGAATAAATTTGTAATTGATTCATGATCGGAGAAAATAAAGAGATTCATGGCTTGTTAAATAACTATATAGCATGCTGTTTTCTTACATAGTTGAATGGTGTTGTTTTCTTTCACAACCAATAACTCATGTTCTATAGTCCTAATGTAGTGGTAACGGTGGCGAAAGAATCTCATGACTCATTTTGTTATGTCCAAGTACCTGCTACTCTTAGACCAGCTCCTGGTGCACGCCCTCTCGGAGGCTATAGCTAGCCTATGAAGGTAACCTCTATGCTACTTATCACCTTGCCTTGATAACATTTTGTATTACATTTTCAATATATTGCTGATGGTAAATCTTGCCATGGACACTCAAGCGGATACATTATTCGACAATATATGCTTGCATAGAATAGACAAGCCACATATATTTATACAGTGAGTATAACATACTTTGTTTTAAGGTTTTGTGAGAGATTTTTCAAGACACACGGTATTACCCATGTGACAGGCACTAATATTTACATATATACTTGAATCTGTGTACATGATGGTATGGAGATGCGGCGGAACTTATTCGTGGAACCTATATACTCAAACTTTGTTTATTGGATTAAATGTCACTTTAACATCGTTATTTAGTTTCACAGTATTGTTATCTTATCGTGCGATCCGTGTGTTTTTAGTTTAAAAGTTTAGCAGTCCCGTAGCAACGCACGGGCATGCTACCTAGTGTATATACAAATATAAGAAAGCTTTTGTTCAGCAGCAAACGAGAAATTTGAGCAGCAAACGAGCTTGTGTCCAGCGTGATTCCTTGAGAAATCACAACGACGTCTTAATTGTCCAGCAGCAGGGCGACTTGGGCGGCGCCTCCATCCGTCGCCGCCAGCCCCTTCCCCACGCCACCACAGCCTGGTCGCCACGGGAGCTCGAGGTGGCTGGGCCACTTCTCCCTCCCTCCCTCTCTCTCTCGGAGGAGCTTCCGTGCGGACAGCAATCGGCGGTCAGTTCCCAGCAACGGCGAGCACGGATCCGGCAGCACCTTGACTGGATCTATGTCGAGGAGGGCGACAAGTTGGGGGCGGTGTCCTTGGCGGCGGCGCCAGCGACAGGATGCAGTTGAGGCTGCCGGGGCGGTGGTCACCTGGGGCCAGCTCGACTGTGCCCGCGTGCCTGCTACGGTGCTGCCTCGCCAAGGGGCGTGGCTCGACGACTGGGACTTGTAACACCCTGGTGTTAAGCATGCATTAAGCATTTGCAAATCATGAGCATAAGCATCATTATGCATATCATTTCATGTGAGTGCCTGTTTTAGTTAATAAAATGCTATGTTGTTTAGTACCCTGCTTAAAGTAGCACAAGTGCTTGATGTTTGACCACTAAAATAACTTAGAAAAATTTAGGATGCAATTTGGAGCAAAATTTATATTAACTATTTTCTCAAATTGTGCTTTTAAAATAATCTTCCAAAAATGAGGGTTTTGAATTAAATTGACTTTAATTCTATAACACAAAAACTATTTGGAATTTGACTTTGCTTCTTTTGGCAAAGTTGTAGAGCATAAAATTTGGAACAACTTTTGTTTTTGCACCAAATCCTGAAAATGATTTTATCTTGCTCAAAATAGAGTTTGGAGGCTGTTTATTTAGAAAATAAAAAGAAAATCTTTTTCATTTTGAAAACGGGCCGCTGCCTCGTTTTCGGCCCAATGGACGGGGCCGACCCAACTCGGCGCCCCGCTCCCGCGCGCCCGCGCCTGACCGCACGCAGGGCTCACCCGCCGCGTGGCCACCGGTGACCGGCGGCGAGGGGCGGTGCCGTCCCAACCACGCCCGACGCTGCGCCTTCAAGACGCCTGTCCGAGCCACGCCTCCCCCTCGCTCTCCATTCTCTTCTCCACGCCTCGCCCCACTCTCGCGCTCACGGCGGAGCCGCAGCAAGCAGCAGCGCCGCCGCGCCATTCGCCGGCAACGTCCTCCCCCATCCGTGCACCATTCTTCGATTCTTCCTGCACATTGCTCCGCCTTGCCTTCCTCTTCATCGTCGACCCACCTACGCCCGCTGGGGTCGAGGGTAAGGGTCGATTCGACCGCTTCTTCCACTGCCCGCCGTGGCCGAGCTCGCCGACGCTCGCGCCCACGCAGGCGACTTGCTCTGCTCCCCCTTCTTCTCCTCCTTTCGCTCGTGATAGAGCCGCCTTGTCTTGGCGTAGCTATTGCGCTCCTTCTCGCATCTCGCCGTTGCCGAAGTCGGCGTTCCTGCCGCCTTGCCTCGCCGCCGAGCCACCATGGGCGACAACAAGCTCGATTTCGAGCTTCTCTGGCCCCGCCACTTGCACTGCCGCGTCCGCCTTAGCACGGTGGTCACGATGGTGGTGACCTCATCGCCGGCAACCTCACCGACAGCGAGATCTCGCCAGTCAACCACGAGCCCTGCTCGGGTTTGACTGACCGATGGGGTCAATTGACCCGCTGGGTCCCGCCTGTCTATCTCTCTGGAGCGGTTTTGGGTGTAGATCCGGGTGCATCTAGCAAATAGGGCCGGCTGGATTTTCAGAAATGAGGAAAATGATTTCTAGAAAATCTTTTAAAATCTTTGAAAATGCATATCTTGTGATATATTGCTCCAAAAATGATGAAACAAATTTGTAGTGTTTCTTGTGAGTAGATATACAGTATAAAAATATTGCATGTCAGTTTTGAGATACTTTTATATAGAGCTTTATTTAATTCATGAAAATGCTGTTCTCTTAGGAAATGCATAGTAAATCTTATATGTATCAGAAAATGTGATTCCAATTTTATTAGTCTAGTTTTGGAATGTACTTTCTGTGATAAATATATGACGTGCATGTTCTGTGAAAGAAAATGGCTAAGTATTTTATGTGTATTAATTGTTGATTTCTTGTAAAATTTCTAGGGATAAAAATATGAATAATACGTGCATGTGAAACTTTTCCTACAGTGATTATGTGATGTGTAGATTGTGGGAAAAATATGAAATATGTAGTTTGACACTTTTCATAGTACAAAGTATTTTCAAGTGCTTAATTGCTATGTTTTTTGCCTTTTTAGTATAGGTTGTTATACTTATCCAATTGAAATGAAAATTTTATGATAGACTCCAGTAGATATTATGAGGCTACTATAATTTTCTTAGATTTTTATGAGCTTAGGAAATATAGGTTGCTGTTCAAGCCTTGTTTAAAATAGAATTAATTAAGATTCCTTAATGCATGTTTAGTTAAAATGAGTTGCTTTGGTGTATCTTTGAAGCACTAAATAACCTGCTGGTGTGATTAACATATTAGTGATGTATGATATGTATGCATGTCTTGTTTGTTATATGCTTTATTTTACCAGAGAGAAGATTTGCACCTACTCGGTAAATTAGAAATGAAATTGCTCATTTATATGCAAGCATTCATGTTCATCATACATCATTTTCATCCCATGCATATTTCTCATAGTCACACATACCTATGCATCATACAGGTTCCAGTAGTGGTGCTAGAAGAGCAGGTGGGAGCAGATCCATAGGAGATCCAAGCATAGGAGGTGCCCGAGGCCAAGGAGCCAGACGAGGAATCCCAGAGTGCGTGGACCACCAGCTTAGCTCATTTGAAAGAGGCAAGCCCCAGAGCATTCTAAGTCTCCTACTTTATAAAGCAAATAACTATATATAAGTTATATGTATATTGTTGCATTACGTTATAGGAGTTGAGTGAAACCATTAATGCATATATTATATCCTTGTCTACCTTAATATATCTTACCCTGCTAAGTCTAGGACCGAGTTAAATGCTTAGCCCTGCTTAGACCGGTAGCAGTCGGTGAATTCCTGTCACCGGCAACTGTAAGTGGTTACCTAGATACGTAGCTATGGATGCTATCATGGAAATATCCAAGTGTTGAGGGATAATTGGAGACCGGGCGGAATAAGTAGTGAGCAACCAGATAGGGTTCTGGGGTGCTTGTAGTTCCCGCATGTGTCGGTTAAGGACCGATCGTTGCTCGTCCCTCTTGTCATGTTGAACGCATGTCTCACATTTAGCTGGCTGAATAAGTCATTTCGACCGCGAAGCCAGTGGCACTATTCGGGCCAAGATCTACACGGGTGCGCGTATTGGTGCTGATGGGGGTATGATAGGGGCGTGAAGACTGAGCCCAAGGGTAGGCGAGGCCTGATTCCTGGTAGTCGGGCGGTCTCTGGGTATTGCGGCTCTTGTTTGTCCAGCGACGCTTATCGAAATAGTGTCATTGGTGACCTGTAGCTCACTTGATCAGTGAGTGTGATTTGTGTGAGGAATAAATCACCAGCTGGTTAGGAATCAATTCGAATCGCCATCGCTCCTGGATAGTGAGCACTTGACTCGAACTACAGCATTGTAGTAATGATGATGGAACACGAATGGTTATGTGGATTATGCTGGAAATGCTAAACCTGAGATGGTAACTTTGATGTTAATGGTTAATCAAGTGATTGCTTAGCATAGGTGCTTACCTAGATTAATAGGTTATAACAAAGATGATGCAAAAGTACTTAAAATGATTTATTCATGATAACTTATGCTTTTCGCAAATGAGTCAAGCTAGCCCCCTAAAAGAAAGCTTTGCATACTCTTTGGTGTCACTTTATTTCCGTTTAAGGCGGGTAAGTCTGGCTGAGTACATTCTCGTACTCAGGGCATTATTCCCATTGTTGTTGCAGATGGTCAGCTGTACTATGGTTACTGCATCAACTGTCTCTACCCAGCGATGGGCGACAACTAGGACCAAGGGCGTGGTCATTCCTTATGTCTCATCTATTGCTTTTGTGGGACTTGATCATTATATGACACTGTATCTGAACTAAGTGTGCGTGTATGGTTTCAAAACTATTTGCTCCCGCTACTTTATTTGAGAACTTGGTTTGTAATAACTTTATGTTCTAAACTCTGATGTATTCAAAATGATGTTGTGAACTTTATGTAATATGTGACTGTGGCTGCTAAACTTGTACGATCTTAGCTTGTATGTTGGTTGGTTTGAAATCCTTCATGATTTCACGGACTACTGGGTTTGTATGGACTCAAGTACGTTAATTTATCTGCTTCGACAGGTGATTTTCTTACTTAAGCCCATATAAATTGGTCGGTTCTGCTATAGCTGGTATCGAAGCAAGGTTTAGCAGGTTACAGTTCACATTTATATTTTAAAGAAAAGGATTTTGTTTACAAAAGCAATTGCCAACGTATGGTTATACACAGGTGTTTAAATCTCTGATTTAAAACTTAATAGTGTGCTAATGGTCATATCCTTTATGCCCAGTTAAGGACTCTATGTGGCTTATTTTAGTACTGACTTGGGGGTTCTTGCATCATATTTCTATTTCATTGCTCATACAGCGTTCTATTGTATGAGTGTCATTCGCTTGAATGGTAATGTATGGATCAATTTTCCTCTACGCCTTGGTAAGTGTGAGTTGTGAGAGCATGATCGGACACACAGCCAGTCTAGGGAAGTGCTTATATGGTGCTTGATTATTTACATGTTACACACATGTTTATATGACAGTGCCTTATGTGTGGGTTGTGCCGTCCGTTGTGGCGATGCCGTCAATAGGACGATGGTTCGGGTAGTATGCCCTACATGTATGTATATTGGGAATATGCATATGTGGGGGTGTGTAGATTAAATTCCTGCAATGCATTTTCATCTTGTGGGATGTGGGCTAAAATGAATTTTCTACAGGAACTTAACAATGCAATCGTGTAGTATGCATTAGCTTCGAATACAAGAGACCGTCTATATGCCACTGTCTATAATGCTAGAATTTATTTATTTTACTAAGTTTGTGAGAACGTACGCAACGTGCATGCATCATGTTATATGTCATAGCATTTCATTGCATGGTTCCTCCTCTTATAAATTGATTATCTCATTTTGAAAAAAAATTACAACTAAATCTTCGTTCTCACGAGAGTAATAATCTTGCTACAGATGGCACGCACGAAGCAGACAGCTCGCAAGTCCGCTGGAGGTAGAGCTCCCCACCACCAATTAGCCCCCAGGGAGCCCCACCGCAAGAGAAAGTTTTTGGGAGAGTTTGGCATGCCTACACTGTTGTGGAGGGTGCTGAATTCTATGGGGTACCCTGAAGGAAAGGAACCTCGCTACTATTGGAACTGTGAGCAATTGGGTGATGAGATGTTGATCTCAGTGGAGGCAGTTGTTCTCCTGCTCCGGCGGACGGAGCTCTCTGCCACGGCTCCCTCTCCTACTCCGGCGAACGGAGCTCTCTGCCGCGGCGCGCCCTCTTCCCCGTAGACAATGGTGAGTTCCTCTGTAGCAACCAACAAGAGAGGATGACATGTGGGTCCTACTCAGAGGGCAAAGTGGGCATTCTACATGATTGAACATGGTTCTGGAGCTGAGACTCTCTTTCTAGCCAAACACACTAAAAACACAGCTCCAACTCCACTCAGGGCCAGCTCCACCTAGATTTCTGGAGTGGAGCTGCTTTATCTAGAGTTGGAGCCATGCCAAACATGCCCTATGAGTCTTGGGGTAGGACTCCGGAGGAAGCTGCTAGCAGAGCTACTTTCGCTATACTGAGGGACATCATGGATAGGTTTCCACACAAGTTAGCCGCCGTAGTTGCTGGAGTCTTTCCGAGGGGTGATCCCGCTACTGCTGTGTGGGATCAGGCCGAGGGAAGAGCTCTAGAGAGAGGTTTAGGTGAGTTCTAGAACAGTGACAACATGGCGATGTGTGCCATGTTTGCATTGATGAAAACCTATGATGGATTGGAGTGTAGCCTTAGATGCATGTCTGGTGCACTTAGCTAGGCTCGTGATGACCTCCATCAGCTACAGCATGACCATGATAGTGAGATGGAGAGGCTATAGGTAGAGCTGACACAGGTGACTGAGCAGAGGGATCAGGCCATCCACAGGGATGAGGTGGCTAGGCAGGAGATTTAGACGCTGACTACAACCAACAGGAACAGTGAGCGCATGCTAATCCATGTTCTCCACCAGAGGAATGAAGCCTGGTCCAAGGAAGACGTTCTGAGAGCTCGACAGGTTGAGCTTGAGCAGTAGTTGGCCAATGCCGAAGAGTACAATGACAACTTGCATGAGGAGGTGCACTAGTTGCATAATCAGCTCCACCCTTTTGTTCCTCCTGGCATAGCTGAGATGGAGCCTGGTGTCATAGTGGCTGATGAGGACATGGAGGCTGCGGAAGATCCAAAGATGGAGGAAGATGAGAGTGAGGATGAGGATGGCAACGTGTCAGAGATGGACAGCGACCACGATGAGTAGATTAGTCGATGTTTCTCTAGTCGCTAGTTGTTTCTTTTGTGATCTTTATGTATGGCCTTAGACCTTAATTATGCTATGAGACCTCGATGTAATGTTGGAATTTGGATGATGCGTATGTGGTGATATCCGAACACCTAAAAATCCAGTGTATGTATGCTGGCAATTTAGGTTTGTATGAAAACGCTATGCGATGCCACGAAGTAATCTAATTAGTGATGTTATGTTGTGGATTGAATTATTGTGCCTCTATTTTATTGTATGAATTTATTCTCTCCAGTAAATTCTGTGTGGCATAATTATATGTTCACCTACGATTATTGCAACATCGCCTAATAATTACTTGTTGCTGAAAATGCAGATGGTGGATACTCGTTGTACCGTTGCTGGTGCCACTAGGGCAGGTGGTAGTGCCACTGGAAATGAGAACCGCGAACCGCCACCACCTCCTCCTCTCCCGTACACCGCAGAACGGTTCTTCGCGCAATTTCTGGGAAGTCAGCGCAACATGGAGAATATGCAGCAGAACATGGAAGCCACCTTACGCCACATTGCCGACAATACCCGCCGTGGGCTGCACCAGGGTGGACATGAAGTGAACTAATCTAGCAATTTCAAGGAATTCATGGACACGAGGCCGCCAATATTCAAAGAAGCGGCAGAGCCGTTGGAAGCTGATGAATGGATAAATACCATGGAGCAGAAGTTCCATGTGTTAAGGCTGATAGAAGAGCTGAAAACTAAGTATGCTGCCCATCAGTTGCAGGGGCCAGCAGGGATATGGTGGCCCCATCATCGCACCACTTTTCCTGCCAATACACCTATCACTTGGGAAAGGTTCACCACTGCTTTTTGCGGAAATTACATTCCATCTGGTATGACAGCTATGAGGGTCGTAGAGTTTATCAGGCTCACCCAAGGCACCAGAACGATGAAGGAATATATGCATGCCTTCAACAATCTTTCTCGCTATGTCCCCAAATTTGTTAACACAGATGCGAAGAAGATTGCGAGTTTCAAGAGAGGACTCAACCCCAAGATGTTGAAAACAATGGGTACTTCTAGCCAGACGGTGTTCAATGATTTCATCAGTGATTGTTTGACCCAAGAAAACAACAACAATGCCTACTTCGCATCTAAGAACCACAAGAGAGCTTTTGAGTCAGGTCCTTCACAAGCAAGAGCTCCTATGGCAAGTCATCCTCCGTACCATTCACCAGCACCTGGTGCAAAGTTTAGGCCACCTCAGAGGAGGAATCAGAACAACAAGTCATAGTAGAGGAACTAGAAACCTTTCAAGATGGCAGTACTGCAGGCAAGGATAGGACAGGGCAGTTCATCTAGAGCTGCTACTCTAGTAAGGGGACCATGCTACAACTGCAATCAATCTGGGCACTTTGTGAAGTTTTGCCCGTGTCCCAAGAAGCCGCAGAACCAATATCTAGCTCGTGTGCACTATACCACCATGGATGACATTCTTGAAGGAGAGCCCATGATAGTTGGTATGTTTTCTATCAACCAACATCATGTCGTTGTTTTGTTTGATTTTGGATCATCGCATTCACTTATAAGTCAAGCATTTGCAAGAAAGCATGAACAAAAGATAGTTGAATTGGAATGTGCTTATCGGATAAGTTCAGCTGGGGCTGATCTATTGACCAATCAGGTAGTTCAAGGGGCAACCCTCAGGATAGCAGACCGACAGTATAAAGTAAACCTGATAGTCATGCCCAGTTTAGTATTGGATGTAATCATGGGGATGCATTGGATGAATAAGATGGGGGTAGTGATTGATACTGGGAGTAGAACCCTTTCCCTCAAGGAACCTATTGGAGAAGGTACTTTTCAAGTAGTGTTGCCTCGAAGAATAGATCTTGCAAGTACAACATGTGCAGTCCAAACCACTCTTCTGACCGAGATTCCTATAGTGTGTGAGTTTCCTAATGTGTTCCCAGATGAGTTACCCGGTCTTCCACCAGATAGGGATGTTGAGTTTGCTATTGAATTAATCCCTAGAACACCACCGATCTTAAGAAAACCTTATCGGATGCCGCCCAATGAGTCAGCCAAGTTGAAAGTTCAATTGAAGGGACTAATGGACAAGGGTCTCATCCGACCAAGTAAGTCTAAGTGGGGTTGTCCCACACTGTTCATGAAGAATGTGGCAGAACCAACCAATTCATACAGGCTTAAGTAAGAAAATCACCTACCGACGCAGATAAATTAACATACTTAAGTCCATACGAACCCGGTAGTCTGTGAAATCATGAAGGATTTCAAACCATCCAACATACAAGCCAAGATCGTACAAGTTTAGTAGCCACCATTCATATGTTACATAGAGTTCGCAACTTCATTCAGATACATCAGAGCTTAGAACATAAGTTATTACAAACCAAGTTCATCATAAGTAGCGGAAGCAAATAGTTTTGAAACCACACGAACACACTTAGTGCAGATAGAGTGCCATATAGTGATCAAGTCCCACAAAAGCAGTAGATAAGATGTAAGGAATGACCATGCCCTTGGTCCTAGTTGTCGCCCATAGCTAGGTAGAGATAGTGGATGCAGTAACCACAGTACATCTGACCATCTGCAACAACAATGGGAACAAAGCCCTAAGTACGAAAATGTACTCAGCCAGACTTACCCGACATAAACAGAAAATAAGCGACACCAAGGAGTATGCAAGGCATTCTTTAGGTGGGCTAGCTAGACTCATTTGCAAAAAGCATAAGTTATCATGAATGAACTATTTTAAGTACTTTTGTATCAGTTTCATATAACCTGTTAATCTAGATAAGCACCTATGCTAAAGTAATCACTTGATTAACCATTAACATCAAGTTACCATCTTAGGTTTAGCATTTCCAACATATTCCACATAACCATCCTTGTTCCATCATCATTACTATGATGCCATAGCTCAAGTCAAATGCTCACTGTCCAGGAGCGATAGCGATTCGAATCGATTCCTAACCAGCTGGTGATTTATTCCTCACACAAACCACGCTTCCCCCGTCAGGGTCGCTTAGATCACCAATGACACTTTCTAGGTAGCCTCGGGACAAACAGGGACCGTAGTACCTAGGGGCCATCTGACTGCTAGGAATCAAGGCGCACCTACCCTTGGGCTCACTCTTCGTGCCCCTGTCGTCCCCCATTCAGCTCTAATACACGCGCCCAGCGGGTCGATCCCAGCCCGAATAGTGCCTCTAGCTTTGCGGTCGGAACGACTTATCCGGCCAGCTAAATGTGAGGCATGCATTCAATATGACAAGAGGGACGAGCAACGATCGGTCCTTAACCGACACAGGTGGAAACTACAAGCACCCTAGAACCCTGTCTGGTTGCCCACTACACATTCCGCCCGGTCTCCATTTATCCATCAACACTTGGTTATTTCTATTATAGTGTCCATAGCTAATTATCCAGGTAACCACCAATAATTGTCGGTGACCAGAAATCACCGACTGCTACTAGTCTAAGTAGGGCTAAGCATTTAACTCGGTCCTAGACCTAGCAGGGTAAGATATAATAAGGTAGACAAGGATATAATACATGCATCAATGGTTTCACTCAACTCCTATAACTTAATGCAACAATATATATAACTTATATAAAGTTCATTGCTTTATAAAGTAGGAGACTTAGAATGCTCCGAGGCTTGCCTCTTTCAAATGAGCTAGGCTAGTGGTCCACGCACTCCGGGAGTTCCTCTCCTGGTTCCTTGGCCTCGGGCACCTCCTTTGTCTGGATCTCCTGCAGATCTACCCCGGCCTGCTCTTCCGACACTGCTATCAGAACTTCCTCCTACGATCCTGTATGATGCTTAGGTATGCATGATTATAAAAGTCATGCATGGAATGAAATGAGGTATGATGAGTATGAATGATTTCATGTAGATGAACAATTTCATTTCTATTTTACCGAGTAGGTGCAAATCTCCTCTCTGGTAAAATAGAACATACAACAAACAAGACATGCACACATGTCACACACCACTCATATGTTAATCATACCAGCAGGTTATTTAGTGCTTCAAAGATACACCAAAGCAACACATTTTGACTCGACATGCATTAAGGAATTTAATTTAACTCCAATTTAAACAAAGGCTATAACAGCAACATATAATTCCTAAGCTCATAAAAATCTGAGAAAATTGCAGTAACATCCTCATGTCTACTGGAGTCTATCATAAAATTTTCACTTCAATTTGATAAGTATAACAGCCTATACTAAAAAGGCAAAAAGCATAGCAATTAAGCACATGAAAATACTTTGTACTATGAAAAGTGTCAACCAATAGATTTCATATTTTTACCACAATCTACATAGTATAGAATCACTGTTGAAAAAGTTCCATATACATGTATTATTCATATTTTTAGCCCTAGCAATTTTACAGGAAAATAGCAATTAATACACATAAATTAGCTAGCCATATTTTTCCATAGAACATGCATGTCATATATTTTTCATAGAAAGTACATCACATGAATAGATCCACAAAAGTGAAATCACATTTTTCTGATACATATATGATTTACTATTCATTTTACAAGATATTAGCAATATCAAGAATTAAATAAAGCTCTACATAAAAGTATCTCAAAAATGACATGCAACATTTTTAACATGTAGATCTGGTCACAAGGAACACAAAAAATTTTGTTTCAAACTTTTTGGACCATTTTTCACCCAGATATCAATTTTCAAAGCATTAAAATATTTTTTGGAAATCATTTTCTTTTAAACTGAAATTCCACCGAACCCTAATCTGCTAGGTGCACCCGGTGCAGTGCACCCAAAAACGTTGCCACGCTGGAGCCGAGGCAGGGGTCGTCGTTGACCGGCCGGCTCTCGCCGCCGTTGAGCTTGCTGGCGGTGAGGTCACCACCAGCGGCTTCCCCACGACGAGGCGGACCCGATGCGCCAAGAGCAAGCACTAGAGGAGCTTGGGAGCGAGCTTGCCAGCGCGCATGGCGACACGGCGGTGCGGCATGCCAGCGCACGGGCACTTCCCGACCACAGCAAGGCACGGGGAGGCGCACACGAGGTTCGCGAGGGCAAGGCGGTGCTAACACGCGCGAAATCGGAAGTAGAAAGGGAGCGAAAGGGGGAGGTCCACGGAGCCATGCCGCTCCGGTGAGGTCAGTCGTGCTCCAGTGAGCAATAGCGGCCAGCTCGAGCCTTACCACGTTGAAAGGAGACGAGCAACAGCTGCGCGATGCTAGGGCGAAGGCGTGGCGAAGATGGAGCGAGCTCCGGTGGTCAGGCGTGGCCGGGACGGCTACTCCGGTGATGGCGCGCGATGGAGCGAGTGCTGCTGCGGCTGCTGCTTGCACTGGCGGAAGAGAGGGCGAAGTGGAGGAGTGGGGAAGGGGCACGGCTCGACAGCGACTTAAGGTAGGTGCGCGTGGCATCGCGGGGCCCGCCGGGGTGCCACCCATATGCCGTTGCCGGCGAACGGCGGCCACGCGGCCGTCGTCCCCTGCGTGCGGTCGGCACAGGCGCGGTGCTCGAGAGCGGGAGTTTCGCGGGGCACAGGGCGTGGGGCAGGCCGGGCTGGCTTCGGCCGTGGGGCGAGAAGCGAGGCGACGGCCCGCTTCGTTGCTTTCTTTTTTTAAATTTAAATTCAAACAGCCACAATTCAACATTTTGAGCAACTTAAAAGCATTTTAAAGATTTGGTGTAAAAACAAAAGTTGATCCAAATTTTATTCTCTACAACTTTTCTTTAATGACCAAAGTTAAAATCCCAATAGATTTTGAATTAGAGAATTAAAGTCAATTAAATTCCAAAACCCTTATTTTGAAGATTTATTTTAAAAGCATAATTTGGCAAAACTTTAAATATAAACTTTGCTCCAAATTGCATCCTAAATATTTCTAAGTTATTTTAGTGATCAAAACAAGAATTCATGGCATACAAACATGAGCATGGCATTTCACATTATTTTAAACATGATGAATTTCAATTAATTGAAGCACCACATGAAATGATACTTCATGTCTTTCGGAATGAAATGCAGGAATGATTCTTATGCATGTTGTGATGAAGATTATGCTCATGAGATGAAATGTTCATGCACGCTTAACACCAAGGGTGTTACAGCTCTTCCCCCCTTATAAAAATCTCATCCCGAGATTTTGAGTTACGAACCATTGATTATAAAAGTTTTCGTAAGCCTTTAGTAAGTATTCTTCTGTTTCCCAAGACGCATCACTGTCATCGTGATGACTCCACTATATCTTGTACATTCTCACCACTTTGTTTTGAGTGACTCTGTCCTTAACATCCAAAACTCGTACCGGTTGCTCATGGTACTCCAAGTCTGAACCAATCTTAAGGTCCTGGGATTCTATCCTTTCCTCTGGAACACGTAAACACTTCTTCAATTGTGATACATGAAAAATTGGAAAGATCAAACCCATTGCTTCTGGCAACTGTAATTTGTAAGCCACTGGACCCTTCTTTTCTAATATTTTATACGGTCCCACAAACCTAGGAGCAAGCTTTCGCTTTACCCCAAACCGTTGTACCTTCTTCATCGGTGTCACTTTTAGATAGACGTAGTCACCTATTTCAAACTCAAGCAGTCTTCTTCTCTTATCCGCATAACCTTTCTGACACGACTGTGTGGCTTTCATGTTTTGCTGGATAATACGGACCTTTTCCTCAGCCTCCTCAACAAAATCAATACCATAATACCTTCTTTCTCTAGGCTCAATCTAATTCGGTGGCGTTCTACACTTTCTGCCATATAATGCTTCAAATGGAGCCATCTTGATACTCTCTTAATAACTGTTATTATAACTGAACTCGGCTAAAGGTAACCATGATTCCCATGAACTTTTTCAAGATAATACACAAGCTCTCAGCATATCTTCTAGCACTTGATTAACTCCCTCGATCTGGCCAGCAGTCTGTGGGTGGTTAGCGGTACTACGAATCAAACTGGTACCCAAACCTTTATGCAAATGTTCCCAAAAATGAGCGGTGAACTATGACCCTCTGTCAGACACTATGATTTTCAGTATACCGTGAAGTTGAACAATTTCAGCAACATATCTTTCAGCATATTCAAGTGGTCGAAATGTTATTTTGTGATGTAGACTAGGCCCGATCTTCTGAAAGGTATGATAGCGTTGATTGGTGGAGACTCGACGTTCATGATCTAGGCTTCGAACCAAGACTGATTCAGACCCCCGCAACCGTTACACCACTGCTCTGTTGGTTATCAATCACGCAAACGCAATTGACCTCGCCGAGAAGGCTTTCTTGCAAGCGAATTGAGAACACAAGCAAGAACGAGATAAATGCAATCTGAAATTGCAAATAAATATGAGGCTTATGATAATGAGAAAGAGTTCAAGTCTTTATTCAACAGGACTAATCGCCACAGGCGAACAAGATCAAGAACTGGGGCCCTGGTTCACAGCAAGCAGCCTTGGCGGCGACAGTTGCAGCAAAACAATGTCTATTTCATGAGGAAATCAAGAACTAAATAAAACCCAAACCCTAAGGAGAGCGATGGCTGCTATTTATAGAGTCTTGGGCGTCACCCCCCAGGATGCGCCCCATAATGGGCCTAAACATGATACACGGTCCAACGGACCAAAAGACGGTGTCACAGCACCCTGGCAGATTCTAGATGCTGACTTGTTTTGACGATTCCTATTGAGTTCGAAGGTATTTTGACGTGAAACCAATTGGGTTGGCTTGCTTATCCAATTAGCTTTCCATTCATATGTGGATCATAAAAAACGGAGTCCGGATGCGTCCTGGGTGACCAATTTAAGGCAGACTAGTCCTGGAACCCGAGACAGACTCGAACTTGAGTTGCTTTGGGCCTCCACCTTGGGGACTCGAACCGAATTAGCCTCGGACCTCCTTCTTGACTTCGGACACCCTCGCTGATCTCCTTGGTCTCCATATGGTTCTCCAAGCATGGTCATATGTATGGAGGTCATGTCCTCATCATCCTCCCTTTCTTGACGAAAAGCCGTCCTCGACGTCGATTTTGCTTGAAGTCGATCCTGCACAACATGAGGACAAACGAGGTTTCCAAAATAATAGGAATGGACAATGTTGTGAGAAAGAATATGACCACAGTGTCCAGGTTTGTAGCATGTCTTGTCCTACAGACATGTAGTCTGCTCGGTTGAAATACACACAATCTTTGCCAATACTATCCTACAAATGATTAGTACTAACAAGAAATATATGCTCCCTTTCTCTGGATTCCACTTGTGTTCGAAAAGCAAAACTAGAAGAATATGGCATAACAACAGTGTTGATTTTACTATCCTCTAGTTGATCATTAATTTGTACAACAAAAGGAGAATTCGGATTTGTACAAATATAAACTCGTTGTATCAAATATTGCCCTTGGTTGTTAGATTTACCAAAAACATGATATGTATGTCTAGAGAACCATGGCAAATCAGCATATGCATAAAGTTTCTCCTCTAAAGAACTAAGATTACATGGAACATCAAATTCAATGTAACCCAAAGTACTTAAAGAAGACAACAATTTCAGTTCATCAACTTCACTAGCATTATGAATAACTAGTCTATTTTCAGCACAAGTGCTCGATTTCAGCACACATATATCATGATCATTCTTCAATGATTGCATAGGTATAACATAAATATCATCATGCAAGTCATCTTCATCACAAGAAACATCAAGCAAATCATCTTGTGACAAAGGTAAATCAAGCGAAGGCTCCACTAAAATTTGCTCTATCATAGCATGATTGGTGAAAAAATTCAGCACTATCAAGAGAACTCTCACCTTCCATGAGTTTAGTATCGTGGCCATTACCTTTGCTCTCATGTTCAGCAGGCGTAATAGTTGATGGTTCTGACTTTTCACATGAGGCTGTGAGCATCTCCTTTTCTGTCACGTCATCCTCGCTCTTTTGTACATTGTCCTACAAAAGGTTAGGCATAGCAGGAGGAATAACAAGAGATTGATCTAGTTGATGCACCTCATCATTTGAATTAATTACAAGAGATGGATTAACAAATTTTTCTCTCATAAGATGTTTCATATCATTCCAAGTTTGAGGTTTATCAGAAGGATCTAAAGACTCCCACCAAGATAAAGCAGAATGTCACAAAACACTAGCTGCATTTTTTACCTTCCTCCTTGGACACATAAAGCGAGTAGCAAATATGTTATCGATGGCAATTTCCCACTCCATGTACTCATCAGCACCTATACCATCATAAGTCGGTGGATACGAACAACCTGTCATTGTTAGAAGACAACAAAAGACAACACAAAAGTATTATCCCTATCAACTACTTAGGTTGTGGACAAGGAAAAAAAACAAGGCACTCAACTCTCAAGCGTCTTACCACGGTCTTACAAGTGTTCTTACCAAAGCAACAGGCGGTGTAATCGGTCGGTGACTGTGATACCGTTGTAGCTTGAGTGTAACAGTTGCAAGGCGAACCTGTACTTGGTTAGAAGAAAGTGGAGCTTGGACAAGGCACAATATAGTAGCAAGGAATAGCAATAATTTAATTCAGAAATTGCAAGATTGAAAAGTAGTCCCAAGCTAGTCTATGTCGCTGGCCCAAACTGGTCCTAAACCTAGTTCAAGCAAGCAATACAATACAACTCAGCACAAGGACTCAAAAGGATGCAAGCACTTCTGAACTTTTTTTTCACTTTCTTTTTCTTTCCTTCTTTATTTTTTTCTCTCTTTTTTTAGGTGCGGCTTTTTTTTCCTTCTTTTGGTTTTTGCACCTCTTTGCCTTTTTCTTTGTTTTATGTTTTTTTATCTCACAAAAGTGCCGCACATAAGAGATTAGACTTTAGATATTTCCACCGTGGAAGAAAAATACTTAACCGAGGAAGCCGTAGAAGGAATTGCTAGACAAAACAAACTCAATCATGCAACCCACTCCGTGACTATTTCAGATCCAAAGAAAAACTAGAGATCAATCTGATGCAAGCCACACTAGGAAACAAGACTTGACACTAGACCAAGAACAAGATCAGAACACAACGAACACTAAGACGCGGCGAGGGACGACAGTTCAATAAAGCAAACTAAAATTAAAAAAATTGCAAAGGCACAGCGGGGCTATAGGACTAGAGATATGTGATAGTGTATATTTTTTTGGCTTTTGTGGACTATAGGTAAAACAAAAACAGTAGCAATCTAAAGGGGAAAACAAAGTTATACCTAACGGGCAACAAGGTCTCTGATACCACTTGATGTAGACTAGGCCCGATCTTCCAAAAGGTATGATAGCGTCGATTGGTGGAGACTCGACGTTCACGATCTAGGCTTCGAACCAAGACTGATTCGGACCCCCGCAACCGTTACACCACTGCTCCGTTGGTTATCAACCACGCGAACGCGATTGACCTCGCCGAGAAGGCTTTCCTGCAAGCGAATCGAGAACACAAGCAAGAACGAGATAAATGCAATCTGAAATTGCAAATAAATATGAGGCTTATGATAATGAGAAAGAGTTCAAGTCTTTATTCGAAAGGACTAATCGCCACAGGCGAACAAGATCAAGAACTGGGGCCCTGGTTCACAGCAAGCGGCCTTGGCAGCGACAGTTGCAGCAAAACGATGTCTAGTTTCACAAGGAAATCAAGAACTAAACAAAACCCAAACCCTAAGGAGAGCGACGGCTGCTATTTATAGAGTCTTGGGTGTCACCCCCCTAGACGCGCTCCCTAATGGGCCCAAACATGATACACGGTCCAACGGACCAAAAGACGGTGTCGCAGCACCCTGGCAGATTCTGGACGCTGACTTGTTTTGACGATTCCTGTTGATTCCGAAGGTCTTTTGATGTGAAACCAATTGGGTTGGCTTCCTTATCCAATTAGCTTTCCATCCATATGTGGATCATCGAAAACAGAGTTCGGATGCGTCCTGGGTGGCCAATTTAAGGCAGACTGGTCCTGGAACCCGAGATAGACTCGAACTTGAGTTGCTTTGGGCCTCCACCTTGGGGACTCGAACCGAATTAGCCTCGGACCTCCTTCTTGACTTGGACACCCTCGCTGATCTCCTTGGTCTCCATATGGTTCTCCAAGCATGGTCATATGTATGGAGGTCATGTCCTCATCATTTTGACTGGTAGAAAGTGAGCTGACTTTGTAAGACGATCCACGATTACCCAAATTAAATCATTTCCTTTTTGAGTGGTGGGAAGTCCGGTAATAAAATCCATACTTATATCTTCCCATTTCCAACCTGGAATAGACAACAGTTGTAACAAACCTACAAGTTTCATATGAATAGCCTTAACTCTACAACACGTATCACATCTAGCGACATAAGCTGCAATCTCTTTCTTCATCTTCGTCCACCAATAATGAGATCTCAGTTCTTAATACATTTTGCCACTTCTAGGATGGATGGATAGCTTAGAGAGATGAGCTTCATCCATGAGTTGATTTCTGAGTTCTCTGTCCTTGGGTACAATAAGACGATCATTAAACCATAGTACACCTTGTTCATCTATTCCAAAATGCTTAATTGACTCCTTTTTCATGTTCTCCTTGATATGGAATATTCCCTTATCCATTTTCTGACCTTCTATGATCTTACTCTCAAGAGTGCGACTAATCTGAATATTAAGTAGCACCTCAGAATGCATCAGGTTGAACCCATCTTCAAACAATGGTTGCAAGACATGGCAATGCGATTTCTGACTCAAAGCATCTGCCACTACGTTTGCCTTGCCTAGGTGATAGTGCACATTCAAGTTGTAGTCCTTGATTAGTTCTAGCCATCTTCTCTGTCTCATATTCAACTCTGGTTGGGTGAAGATGTACTTGAGACTCTTATGATCCGTGTATATGTTGCACACATTTCCAAGCAAGTAGTGTCTCCAAATCTTCAAAGCATGCACAACTGCAGCAAGCTCTAAATCGTGCGTTGGGTAATTAACTTCATGCTTCCTTAACTAGCGTGAGGCATAAGCAATCACCCGTCCTTCTTGCATAAGAACACAGCCTAAACCTATTTTTGATGCATCGCAAAACACTTCAAAAGGTTTCTCTATGTCTGGTTGCGCTAGAACAGGAGCAGTGGTTAGCAATTTCTGCAAAGCATGGAAAGTTGCTTCGCACTCCTTGGTCTAGGCGAACTTTTTATCCTTCTATAACAAACTTGTCATAGGCTTGGCAATTTTTGAGAAATCTGGTATGAAACGACGATAGTACCCAGCCAAACCAAGAAAACTCTAAATCTCATGGACTGTAGTCGGCGCCTTCCAATCCATAACATCTTGCACTTTGTTGGGATCTACCGAAATTTCATCTTCGGACAGAATATGACCAAGAAAAGGAACTCTCTTTGACCAGAACTCGCACTTGCTAAATTTGGCATGTAACTTATGGTCTCTGAGCCTGTTCAAAACAATTCTCAAATGCTCGGCATGATCCTCTTTGTTCTCCGAATATACTAGAATGTCATCAATAAACATGATCATGAACTTATCCAATTCTGGCATAAAGACCGAATTCATAAGATACATAAAGTATGCAGGAGCATTCGTCAAGCCAAAAGACATGACAAGATACTCATACAACCCATATCTAGTAGAAAAAGCGGTTTTAGGTATATCTTGCGGCCTGATCTTGATCTGGTGGTATCCAGATCTCAAATCTATCTTAGAAAACACCTTGGCCTTGCACAATTGATCAAACAAGATATTAATTCGAGGTAAAGGATACTTGTTTTTAATTGTCACAGCATTAAGTGGCCTGTAGTCCACGCATATTCGTAAAGAGTAATCCTTTTTCTTCTTTACGAACAGTGCAGGACAACCCCACTCAGACTTACTTGGTCGGATGAGACCCTTGTCCATTAGTCCTTGCAATTGGACCTTCAACTCAGCTAACTCATTGGGCGGCATCCGATAAGGCTTTCTCGAGATCGTGTGGTACCAAGGATTAATTCAATAGCAACTCAATATCCCTATCCGGTGGAAGACTGGGGTAACTCCTCCAGGAACACATCCGGAAACTCACATTCTACAAGGATCTCAGTCAGAGGGGTGGCTTGGACTGCACAGGTTGTACTTGCAAGATCTATTCTTTGAGGCAACACTACTTGAAAAGTACCTTCTCCAACAGGTTCCTTGAGGGTAAGGGTTCTACTCCCAGTATCAATCACTACCCCCATCTTATTCATCCAATTCATCCCCATGATTACATCCAATACTAAACTAGGCATAACTATTAGGTTTATGCGAAACCTCTTATCTCCTATATATAGGGTTACCCCTGAACCATCTGATTAGTCAATAAATCAGCCCCAGCTAAACTTATCCGATAAGCACATTCTAGTTCAACTATCTTTTGTTCATGCTTTCTTGCAAATGCTTGACTCATGAATGAATGCGATGATCCAGAATCAAACAAAACAACGGTAGTATGTTGGTTGACAAAAAACATACCGGTAGTCACGGACTCTCCTTCAGGAATGTCATCCATGGTGGTATAGTGCACACGAGCTTGATATTAGTTCGTTGACTTCTTGGGATACGGGCAAAACTTCGCAAAGTGCCTAGATTGATTGCAGTTGAAGCACGGTCCCCTTACTTGAGTAACAGCTCCAGATGAACTGCCTTGTCCTGTCTTTGCCTGCGGTATTGCCATCTTGAAAGGCTTCTAGTTCCTCTACTGTAACTGGTTATTCTGGTTCCTCTTCTAAGGCGGTCTGAACCTTGCACCAGGTGCTGGTGAACGATACGGAGGACGACTTATCATAGGAGCTCTTGCTTGTGAAGGACCTGACTCAAAAGCTCTCTTGCAGTTCTTGGAGGCGGAGTAAGCATTGTTGTTGTTTTCTTGGGTCAGACAATCACTGATGAAATCATTGAATAGTGTCTGTCTAGAAGTACATATGGTTTTCAGCATCTTGGGACTCAAACCTCTCGTAAAACTTGCGATCTTCTTCGCATCTAAGTTCACAAACTCTGGTGCATAATGGGAAAGGTTGTTGAATGCATGTAGATATTCCTTCATGGTTCTAGTGCCCTGAGTGAGCCTCATAAATTCTACGACCTTCATAGCTATCATGCTAGGTGGAATGTAATTCCACAAAGGCGGTGGTGAACTACGTCCAGGATATAGGAGCATTAACTAGAAAAGTGGTCCGATGATGCGACCACCATATCCTGGCTGGACCTTGCAACTGATGAGCTGCTACTTTGTGTTCAGCTCTTCTATCATTCTCAGCAACCAGAACTTCTGGCTCCATGGTATTGATCCATTCATTAGCTTCCAAAGGTTCTACAGCTTCCTTGAATATCGGTTGGCTTGGTGTCCATTGAAGGTCCATGAAGGTACTGTAATCGGTTCACTTCATGACCACCTAGATTATTGCCATGATGGGTGTTGTCAGCAATGTGGCGCAAAGCCTCTTCCATGTTCCTTTGCATACCCTCCATGTTGCGCTGGCTTCCCAAAAATTGCGCAAAGAATTGTTCTGCGGTGTACGGGGAGGAGGTGGTGGTGGCGGGTCACGGTTCTCATTTCCTACGCCACTACCACTTGCCTCGGTGGCACCAGC
The DNA here is from genome assembly GCF_019320115.1 of Miscanthus floridulus. Lineage (NCBI taxonomy): Eukaryota > Viridiplantae > Streptophyta > Magnoliopsida > Poales > Poaceae > Miscanthus > Miscanthus floridulus. Next base: position 3,549,610 of record NC_089595.1, read on the forward strand.
AATGGTACGACGCGTATCCACCATCTGCATATTTCAGCAACAAGTATGTATTAGGCGATGTTGCAATATCTAGATGTGAATGTAAAATTTTGCCATACTGAATTTACTGAAGAGAATAAATTCATACAATAAAACAGAGGCACAATAATTCAATCCACAACACAACATCTCTAACATTACTTTATGGCATCGCATAGCGTACACATACAACCAAAATTGCCAGCATACAAGCACTAGACTTTAGGCGTTCGGATATCGCCACGCAAGCATCCAAAGTTCCACTTTCCATCAAGGTCTCAACATCATACTTAGGTTTACATGCCCTACATAATAGATCACAAAAGAAATATCTAGCAACTAGAGAAGCATCGACTAGTCTACTCGGCGTGGTCGCTGTCCATCTCTGAAATGTTGCCATCCTCATCCTCACTCTCATCTCCCTCCATCTAGGATCTTCCTCAGCCTCCATGTCATCCTCAGCCAACATGACATCAGGCTCCATCTCAGCTACACCAGGAGGAACAAAAGGGTGGAGCTGATTGTGCAACTGGTGCACCTCCTCATGCAAGTGATCATTGTACTCTTCGGCATTGGCCAACTGCTGCTCAAGCTCAACCTGTCGAGCTCTCAGAACATCTTCCTCAGGACCAGGCTTCATTCCTCTGGTGGAGCACATGGATCAGCATGCGCTCACTGTTCCTGTTGGCTGTAGTCAGCCTTTGATCTCCTGCATAGCCACCTCATCCCTATGAATGGCCTAATCCCTCTCTAAGTCACTGTGCCAGCTCTGCCTATAGCTTCTCTATCTCACTATCGTGGTCACACTATAGCTGACGCCTGTCCTCATGAGCCTGGCTAAGTGCACTAGACACGCATCTAAGGCTACGCTCTAGCCCATCATAGGTCTTCATTACTACAAACATGGTACTCATCGCCATGTTGTCACTATTCTGGCTCTCACCTGAACCTTTCTCTAGAGCTCTTCCCTCGGCCTGATCCCACATAGTAGTAGCAGGATCAACCCTCAGAAAGGCTCCAACAATTGCGGTGGTTAACTCCTATGGAAACCTTTCCATGATGTCCCCTAGTATGGCAAAAGCAGCTCTACTAGCAGCTTCCTCAGGAGTCCTGCCCCGAGACTCATAGAACCAACATCCCTAGTTGGGGTCGTCTCCTCTGGCGAGAACAACTGCTTCCACTGAGATCAACGTCCCATCACCCAACTGTTTGCGGTTCTAATAGTAGCGAGATTCCTTTCCTTTAGGGTACCCCATAATTCAGCACCCTCCACAACAGTGTAGGCATGCCAAACTCTCCCAAAAACTTGCTCTTGCGGCGGGGCTCCCTGGGGGCTAACTGGTGATGTGGAGCTCTACCTCTAGTGGACTTGCGAGCAGTGAGCTTTGTACGGGCCATCTGTGACAAGGTTACCATTTACTGTGAGAATGGAGATTAAGTTGTACACTTTATCCAAAAGAGATAATCAATTTATAAGGGGAGGAACAATACCATGTAATGAGATGAACATATAACATGATGCATGCACGTTTCTTACGTCCTCACAATCCTAGAAACAATAAATAATTTCTAGCGATATAGACGGTGGCATACACATGTTCTCTCATATATACGAAACTAATTCATACTACATGATTGCGCTGTTAAGTACCTACAGAAAATTCATTTTAGCCCAAACCCCACAATATGTATATCATGCATTGCGGAATTTAAAATCTACGTACTTCCATATATGCATATTCCCAATATACATACATGTAGCACTTACTACCCAAACCATCGTCCTATCGACGGCATCGTCTCAACTGACGGAATTTCCCACACATGTGATACCTTCATACGAACATGTGTATAACATGTAAGTATTTCAGCATCAGATAAGCACTTCCCTAGACCAGTTGTGTGTCCGATCATGCTCTCACAACTCACACTTACCGAGGCATAGAGGCAATTGATCCATACATTACCATTTAAGCGAATGGCACCCATACAATAGCACGCTGTATGAGCAACGAAATAGAAATATGATGCAAGAAACCCCAAGTCAGTACTTAAAGAAGCCACCTATTGTCCTTAATTGGGCATAAAGGATATGACCACTGGCATACTCTTAAGTTTTAAATTAGAGGTTTAAAACACATATATAACTATAAGTTGGTAATTAGTTTTGTAACACAAAAATCCTTTCGTTTTAAATACACATGTGAACAGTAACATGCTAAACCTTGCTCTGATACCAGCTATGGCAGAACCGACCAATTCATATAGGCTTAAGTAATAAAATCACCTGCCGACGCAGATAAATTAATGTACTTAAGTCCATACGAACACGGTAGTCCATGAAATCACGAAGGATTTCAAACTATCCAACATACAAGCCAAGATTGTACAAGTTTAGCAGCCTCCATTCATATGTTACATAGAGTTCGCAACTTCATTCGAATACATCAGAGCTTAGAACATAAGTTATTACAAACCAAGTTCATCATAAGTAGCGGAAGCAAATAGTTTTGAAACCACATGAACACACTTAGTGCAGATAGAGTGCCATATAGTGATCAAGTCCCACAAAAGCAGTAGATAAGACGTAAGGAATGACCACGCCCTTGGTCCTAGTTGTCGCCCATAGCTAGGTAGAGACAGTGGATGCAGTAACCATAGTACATCTGACCATCTGCAACAACAATGGGAACAAAGCCCTAAGTACGAAAATGTACTCAGCCAGACTTACCCGACATAAACAGAAAATAAGTGACACCAAGGAGTATGCAAGGCTTTCTTTAGGTGGGCTAGCTAGACTCATTTGCGAAAAGCATAAGTTATCATGAATGAACTATTTTAAGTACTTTTGTATCAGTTTCATATAACCTGTTAATCTAGATAAGCACCTATGCTAAAGTAATCACTTGATTAGCCATTAACATCAAGTTACCATCTTAGGTTTACCATTTCCAACATATTCCACATAACCATCCTTGTTCCATCATCATTACTATGATGCCATAGCTCGAGTCAAGTGCTCACTATCCAGGAGCGATGGTGATTCGAATCGATTCCTAACCAGCTGGTGATTTATTCCTCACACAAACCACGCTTCACCCGTTAGGGTCGCTTAGATCACCAATGACACTTTCTAGGTAGCCTCAGGACAAACAGGGAGCGCAGTACCCAAGGGCCATCTGACTGCCAGGAATCAAGGCACACCTGCCCTTGCGCTCACTCTTTGCGCCCCTATCATCCCCCATTCAGCTCTAATACGTGCGCCCAGCAGGTCGATCCTAGCCCGAATAGTGCCACTAGCTTCACGGTCAGAACGACTTATCCGGCCAGCTAAATGTGAGGCATGCGTTCAACATGACAAGAGGGACGAGCAATGATTGGTCCTTAACCGACATAGGTGGAAACTACGAGCACCCTAGAACCCTGTCTGGTTGCCCACTACACATTCCGCGCGGTCTCCATTTATTCATCAACACTTGGTTATTTCTATTATAGTGTCCATAGCTAATTATCTAGGTAACCACCTATAATTGCTGGTGACCGGAAATCACCAACTGCTACCAGTCTAAGCAGGGCAAAGCATTTAACTCAGTCCTAGACCTAGCAGGGTAAGATATAATAAGGTAGACAAGGATATAATATATGCATCAATGGTTTCACTCAACTCCTATAACTTAATGCAATAATATATATAACTTATATAAAGTTAATTGCTTTATAAAGTAGGAGACTTAGAATGCTCCGAGGCTTGCCTCTTTCGAATGAGCTAGGCTGGTGGTCCACGCACTCTGGGAGTTCCTCTCTTGGTTCCTCGGCCTCAGGCACCTCCTGTGCCTGGATCTCCTACGGATCTACCTCGGCCTGCTCTTCCGACACTGCTATCAGAACTTCCTCGTGCGATCCTGTATGATGCATAGGTATGCGTGATTATAAAAGTCGTGCATGGGATGAAATGAGGTATGATTAGTATGAATGATTTCATGTAGATGAACAATTTCATTTCTATTTTACCGAGTAGGTGCAAATCTCCTCTCCAGTAAAATAGAACATACAACAAACAAGACATGCACACATGTCACACACCACTCATAAGTTAATCATACCAGTAGGTTATTTAGTGCTTCAAAGATACGCCAAAGCAACACATTTTGACTCGACATGCATTAAGGAATTTAATTTAATGCCAATTTAAACAAAGGCTATAATAGTAACATATAATTCCTAAGCTCATAAAATTCTGAGAAAATTATAGTAACATCCTCATGTCTACTGGAGTCTATCATAAAATGTTCACTTCAATTTGATAAGTATAACAGCCTATACTAAAAAGGCAAAAAGCATAGCAATTAAGCACAAGAAAATACTTTGTACTATGAAAAGTGTCAAACAACAGATTTCATAATTTTCCCACAATCTACATAGTATAGAATCACTATATAAAAAGTTCCATATACTTGTATTATTCATATTTTTAGCCCTAGCAATTTTACAAGAAAATAGCAATTAATACACATAAATTACCTAGCCATATTTTTCCACAGAATATGCATGTCATATATTTGTCACAGCAAGTACATCACATGAATAGATCCACAAAATTGGAATCACATTTTTCTGATACATATATGATTTACTATTCATTTTACAAATTATCAGCAATATCAAGAATTAAATAAAGCTCTACATAAAAGTATCTCAAAAATGACATGCAACATTTTTAACATGTAGATCTGGTAACAAGGAACACAAAAAAATTTATTTCAAACATTTTGGACCATTTTTCACCCAGATATCAATTTTCAAAGCTTTAAAATATTTTTTGGAAATCATTTTCTTTTAAACTAAAAATCCACCAAACCCTAATCTGCTAGGTGCACCCGGTGCAGTGCACCCAGAGGCGCTGCCACACGGGACCCACAGTCAAGCCAGACCCACGCGTCAGCCAAAACTGAGGCAGGGGTCGCCATTGACCGGCTGGCTCTCGCCGCTAGTGAGCTCACTAGCGGTGAGGTCACCACCAGAGGCTTCCCCACGACGAGGCAGACCCGATGCGCCAAGAGCGGGCACCGGAGGAGCTCGGGAGCGAGCTCGCCGATGTGCATGGTGACACGGTGGTGCGGCATGCTGGTGCGTGGGCCCTTCTCGGCCACGGCAAGGCACGGGGAGGCACGCACAAGGTTCGTGAGGGCAAGGCGGTGCTAACGCGCATAAAGTCAGAAGGAGAACAGGAGCGGATGGGGGAGGTCCACGGAGCCGTGCTACTCCGGTGAGGTCGGTCGTGCTCCGGCGAGCAATAGCGATCGGCTCGAGCCTTGCCACGTCGAAAGGAGATGAGCAATAGCTGTGCGATGCCGGGGCGAAGGCATGGCGAAGATGGAGCAAGCTTCGGTGGTCAGGCGTGGCTTGGATGGCTACTCCGACGATGGCGTGCGGCGGAGCGAGCGCTACTATGGCTGCTGCTTGCGCTTGCAGAAGAGAGGGCGAAGTGGAGGAGTGGGGAAGGGGCGTGAAAGCATCTAGGCCCCTTGTTGGGTTTCGATGATTAATGACAATACAAGATTACTATGACTAACGTGTGTTTTGTAGAGGCAATTAAGTTAGGTCATGATAATGGAGATCGATTGGGCAATCGAGGTGGTCATACCCCTACGATGGAAATCATTTCGGTTTTCAAAGGATGGACGACATGGTTAAGGATAACTAGTTCTAAGTGTCGATTGGAGTTGGAGAGACACTTAGAGTAGTTTAGGACTTTATTTTTCATTTGGTTGTACTATTAAGGGGGGTATGGATGGGTAGCTTGACCTAGGTGAGTCTAGTGAGTTAGGTGTGGTGCACACTTGTTAAAACTAGCACTAGGTAGCTCCTACATATGCCTAAGATCCTTTGGAGCAAACTTCATTCACATATGATCGAGAGTTGGAAGTGAATGGAGGGTCAAATGCTGACCGGACGCTGGCTCTGGTGCGACCGGACGCTGGCCGCAAGGTCCGGTCAGTTCATTTAACCAAGGAGATTGCATTTGGCGTGACCGGACGCTAGAGTGGTCAAGTGACCGGATGCTGAGGTCCAGCGTCCGGTCGACTCCAGTAAGGTTCTAGAGAAGGAAATCTGCGACCGGGCGCGTCTGGTCAGTATAGACCGGACCCCGAGGGTTTAGTGTCCGGTCGAGTACAGTAAGGTTCCAGTGAGGGTTTAATGCGACCGGACGCGTCCAGTCAGTGGTGATCGGACCCTAACAGCGTCCGGTCAACACTTAATCACTGGTGTGTGGGTTGAACTGACCAGAGCATCCAGTCAACATGACCGGAGCGTCCGATCACCCCGCAGAGACTCATAACGGTTCGTTTTTTAGGCTGCCTTATAAATAAAAGCTCCACTCGTGTGTGGAGTTACTTTTGCTCATTCCAATAGCTAAGAAACACGTTTGTGAGTGCCAAGAAGAGCAAGGTCCTAGTGAGGTGATTGAGATTTGAGAATCCAAGAGAGTAGCCTCATTAGTGAATCAAGAGTAGCAAAGTGTGCATCCACCGTTCTCATTAGGCTTCGCGTGGTCAAGTGAGAGTTCGTGCTTGTTACTCTTGGTGATCGCCATCACCTAGATGGCTTGGTGGTGATTGGGAGCTTGGTGATCACCCGGCGGAGCTTGTGGGTGACCCAACTCAAGTTGTGAGCAGTTTTGGGTGATTCATCGCGACATAGTGTCGAAGAATCAACTCGTAGAGAGTACTTGATCCTTGCGCCGATCAAGGGGGAGCTACACCCTTGCGCAGGTGCTCCAATGAGGACTAGTGGGGAGTGGAGACTCTCCGATACCTCAGCAAAACATAGCCGCGTTCCTCTCTCTCTCTATTTACTTTTAGCAATTACTTTGAGCATTTACTTTGAGCAATTCAATACTTGTTTTTACATTCATAGAATTGCCATTCTAGAGTAAGTTTGGAACATAGGTTGCAAGTCCTTTGTGCGTTAGATTAATAGAAACACTTTTCTAAGCACAAGGGGTTAATTGGGCTAACCGTAGGATTTAATTATTGCAAGAAAATTTAGAATTAGCCCAATTCACCCCCCCCCTCTTGGGCATCTTGATCCTTTTAATTGGTATCAGAGCCTCGTGCTCATGTTTTTAAGCTTAATCGCTGAGAGCAAGATATCTCACGGGGATGGACCTCCTCCTATCTTTGAGGGAGATGACTTTCCATATTAAAAAATCCGCATGGAGGCGTACTTAGAAGCTCTAGACGTTGGTATACTTAGAGCCGCCTCACAAGGCTTCCCAAAACCTCGGGATGCTACTAACTTACAAGGCAATGAGGTTAATTATGAAAAGTGGAATGCAAAGGCTCGGAACACCATCTTTAGAGGCCTTTGCAAAGATGTGTTCAACCACGTAAGGAACCATAAAGACATCCATGCACTATGGTCGGACGTTTGTGCGCTCCATGAGGGAACCAAGAGTGAGCGTGAGGAACGCTATCATCTTGTAATTAAAAAGCTAAATTCATTTGAGATGCTTCCCAAAGAAAGTGCTAATGAGATGTATTCATGTTTAAATGTTCTTGTAGAGGAAGTCAATGGGCTTGGACTTACTCAAATGTCACCATCCGACATTGTGAGAAAGATCTTGAGTGTCCTCCCCATTGACAAATATGGGCATATTATGACCGTGCTACATCAAGGTGATCTTTCCGCCACTACACCAACACAAATCTTAGGAAAGATCAATGCTCATGAGATGTACATGCACATCACGCCACAAGATGGCTCATCCTCTACCAAGAAGAAAGACAAAGAATTAGCATTCAAAGCTAGCCAAGAGAAGGGCAAGGCAAGACTTGAGTATGAAAGCTCAAGTGAAGATGAAGTTGATGATGAAAGCCTTGCTCTCATGGTGAAGAAGACCGCCAAGATGCTAAAGAAGCTCAACAAGAGTGGCATCAAGTTCGATGGCAAGAAGAAGAAGTTCTTCACAAGCTCAAGAAGAAAGCCAATCTCCAAGATGGATTGCTACAATTGTGGAGAACATGGTCATCTAGCTCATTAGTGCACAAAGCCCAAGAAAGACAAGTTCAAGAACAAGAACAAGGGCAAGAAAGATGACTCAAGCAATGAAGATAAAGATGAGAAGAAAAAGAACAAGCCATACAAGAAAAGAGATGGCAAAAAGAGGGACTTCTACAAGAAGAAGAGAGGAAAGGCCTACATCGTCGGTGATTGGCTCACGAACATTGATTCATCTAGTGGATCATCCGATGATGATAGTGAAGATGAGAAGGTGGCCGCCATTGCTATTGATCTTTCATCTTCACCACCACCATCGCCATCATCCTCTACACACCTATGCCTTATGGCTAAGGGTGAACGCAAGGTAACTAATAATGATGATAGTAGTGATGATGAGCAAGCTAGTGATGATGGATAGCGATAGCGATGATGATGATTCACCTTCATATGATGATCTTGTCAAAATACTAAGAAAATACACTAAGATCATTAGAAAGAGTAGAGCTAAAAATGAAAAGCTTGATGCTAAAAATGATTCACTCTTAGCAAAATGTGATACATTGGAAAAGGCTAATGTTGAGCTTAAAGAAACAAATGATGCCTATATCATCCAAACTCAAGGAGCTCAAATCTTCTAAGAAAGAGCTTAAAGATAAACATGATAAACTTGAGTGGGTGCACAATGAAGCTCATCACTAGCCACAACAAGCTAAAAGATGAATATACAACTCTAAAGATCAATTATGATACTCTTGTTATTGCTCAAGAATTTTTACCAAATGAGCCACATGATGCTACTAACCATGTTGCTAAGATTGATATAGCTACATCATGTGATGATTTAATTGATGAGAGCATTGAGCAAGGATCTAGTGGCAAAGGCAAGAAAGTGGTTGAGTGCAATGACTATGATGAATATGTCAAGCTCAAGAATGCAAATGAAAAGCTCATGAAAGATCTTGAAGAGATGAAAAGCCACAACACCATTGTGCTAGAAACTCTTGATCATGATGAAGAGTTGATCCTTGAGAATGAGAAGCTCAAAGAAGAGAACAAGAAGCTCAAGGAAGAGAAGAACAATGATGTTCTCAAGGAAGAGAACAAGAAGCTCAAGATAGAGAAAGAGCATCTCAAGGTGGGATTGAGCAAGTTTGCAAGAGGCAAGCATCTCCAAAGTGAGCTACTCATGAACACCATCATGAAGATGGATAGAAGTGGCATTAGGATATGTGGCAAGTGTAGAGAAGAAGAAGGCTCAAGTTCAACAACAACAATCAAAGCCAAAGCCAAAGCCAAAGAGATGTTTTGAGTGTGGACAAGAAGGCCACTTTGCTCATGAGTGCCAAACTCCACCGCCACAACCCTTGCCCAAGCATGCTAGACCCTTTGCCTTCAATGCTCACTACATGCTTAGAAAGGATTCTAGTGGAAAGATGAAAGTCATGTTCTTAGGACCCCCTAACAAGAATAGGCCTAAGAAGATTTGGGTGGCTAAGTCACTTGTTGAGAAGGTGAAGGGCCCTCAACAAGTTTGGATTCCTAAAGCTTGAATCTCTTGTGTGTAGGTGAACTACAAGACCGGTGGAAGTCATTGGGTTATTGATAGTGGTTGCACTCAACATATGACCAGTGATCCTCGTATGTTCACCTCACTAGATGAAGAGGTAGATGGACAAGAGAAAATAACATTTGGAGATAACTCAAAGGGCAAGGTTAAAGGATTGGGCAAAGTGGCAATATCAAATGATCATTCCATCTCCAATGTGCTATATGTTGCTTCATTGAGCTTCAACTTGCTATCCATTGGACAATTGTGTGATCTTGGCTTCCAATGCTTGTTCACCGAGAAGGAGGTTGTTGTATCCAAGGTAGATGATAATCAAGTGATATTCAATGGATTTAGATACAACAACTTATATCTAGTGGACTTCACCTCTGAAGATGCAAATTTGAAGACTTGCCTATTCACCAAAACAACACTTGGGTGGCTATGGCATAGAAGACTTGCTCATGTTGGGATGAGCTCACTCAAGAAGCTTATGAAGAATGATTTGGTGAGAGGGTTGAAGGATGTGAAGTTTGAAAAGGACAAGCTTTGTAGTGCATGTCAAGTCGGCAAGCAAGATTGCAAATACTCATCCAACCAAAGCTTTCATGTCAACCACAAGAGTGCTAGAACTCCTTCACATGGATTTATTTGGACCAACAACATACAAGAGTTTGGGAGGAAATCTTTATTGTCTTGTGATTGTTGATGACTATTCAAGGTATACATGGGTATTCTTTCTTCATGACAAATCTGAAGTTGCATCTTGCTTCAAGAAGTTTGCCAAGAGAGCTCAAAATGAATTTGAAGTGAAGCTCAAGAAGATTAGAAGTGATAATGGCAAAGAATTTGACAACACAAACATTGAAGCCTATTGTGATGAAGTTGGAATCAAACATGAAGTCTCCGCAACTTATACTCCTCAACAAAATGGTGTAGTTGAGAGGAAGAACCGAACATTGATCACTCTTGCAAGAACTATGCTTGATGAGTACAACACCCCCGAAGCTCTATGGGCGAAGCAATCAACACCGCATGTTATGCATCCAACCGCCTATTCCTTCAAAAGTTCCTTGGCAAGACACCTTATGAGTTGCTCAATGGGAAGAAGCCGGACTGTCTCCTTCTTTAGGGTGTTTGGTTGCAAATGCTACATCTACAAGAAGCGGCAACACCTAGGGAAGTTCCAAAGACATTGTGATATTGGTTTTCTTGTTGGTTACTCATCAAAGTCCAAAGCATATAGAGTATTTAATCATGCCACTGGCTTGGTTGAAGAAACATATGATGTGGAATTTGATGAATCTAACGGCTCCCAAGGAGCACATGAGAATCTTGATGATGTAGGTGATGAACCATTGAGGGAGGCTATGAAGAATATTCCGGTGGGAGACATCAAGCCAAAAGATGATGAAGATGATGTACAAGTCATTGATCAACCTTCTTCATCAAGTGTGCCACAAGATGGTGAAAAAGATGGGAGAGTAGAAAATGAAGATACTCATATCTCCCATGAGCAAATGGTGGTACAAGCACAAGATGTTGATGCTCCACAACCTCCTCCTCAAGTGGTCAATAGAAGAAATACACCTCTCCTACAAGATCATCCACAAGATCTCATCATAGGGAGTCCATCAAAGGGTGTAATGACTCGATCTCAAAAACTTGCTTCATTTATTGCTCATCACTCTTTTGTCTCTTGCTATGAGCCTACCAAGGTAGAAGAAGCTCTTAAAGATCCGGATTGGATCAATGCCATGCATGAAGAGTTGAACAACTTCACTCGCAATGAAGTTTGGACTCTTGAAGAGCGACCAAAAGGTGCAAGAGTCATTGGAACAAAGTGGGTGTTCCGCAACAAGCAAGATGATCAAGGTGTTGTTGTGAGGAACAAGGCAAGACTAGTTGCAAAGGGGTTCTCCCAAGTTGAAGGTTTGGATTTTGGAGAGACCTTTGCACCGGTTGCAAGATTAGAAGCCATCCTGTATCCTACTTGCATATGCATCACATCATGAAATGAAACTATATCAAATGGATGTGAAAAGTGCATTTTTAAATGGCTTTATTAATGAACTAGTCTATGTTGATCAACCTCCTGGGTTTGAAGACCCTAGATATCCTAATCATGTTTATAGGTTGTCCAAGGCACTATATGGGCTTAAGCAAGCCCCAAGAGCTTGGTATGAGCGCCTTCGGGACTTCCTCATTGAGAAGGGCTTCACCATTGGGAAGGTCGACACCACACTATTCACCAAGAAGCTTGATGGGCATATCTTCATTTGTCAAGTATATGTTGATGATATCATCTTTGGATCATCAAATGAAGACTCATGCAAAGAATTTGGTGAATTGATGTCGAAGGAGTTCGAGATGTCAATGATTGGTGAGCTTACATTCTTTCTTGGTTTTCAAGTCAAGCAAATGAAAGAAGGCATCTTCATCTCTCAAGAGAAATACACAAAAGATCTTCTCAAGAGATTCAAGATGGATGAATGTAAGCCAATCAAGACACCAATGCCTACCAATGGACATCTCGACCTAGATGAGGGAGGTAACCCGGTTGATCAAACTCTCTACCATTCCATGATTGGTAGCTTGTTATATTTAACCGCATCTAGGCCCGACATCATGTTTAGTGTGTGTATGTGTGCTAGATTTCAAGCTAAGTCCTAAGGAAACACATTTAATTGCCGTAAAAAGAATCCTTAGGTATCCTTAAGCACACACCAAGCATTGGCCTTTGGTATCCCAAAGGAGCTAGATTTGAATTAGTTGGCTATTCCGATTCGGATTATGCCGGTTGCAAAGTTGATAGAAAAAGCACATCCGGAGGGTGCCATTTGCTTGGTAGATCACTTGTGTCTTGGTCCTCCAAGAAACAAAATAGTGTGGCTTTATCCACCGCCTAAAGTGGAATACATTGCCATGGGTGCTTGTTGTGCACAAATATTATACATGAAATAAACTTTGCTAGACTATGGTGTAGTTCTAGAAAAGGTACCTCTTTTGTGCTGACAATGAAAGTGCTGTAAAACTTGCAAATAATCTGGTTCAACACTCTCGCACCAAGCACATAGATATCCGCCATCACTTTCTAAGAGATCATGTTGCTAAAAATGATATATCACTAGAAGGTGTAAGAATCGAAGATCAATTAGCGGATATCTTCACTAAACCGCTAGATGAGGCTACATTTTGTAGATTGCGGAATGAGCTCAATGTGCTTGATTTTAGCAACTTCACTAAAAATTGAGCTTGTAGTTGTCCCTTGCATTGCATTGTAATATACAACATGTTTAACGCTTTATATTGCATATAGGGCTTGTCTAACATGGTTAAGATAACCGCCGAAAAGCGTGTGAAGAAGCTTAACCTTGGATCAAACTTGACAAGCAACTAGATTTACTTACAAGTATTGCATATGCATGAATGTTGTTTTGTCGTTTTGTTCCATTTGCCCTCTTATTGCCTATTTTCTTAAAAAGAATTATAGCCTAAGGCAAAATATTTTGAAAAATATGAGGGTTTGAGAGAGGTCACTCACATCAGTCCCAATTGATGTTTATTTGGATCTTAATTGAGTTGGGACTCGATTGGGAACAGGCAGCGCGGAGGAACATTGAAGATTTGCTAGAAAATAGTGACCGAACGCTGCACCGGACTCGGCTGTCCAGCGTCCGATTAGTTCATAGGAGGTGAACAGAAGCTGAAGGAGTGATCGAACTTTGAGTTTGAGCGTCTGGTCAGGAAGGGTTCTAGCGTCCGGTCGATCTACATGGCGTTAAAGGCAACTAAATGGACTCTGGCTGCGTCCGGTCATGGACCACCAGACGCATCCGGTCGTGATTCTAGAGTAATTGCACCTCTCTAGAATCGACCGAATGCTAGGTGGTAGCATCCAGTCGCTACCACCGGAGCATCTAGTCAGTAGATATCATGTGGCTTCAGGTTTCTTTCCTGTTTTTTCTCTATCACGTCGGGGGACCCTACTTAACTGAGCCATACCAATTTTATCCCGCATCCGCTCCTTGCCCTAGCCGCAAGCCGCCGACATCGCCGCGCCTCCCTCAATCCCAAGCCGCCGAAGTGCTCCCCACACTCGCCTCTGCCCATGCCGCCGTGCCTCCACCGCTGCCGTGCCCGTGCAACACTTCCCTGCGCCAGCACCACGTCGTTCCTGAGCGCCATCGAGCCACCGCGGCAAGCTCCACCCGTGCGCCTGCATTCAGCACCGTTGGGGTCTCTGCGGTGTGCTTCTCCTTGCCGTGGCCTACGCCGCTGTGTGCCACAGCCGATCCTCTATCATCCAGCGCCGGTAAGGCCATGCCCTAGCATCCACTTTGCTTTGATCTAGATGATTTCAAAGCTTTGACCTCAATTGCAACCAGGGCCATCGATTCATCGCGAACCCTAACCCTAGCAGTCCCAGTGTTCCCCCACGTGTCACTTCTCTTTTCATCGGATCACCGGTTCGTTAGGTAGCAAGCCACTCGCTTCAATTTTGTACCTACATTGCTTGCTCTCATAGGGTTTTTGCATCTATTAGATATATCATATTTATTTGTATATCTATCTATTCCATCGTGCAGCGAGTTGGTGCCGTTGAGGTGTCAGGTGCAGTTGTCAGTCAACTCAGGGCCAAGCTCGCGAGTACGAATCGAGGCCAAGCCTCAAAAGTGTTAGTGGACAGTTGATCTTGTCAGCGGTAGTGTTTCTAGTCAGATCAGATGGCTCGCACCAAGAATGTTGGTGGTGGTCCAGGAGATGATGATCGGAGGCCCCTACCTCGCCAGCCTACAGGACCTAAAGGCAAGGTGACGAAGTAGGTTGTATCAAAGAAGCGCAAGTACCCTAATGCAGAGATAGCGAGAGCAGCAGTAGTCGCTGAGGCTGCAGAGCGTGCCGAGAGAGGAGGAGCCCATAGTGGAGTCGTCATTGTAGATCATCTGGCACCAGACGCGCAGGGCAGACTTGAGCGCATTGAGCGTCTTCATGGTAGTCCAGCTGGGACTGTCATGATGGTAGGATGACATCTTCCCATTATGGATCCTCAGCTTTAGGGGGAGTCACAGCAGGAGTCATAGCAGCAGCCCCCACCAGCAGGGCCTTAGCCATCTTAGGAGACACAGGTGGGACAGCCGTCACAGCAGCCTCAGGAGGGCCAGCAGGCCGAGGAGGCCGAGGAGACCGAGCAGGCACCCCAGCCGTAGCTACGCCGCTCTGGACATACCAGTGTTCCAGTCCCACCGAGGCTAGCTACTTAGCGTAGGGGATCACGTCCACCGCCCAGACCACAGGGTCCGCCTCCAGTGACCCATCTTGACTTGAGGGCCACCACGACCAAGCAGGTTCAGCAGCTTCGCTTCGTTGAGTTTCATGTCTGTTTCCACCCAGGAGGGATGAGAGAGCAATAGAGGGTTTCTACACGCCACTGCAGGAAGACTTCTACAATGCATATCTAAGCAGTGGGGCAGTTTTAGATATCGGCGGGTTTGCAGCATTGAGGCTATAGTCGTAGTAGCTGGAGAGCATATTCGCCCCTACCTTGCATATCTACTAGGGCTGACAGATCTGATTGGCTGAACAGGATTGTATGTACCATCTTGGGTTCGACAGTTCTATGCTTCGCTCTATGTTGACCCGCATCATAACTTCATACACTTTGCATTCAGAGGTAGAGACTACAGAATGATGAGTCAGAGGGCCAGGGAGATACTGAGGCTACAGGAGTAGCCTGTCAGGTTACATGAGGTATGTTATGGACAGCAAGAGCCTCCCAGGCGTCCTCATGGTGGTTTGGTGCCCCCTACAGATCTTGTGCGCCATTGTTTCAAGGAGCCCGTTGGTGAGGGGTCGAGGAGGAACCCCAGTGACCTTACTCCTATAGCTTGAGTGCTAGAGGCTATCATCAGGAGGACACTACTTCCCAGGATGGGATACAAAGAGGGCTTGACTCGCCTTTAGCTTTGGCTCCTCAATGGCCTGATGCAGCAGACTATGTTTGATATTTGGGACCTCCTTCTATCAGAGATGGAGGATACTATAGCTAAGGGCTTCAAGGGTCGCAGGTAGCTTCCATATGCACATTGGATCACATTTCTTATTCTCAAGGCTGTGCAAGTTAGGACACCTGAGATGGTTGTAGAGTACAGAGGTGCCACCACAAAGTTTCTAGCTTATAACATGGCACATAGGATCAGGCATAGCACACCACAGGCACCTGCTCAGCCTCGCCATCGTCCAGATGTACCAAAGTCCATAGCTCAGTAGGACGAGATTATCAGAGGTATAGCCGCTACTGAGGAGGAGGAGCTTCAGGCTCAGGAGGAGAGGAGTGAGTCTAGTGATAGCTCGGATGACAACTACCTGCCCATTCCTCAAATGCCTCCATGCAAACATGATGCAGAGGCCGGCAGTTCCAGCTCAGCTCCACCTGCCCCGCTAGACGACAACCCGCTTTGATTGCTATTCTTGAGCGGATGCAGTAGGATCAGGCACGACAGGCTCAGGAGACCGCTGCCAACTTTGCACAGTTTAGGCTCGTTAGGATGAGTTCCAGCGATAGCAGCAGGTCCTCAGTAGCAGCAGCAGATGCATCAGCAGCAGTTACTCATGCAGCAGCAGCTTATGGGATTTATGCAGCATGTAGTAACAGCACTTGGGGCTCCACAAGCACAGCTTTCACCCCAGTTGCTCAGCCTGCCACCACTATGATGACTCCAGCAGTACAGCCCAGTGGGCTTCAGAGTCAGGGACAGCCTCCTAGCTCCATTTGCTTCACCCATAGTACAGGTGTCCCAGTGGTTATCCTCGCCAGTGGTAGCCCCACAGTTCACACCATATTAGACGGGCTTCACACCAGATCAGTCACCCTCGCTATTTGTGCCTGACACGTCAGTCTCCAGGAGTCTTGGAGCATCTTTAGTGAGTTGAAAGGCATGCCTACACCGCCACATATGCATACCGCTGGTCCTTCTACAGCAGCTCCTGTCGTAATGACTACTCAGAGGCTCCCTTCTTATGTCGCATCTTCAGATCCTACGACAGATATACTAGCAGCATCACAGGTAGCACCTGCCCCAACTCAGACCCAGACCACTTCAACGATGCTTCCTGCCACAAAGGGTCAGTCAGTACAGAGCTCAGGGTCAAATGATGATGGCGCCCAATTCCAGCTTGCCCCTCGTACCTCAGCGCCCGGCTCGTCCACTGCAGCCCCACCGACCGACCCTTAGGTTTTGGTGTTTGATGCCAAAGGGGGAGAGGGTTCGAGTATGTAGACTCAGGGGGAGCGAAGTTTAGGGGGAGCCTAGTTAGCTATTAGACTCTTATATACATTTAGAGCTTTATTTGTGTGATACACTATTACTATTATGCATTCGTGTGTTTACTTTCATGCATACCATTATATCTATGTGATAGTGATATCTACGTGATTGTGATTTATGACATGTGTGCTCTCTACTTTGAATTCCTTTATATGTCATATCACTTGTGTTATGCTCATTTGCCTTTGCTTCCGTGTTTATACTCCGATGCAAATGAGCTTTATTACTTGTACTCATGCTTATTTCATATCCTTTGAGTACATCGTGTTGGCTTGGGTCATATAAGCTTGCCTAACTATTTTGTTCTTATTGACAAAAGCTTATATGAACCAAGCATGTCAAAAACCTCACTCTTTCACATACTTGAGGTGGTATTGTCATCAATCACCAAAAAGGGGAGATTGAAAGCATCTAGGCCCCTTAGTTGGGTTTCGGTGATTAATGACAATACAAGATTACTATGACTAACGTGTGTTTTGCAGAGGCAATTAAGTTAGGTCATGGTAATGGAGATCGATTAGGCAATCGAGGTGGTCATGCCCCTACGATGGAAATCGTTTCAGTTTTCAAAGGATGGATGACAAGGTTAAGGATGACTAGTTCTAAGTATCGATTGGAGTTGGAGAGACACTTAGAGTAGTTTAGGACTTTGTTTTTCCTTTGGCCGTACTATTAAGGGGGGTATGGATGGGTAGCTTGACCTAGGTGAGTCTAGTGAGTTAGGTGTGGTGCACACTTGTTAAAACTAGCACTAGGTAGCTCCTACATATGCCTAAGATCCTTTGGAGCAAACTTCATTCACATATGATCGAGAGTTGGAAGTGAATGGAGGGTCAAATGCTGACCGGACGCTGGCTCCGGTGCGACCGGACGCTGGCCGTAGGGTCCGGTCAGTTCATTTGACCAAGGAGATTGTGTCTTGCTGACCGGACGCTGGAGTGGTCAAGTGACCGGACGCTGAGGTCCAGCGTCCAGGTTGACTCCAGTAAGGTTCCAGAGAAGGAAATCTGTGACCGGACGCTGTCCGGTCAGTACTGACCAGACCCTGAGGGTTCAGCGTCTGGTCGAGTATAGTAAGGTTCCAGTGAGGGTTTAATGCGACCGGACGCGTCCGGTCAGTGGTGATCGGACCCTGCCAGCGTCCAGTCAACACTTAATCACTGGTGTGCGGGTTGAACTGACCGGAGCGTCCGGTCAACATGACCGGAGCATCCGGTCACCCCGCAGAGGCTCATAACGGTTTGTTTTTCATGCTGCCTTATAAATAGAAGCTCCACTCGTGTGTGGAGTTACTTTTGCTCATTCCAACAGCTGAGAAACACGTTTGTGAGTGCCAAGAAGAGCAAGGTCCTAGTGAGGTGATTGAGATTTGAGAATCCAAGAGAGTAGCCTCCTTAGTGAATCAAGAGTAGCAAAGTGTGCATCCACCGTTCTCATTAGGCTTCGCGTGGTCAAGTGAGAGTTCGTGCTTGTTACTCTTGGTGATCGCCATCACCTAGACGGCTTGGTGGTGATTGGGAGCTTGGTGATCACCCGGCGGAGCTTGTGGGTGACCCAACTCAAGTTGTAAGCGGTTTTGGGTGATTCACCATGACGGAGTGTCGAAGAATCAACCCGTAGAGAGCACTTGATCCTTGCGTGGATCAAGGGGGGAGCTACACCCTTGCGTGGGTGCTCCAACGAGGACTAGTGGGGAGTGGTGACTCTCCGATACCTCAGCAAAACATCACCATGTTCCTCTCTCTCTCTATTTACTTTGAGCAATTCAATACTTGTTTTTACATTCATAGAATTGCCATGCTAGAGTAAGTTTGGAACATAGGTTGCAAGTCCTTTGTGCGTTAGATTAATAGAAACACTTTTCTAAGCACAAGGGGTTAATTGGGCTAACCGTAGGATTTAATTATTGCAAAAAAAATTAGAATTAGCCCAATTTACCCCCCCTCTTGGGCATCTTGATCCTTTCCGGGCGCGGATCGGTAGCGGCTTAAGGCAGGCACGCGTGGCGTCGTAGGGCCTGCCGGGGTGCCACCCGTACGCCATCGCCGGCGAGCGGCGGCCACGCGGCCTCCGTCCTCTGCGCGCGGTCAGCATAGGCGCGGCGCATAGGAGTGGGAGCGGCACGAGGCACAGGTTGCGGGGCAAGCCGGGCCGGCTTCGGCCGTGGGCCGAGAAGCGAGGCGACGACCCGCTTCGTTGCTTTCTTTTTTTTAATTTAAACTAAAATAGCCTCAATTCAACATTTTGAGCAACTTAAAAGCATTTTGAAGATTTGGTGTAAAAACAAAAGTTGTTCCAAATTTTATTCTCTACAACTTTGCTTTAATGACCAAAGTTAAAATCCCAATATATTTTGAATTAGAGAATTAATGTCAATTAAATTCCAAAACCCTTAATTTGAAGATTTATTTTAAAAGCATAAGTTGGCAAAACTTTAAATATAAACTTTGCTCCAAATTGCATCCTAAATATTTCTAAGTTATTTTAGTGATCGAAACAAGAAATCATGGCATACAAACATGAGCATGGCATTTCACATTATTTTAAACATGATGAATTTCAATTAATTGAAGCACCACATAAAATGATACTTCATTTCTTTCAAAATGAAATGCAGGAATGATGCTTATGCATGATGTGATGAAGATTATGCTCATGAGATGAAATGTTGATGCACGCTTAACACCAGGGTGTTACAAAGAAGAAAAAGGATAACTCTTTACGGATGTGCGTGGACTACAGGCCACTTAATGCTGTGACAATTAAAAACAAGTATCCTCTGCCTCGGATTGATATCTTGTTTGATCAATTGTCAAATGCCAAGGTGTTTTCTAAGATCGATTTGAGATTAGGATACCATCAAATCAAAATTAGACCGCAAGACATACCTAAGACCACTTTTTCTACTAGATATGGGTTGTATGAGTATCTTGTTATGTCATTTGGCTTAACGAATGCACCTGCATACTTTATGTATCTTATGAATTCGGTCTTTATGCCAGAATTAGATAAGTTTGTTATTGTGTTCATTGATGACATTCTGGTATATTCTGAGAATGAGGAGGATCATGCCGAGCATTTGAGAATTGTTTTGAACAAGCTCAGAGACCATAAGTTATATGCCAAATTTAGCAAGTGCGAGTTTTGGTTGAAGAAAGTTCATTTCCTTGGTCATATTCTGTCAGAAGATAGAATTTTGGTAGATCCTAGCAAGGTGCAAGAGGTTATGGATTGGAAGGCACTGACTACAATCCATGAGGTATGAAGTTTTCTTGGTTTGGCTGGGTACTATCGTCATTTCATACCAGAATTCTCTAAAATTACCAAGCCCATGACCAGTTTGCTATAGAAAGATCAGAAGTTCACTTGGACCGAGTAGTGCGAAGCAGCTTTCCCTGCCTTGCAAAAACTGCTAACCACTGCTCCTGTTCTAGCGCAACCCGACATAGAGAAACCTTTTGATGTGTTTTGCGATGCATCAAAAATAGGTTTAGGCTGTGTTCTTATGCAAGAAGGACGGGTGATTGCTTATGCCTCATGCTAGTTAAGGAAGCATGAAGTTAATTACCCAACACACAATTTAGAACTTGCTGCAGTTGTGCATGCTTTGAAGATTTGGAGACACTACTTGCTTGGAAATGTGTGCAATATTTATATGGATAACAAGAGTCTCAAGTACATCTTCACCCAACCCGAGTTGAATATACGATAGAGAATATGGCTAGAGCTGATCAAGGATTATAACATGAATGTGCACTATCATCCAGGAAAGGCAAACGTAGTGGCTGATGCTTAGAGTAGGAAGTCACATCTTCATGTTGTACAGCTATTGTTCGAAGATGGGTTCAACCCGATGCATCCCGCTGTGCTGCATAATATTCAGATCAGTTACACTTTGGAAAGGAAGATTATAGAAGGCCAGAAAATGGATAAGGGAATATTCCATATCAAAGAGAAAATACAAAAGGAGCCAAATAAACATTTTAGAGTGGATGAACAGGGTGTGCTATGGTTCGATAACCGTCTTGTTGCACCCAAGGACAGGGAATTCAAAAATTAACTCATGGATGAAGCTCATATTTCCAAACTATCCATCCATCCTGGAAGTAGCAAAATGTATCAAGAACTGAGACCTCGTTATTGGTGGACGAAGATGAAGAAAGAGATTGCAGCTTATGTTGCTAGATGTGATACGTGTTGTAGAGTGAAGGCTCTTCATATGAAACCCGCTGGTTTGCTACAACCATTATCCATGCTGGATTGGAAATGGGATGATGTAAGTATGGATTTCATCATAGGTCTTCCCACCACCCAAAAAGGAAATGATTCAATTTGGGTAATCGTTGATCGTCTTACAAAGTCAGCTCACTTTCTACTAGTCAAAACCGTGTTTCGACCACCTCAATATGTTGAACGGTACATTGCAGAAATTGTTCGATTGCATGGTATACCAAAAACTATAGTGTCTGACAGAGGATCATAGTTCACCGCTCACTTTTGGGAGCATTTGCACAAAGGTTTGGGTACCGGTTTGATTCATAGTACTACTTACCATTCACAGATAGATGGCTAGACATAGAGAGTTAATCAAGTTCTAGAAGATATGCTGAGAGCTTGTGTGTTATCTTCAAAGAGTTCATGGGAATCATGGTTACCTTTGGCCGAGTTCACTTATAATAACAGCTACCAAGAGAGTATCAAGATAGCTCCATTTGAAGTATTGTATGGCAGAAAGTGCAGAACACCGTTGAATTGGGTTAAGCCTAGGGAAAAGAAGGTATTATGGCATTGATTTTGTTAAGGAGGCTGAAGAAATGGTCCGTATTATCCAGTAAAACATGAAAGCTGCACAGTTGCATCAGAAAGGTTATGTGGATAGGAGAAGGAGACCGCTCAAGTTTGAAGTAGGTGACTACGTCTATCTGAAGGTTACACCAATGAAGAAGGTGCAATGGTTTGGGGTAAAGAGAAAGCTTGCTCCTAGGTTTGTGGGACCATATAAAATATTAGAAAAGAAGGGTCCAGTGGCTTACAAATTACAGTTGCTAGATGCAATGGGTTCGATCTTTCCAGTCTTTCATGTTTCACAATTGAAGAAGTGTTTGCGTGTTCTTGAGGAAAGGATAGAACCCTAAGACCTTAAGATTGGGTCAGACTTGGAGTATCATGAGCAACCGGTACAAGTTTTGGATATTAAGGATAGAGTCACTCAAAACAAAGTAGTGAGAATGTACAAGATATAGTGGAGTCATCACGATGACAGTGATGCGTCTTGGGAAACAGGAGATTACTTACTAAAGGCTTACGAAAACTTTTATAATCAATGGTTAGTAACTTAAAATCTTGGGACGAGATTTTTATAAGGGGGAAGGGCTGTAACACCCTAGTGTTAAGCATGCATTAAGCATTTGCAAATCATGAGCATAAGCATCATTATGCATATCATTTCATGTGAGTGCTTGTTTTAGTTAATAAAATGCTATGTTGTTTAGTACCTTCCTTAAAGTAGCACAAGTGCTTGATGTTTGACCACTAAAATAACTTAGAAAAATTTAGGATGCAATTTGGAGCAAAATTTATATTAACTATTTTCTCAAATTGTGCTTTTAAAATAATCTTCCAAAAATGAGGGTTTTTGAATTAAATTGACTTTAATTCTATAACACAAAAACTATTTGGAATTTGACTTTGCTTCTTTTGGCAAAGTTGTAGAGCATAAAATTTGGAACAACTTTTGTTTTTGCACCAAATCCTAAAAATGATTTTATCTTGCTCAAAATGGAGTTTGGAGGCTGTTTATTTAGAAAATAAAAAAGAAAATCTTTTTCATTTTGAAAATGGGTTGCCACCTCGTTTTTGGCCCAACGGCCGAGGCCGGCCTAGCTCGGCGCCCCGCTCCCGCATGCCCGCACCCACGCTCGACTGCGCGCAGGGCTCACATGCCGCGTGGCCGCCGGTGACCAGCGGCGAGGAGCGGTGCCGTCCCAACCGCGCCCGACACAGCGCCTTCAAGACGCCTGTCCGAGCCACGCCTCCCCCTCGCTCTCCATTCTCTTCTCCATGCCTCGCCCTGCTCTCGCACTCACAGCAGAGCTGCAGTAAGCAGCAGCGCCGCCACGCCATTCGCTGGTGACGTGCTCCCCCATCCGCGCACCATTCTTCGATTCTTCCCGCACATTGCTCTGCCTTGCCTTCCTCTTCATCATCGACCCACCTGTGCCCGCTGCCGTCGAGGGTAAGGGTCGATTCGACTGCTTCTTCCACCGCCCAGCCATGGCCGAGCTCGCCTGGTGCTCGCGCCCACGTAGGTGACTTGCTCTGCTCCCCCTTCTTCTCTTCCTTTCGCTCGCGCTAGCGCCGCCTCGTCTTGGCGTAGCTACTGCGCTCCTTCTCGCATCTCGCCAGTGGCTGGAGTCGGTGTTCCTAGCCGCCTTGCTGAGCCGCCGAGCCGCCATGGGCGACTGGCGAGCTCGATTTGAGCTTCTCCGGCCCCGCCGCTTGCACTGCCATGTCCGCCTTGGCATGGTGGTCACGATGGTGGTGACCTCATCGCCGACAACCTCACTGACGGCGAGATCTCGCTGGTCAACCTGCTGAGCCCTACTCGGGTTTGACTGACCAGTGGGGTCAATTGACCCGCTGGCTCCCACCTGTCTATCTCTCAAGAGAGGTTTTGGGTGTAGATCCGGGTGCATCTAGCAAATAGGGCCGGCTGGATTTTCAGAAATGAGGAAAATGATTTCCAGAAAATCTTTTAAATGCTTTAAAATGCATATCTTGTGATATATTGCTCCAAAAATGATGAAATAAATTTTGTTGTGTTTCTTGTGAGTAGATCTACAGTATAAAAATATTGCATGTCAGTTTTGAGATACTTTTATATAGAGCTTTATTTAATTCTTGAAAATGTTGTTATCTTAGGAAATGCACAGTAAATCATATATGTATCAGAAAAATGTGATTCTAATTTTGTTAGTCTATTTTTGGGATGTACTTTCTGTGATAAATATATGACATGCATGTTCTGTGAAAGAAAATGGCTAAGTATTTTATGTGTATTAATTGTTGATTTCTTATAAAATTTCTAGGGATAAAAATATGAATAATACATGCATGTGAAACTTTTCCTACAGTGATTACGTGATGTGTAGATTGTGGGAAAAATATAAAATCTATAGTTTCACACTTTTCATAGTACAAAGTATTTTTATGTGCTTAATTGCTATGCTTTTTGCCTTTTTAGTATAGGTTGTTATACTTATCCAATCGAAATGAAAATTTTATGATAGACTGCAGTAGATATTATGAGGCTACTATAATTTTCTTAGATTTTTATGAGCTTAGGAAATATAGGTTGTTGTTCAAGCCTTGTTTAAAATAGAATCAATTAAGATTCCTTAATGCATGTTTAGTTAAAATGAGTTGCTTTGGTGTATCTTTGAAGCACTAAATAACCTGCTAGTATGATTAACATATTAGTGATGTGTGATATGTATGCATGTCTTGTTTGTTATATGCTTTATTTTACCAGAGAGAAGATTTGCACCTACTCGGTAAATTAGAAATGAAATTGCTCATCTACATGCAAGCATTCATGTTCATCATACATCATTTTCATCCCATGCACATTTCTCATTGTCACACATACCTATGCATCATACAGGATCTCAGGAGGAAGTTCCGGTAGTGGTGCCAGAAGAGCAGGCAGGAGCAGATCCGCAGGAGATCCAGGCATAGGAGGTGCCCGAGGCCAAGGAGCCAGACGAGGAACTCCCGGAGTGCGTGGACCACTAGCTTAGCTCATTCAAAAGAGGCAAGCCCCAGAGCATTCTAAGTCTCCTACTTTATAAAGCAAATAACTATATATATGTTATATGTATATTGTTGCATTATGTTATTGTTGCATTATGTTATAGGAGTTGAGTGAAACCATTAATGCATATATTATATCCTTATCTACCATAATACATCTTACCCTACTAAGTCTATGACCGAGTTAAATGCTTAGCCCTGCTTAGACCGGTAGCAGTCAGTGATTTTCTGTCACCGGCAACTATAGGTGGTTACCTGGATACGTAGCTATGGATGCTATCATGGAAATAACCAAGTGTTGAGGGATAAATGGAGACTGGGCGGAATAAGTAGTGAGCAACTAGATGGGGTTATGGGGTGCTTGTAGTTTTCGCCTGTGTCAGGTTAAGGACCGATCGTTGCTCGTCCCTCTTGTCATGTTGAACGCATGTCTCACATTTAGCTGGCTGAATAAGTTGTTTCGACCACGAAGCCAGTGGCACTATTTGGGCTGGGATCTACATGGGTGCGCGTATTGGTGCTGATGAGGGTATGATAGGGGCGCGAAGAGTGAGCCCAAGGGCAGGCGAGGCCTGATTACTGGCAGTCGGGCGGTCCCTAGGTATTGCGGCTCTAGTTTGTCCCGCGACGTCTACCGGAATAGTGTCATTGGTGACCTATAGCTCACTTGATCGGTGAATGTGGTTTGTGTGAAGAATAAATCACCAGCTGGTTAGGAATCGATTCGAATCACCATCGCTCCTAGATAGTGAGCACTTGACTCAAGCTATGGCATCATAGTAATGATGATGGAACACGAATGGTTATGTGGATTATGCTAGAAATGCTAAACCTGAGATGGTAACTTTGATGTTAATGGTTAATCAAGTTATTGCTTAGCATATGTGCTTACCTAGATTAACAGGTTATAACAAAGATGATGCAAAAGTACTTAAAATGATTTATTCATGATAACTTATGCTTTTTGCAAATGAGTCAAGCTAGCCCCCTAAAAGAAAGCTTTGCATACTCCTTGGTGTCACTTTATTTCCGTTTAAGGCGGGTAAGTCTGGCTGAGTACATTCTCGTACTCAGGGCTTTGTTCCTATTGTTGTTGCAGATGGTCAGTTGTACTATGGTTACTGTATCAGCTGTCTCTACCCAGCGATGGGCGACAACTAGGACCAAGGGCGTGGTCATTCCTTACGTCTCATCTACTGCTTTTGTGGGACTTGATCATTATATGGCACTGTATCTGAACTAAGTGTGCGTGTATGGTTTTGAAACTATTTGCTTCCGCTACTCTATTTGAGAACTTGGTTTGTAATAACTTTATGTTCTAAACTCTGATGTATTCGAAATGATGTTGTGAACTTTATGTAATATATGACTATGGCTGCTAAACTTGTACGATCTTGGCTTGTATGTTGGTTGGTTTGAAATCCTTCATGATTTCATGGACTATCGGGTTTGTATGGACTCAAGTATGTTAATTTATTTGCCTCGGCAGGTGATTTTCTTACTTAAGCCCGTATAAATTGGTCGGTTCTACTATAGGACTCAGGGGCGACGGATGCAGTCCTTCGACAACCGGATCCGGCCCCTCTGTGCTAGATCTGCGTGGTTGGCGGGTCTTTTAGTGGCGGTGGCCCGACAGCGTCCCTCGCCCCGAAGGATTACGTGGTGGCAACAGCGGTGGCCCGTACATCTTCATCACGGCCGTGCTCTAGAGCATGGCGGGGGCTGCGGTGTGGTGGCTGACCGCCGACGACGGTGGTCTGCAGCGGCGGTGGACAGTGGTGACACTGTTTTGCTGCCCGGGACACTTGTTGCGGCTGCCCTGAACTCTAGGGATGGCAATGACGAGCGGCAACCTACATTTGGCAACAATAGCACTAAGGCCCGTGTAGGGGGTTGGGCGCGTGGCGAAAGCCGAGCCCTTTCGGGCCGATGACAGTGACGCCTCTGGGCGCCGCATACTTCCTTGGAAGCATCCATCGATCAGCCCTTCCCCTTGTGTGGCGCTTTGTTCCTGGGTGTAAAACCTTAACCTTTTGGTTAGGTGACGGCGGCGCTCATGGCGTCATTCCCCTCGTTAGAGGCGTTGCTTGGAAACCCGTGCTATGCCAGTCGCGGTGGTTGCTGACAAGGTGGAGGCCTAGTTGAGGATTCGAGGTCCAGTGTCCATGGCATCAGAAGGTGGCTAGGAAGAGGCGATGGCACAATGATTGGAGGGCTTGGCATCTGCTTGGTGGAGGGCGACGGTTCTAGAGGGATTGGGCGCTAGTTGCGCCCACGAAGATGGCGAGGAGGCCGTCGTGGGCGGCACCCATGAAGCCGGTGAGGAGGCCGGCGAGGGAGGTGTGGCCAACAGTTTTGCGTTGCCGAGATGACCTACGTGGTTGGCAGAGGATGGTCCTGCTCAGCGACGGCCTTTCCGGCGTAAGGAGCCTTTCTGACTGGCAGCTGGATGACTCAGGTGGCACTTCTACCTTCGATGAGGCAACTAGGTTGCTGGAAACCACAATGTACGCGACTGGATCTCGGTGGACGGGATCGGCTTGGTGAGCGCCTGACTGTGTTTTCACCCTGACATCCTTAGTCGTACGGGGGTTGGCAGTGGAGTTGGTAGTGGTTCTATTATTTTCTTTTTTTGAGTTGAGCTTTGTGTTGATGTCCGAATCTGATTGAGATTGCGTGGACATGTGTGCTTCGGTGTGTAATAAGGAACAACTACCTGCATTAATCGATGCAGAGGCTGGAATATCAATATATTCCCTTTTCTTTAAAAAAAAGCAAGCTTCGTTCAGAAATCACACGTAACGACAACGGTCGCTCGCTGTTGCTGTGAACGTCCTGGCACCGTGACGTCAGCGTATCCATCCGGTGAAGTTCGTTGGAGCGAGCTGACCGGCGACGCCGCCAGCGGGTACGTACGCGCGTGAACCACGAAGCCGGCCACGCGTCGACTTGAGGAATCTGCTGGCGTCACACTGTCAACCGGGCTGGCGCAGACGACGTCTGACTCTGACAGTCTGACATCAGCGACACCAGGCACCAGTTCCATTTCGTGCGGGCGCGCTGGGTTGTGGAGCCGGCCGTACGTAACGTAACACGCTCCGATCCAGGCTCGTCGTCTCCGTGCTGCCTTGTGGTACCCACCCGTAGCAGTAGCCGGCCCCGTTCCCAAACAAACGTACGCTACGCACAGACACTGCAGGGAGGACGCACGTACTCCTACAGAGGAAGGCTTCCAATTCCAACCTGGTGCTGCCGTTGCACGTTTTGCCCTGCACCCACGGGCATGTGCGGCCGGCGTCGATGACCACGCTCAGGTCGGCTCGATTGTGATTTGTCACTGGCGGTGCTTTACAACAACCGCATGTGAAATCTCTTATCACCGGCGGTTTCTTAGGTGGACCGTCTGTAAAAATAAACTTATCAGGGGTGGTTCGTCTAAACTAACCGTCAGTGTAAACAATTTAACATTGACGTATTTTAACTAACCGCCTGTAAAATTCTTTTTTTCCACTAGCGAACGCCACTGGCGGTGCCGACTGCCGCCAGTACAAACCCCTCTGGAACCGCCAGTGCTCCGCTGTACTAGTGAAATTACCATCTGCGGAGCTACTATTTAGATTGATCTGGACATGAGTTGCAAACGTCGAGTCTGAAGCTACTGGACATGCTGAAGAATTGGGAAGCCAAAGCTTGTAATAATTGCAGATAACTCCATGCACTTATTGCGTCATACCCCGCGCGAATCACCTTTTCCCCGCTAAAACAGCTGCAGCATTTTGTTTTGCTGGACCGAATGAGCAAATCAATGGAGGCCGCTATGAGGGCCGCTAGTTGGAATTGGGCCATATAGGACATGAATGAAAAGAACTAAAAAGGCTGGAATGTGAGAAACGAGCTACGAGATCAAACAGCCCAGGTGGCCCAATTTACGGTCCGTGTGAGGCTCAACAACAATGGGAGTATTATGGGACACGGGCTACCGGCCAGGGCCAGGTAAGTCTTTGTCCTTCGTTTTTGCCTATCGGTTCCAATGTCACGTCTTAAAAAGGTTCATTGGTTTTCCCTTCACAAAAAGTTCTTTGGTTTTTATTGTTTTCTGATTTTTGTATTTTGTATTATTCAACATTATTAATAAATTGTTTCGACATTTTGAATGACTTGATTCAACATTGTCAAAGATTTTAACAACAATTGTATCAAAATGTTTAAATCGAACGAACATTTTGGAATACTGGTTTCAACATCTCTTCCAACATAGTTCAATATTCCACATACACTAGTTCTATTTTCATATAAGGGGCCGTTTGGATCATTTCATTTCGAGGAATTAAAATACATATAAGACTATCTCAAATTCATAGGGTGGGGGATGGAAATTGATTCTATAAATCACTATTCTATGTTTCTACTTTGCAACTTATAACACGCTCTTCAGTTCGCGCCACTACGATAGAAATGCAACACATAAGTATCCCTCTTGTATAACCAACAATAATATAGAAATATAATCCATATACAACCATATTAGCTTAGTTAATATGTGTTTAGATTATGATTATTAAAATAAATTTAATTCCAAGGATCCAAATGGGGCCAAGTTATTTGCTAATCCAGATGGTAAAAGATGCAGGGATACCAAATACAACCAATGTCTTGTCAAATTTTCAATTGTAGAGTGTTTGTGCAATTCAAAGCTGGATCTCATTAGAGCAACTCCAGCAGGGCCCCTACTTGAGCCCCCATAGCTAAATATGGGGACTCAGGTCAAAAATCTAACTCCAGCAGGGCCCCTACTACGGACCCCAAATTTGTGTGGGCACCCAAATCCTCTCACCAGACCCCATTTTGGTTGGGCCAACAACCCGGCCCCCATCCGTGCGGGCGTTGCAACTCTCCCTCTGGTGGCTTCCTCCGACGAGCGTCGCGGTGTCCCAGTGCGGCAGCGAGCACCGGCGGCGCGGCTCCTCTCCCTCCGGTGGCTTCCTCCGACGAGCTCCGCGCGACCAGATCCACGGAAGGCAGGGACGGAGGGCTTGCCGGCTCCTCCCCTTCGCGCCGCGCCCCTTCTCCTCCACCCGGGCATGCGCAAGCTCGAGCGCGACCCCCTGCCATGGCGTCCGCGACCTTTCCTCCCCTGCATCGGCCCCTTCTCCTCCGCCGCCGTCGTGTGCGCACGGGCCCGCTGCTCCCCTCTGCTCCGCCGTGCGGGCTCGGTACCCTCTGCATGGCCACGCGAGCTCGGCCCTCGCAGCCCTGCCGGCACAGGCGAGTGCTCGATCTGCACGCATCATGGTATGTGGGATGGATTTCAGGGGAAGAAGATAGATTTGACCCAATGACAAGTGGGCCATTTATGTCATTGTCTACTAATATGGATTTGGGGGCCTTCGTTTTGGGGGCACTGCTGGAGTGGAAGCACAAATTTGGACCAATAAAAATAGGGATATGCACCCAAATATAAAATGGGGCTCTAATTTGGGGCTACTGCTGGGGTTGCTCTTAGAGCAAGTATAATAAAGGGCGGCAAGCAGGCTAAATGCTGAGGTGGAGAAGAGAGGGAAGAAGAGAGAGGAGAAACGGGCTGTAATCTTACAGCTGGCTTGGACACAAGAACCAAGAAACTCTGTGAGACATACAAGTGGGCCTTGTATTAATAGTGAAGACTGTAACTACTATATGGGTGGGCTGAGAGGTAAGCTATAAGAATTCATACAGCTAGCGGCCGGCTGTATTATTAGTCTTGCTCTTAACCTAGTCTGGAATAATTTGTTTTTCTAAAAAAAGGCCCCTTTGGTCACCACCGATGTAAATAGAGATGGTGGACAAGGCATTGGGACGCGGGTGGCGGCACCCCTTGCCATCTTTTAGTTTTAGTTGCTATCAAGTTCAATGATCTCAGAAAGCAAATGGACTACTGTGGCTGATCAGTCTGTCCATACGACAATGACACTATGATTTTTAGTTCTTGTGTGATCAAAGCCTTCAAGGTAACACCGATTTTTATCTATTATCAGCAATTAATGGTGGAACTCCAAACTGCTATGATCAGTGCCGGATCCAGAAACGGGCTCCGCCCCGGGCTAACTGCTGCGACGGCCTGCTGGCCTTTCTCCTCCTCGCCTCATCGGGGTGGACTAATGGGCTGAAAGGCCTTTTTATGCCATTTTTATAAAGCAATTCCCCACTGCTCATGGGCCTCGCCCCGGGCTGCAGCCCTAGCAGCCCGGGGCCCAAATCCGCCCCTGGCTATGATATATCTAAGCTGTGGTATGGCCCTTACTAATTCCGAGCAACACAAAAATTTTGCTTATGAGTTGGCTTGGGGACGAGCTAAATTTTGAAGAGGGGATGTGATGGACCTACGGATCTATTGTCAGTGGACTTGACGAAGAAGTGGGTTGGGCTGGACCATCAGACTTGGTCGACCTTAGGAGGCAAGTTACCCAAGTGCAGTACAGACCATGCGACAACTATATTTCGTGGACTAAACATGAACACGGCGGCGGTGAGCGATAGCTCGAGGCGCGCTTCAACTCACCGGGTGTTTGAGTTCCTATCACATCAACCACAGTAAACATGTTTGAAACTATTTATAGTATTAAATATAGACTAATTATAAAACTAATTGCATAGGTTGAGACTACTTGCGAGACGAATTTTTTAAGCCTAATTAGTCTATGATTTGACAATGTGGTGCTACAGTAACATGCGTTAATGACAAATTAATTAGGCTTAATAAATCCGTCTCGCGGATTAGTAACGGATTCTTTAATTTGTTTTTTATTAGTATCGACCCCCCATGTGACATCCGATGTGACACCTCTTAAACTTTAGTCCCTATATCCAAACACCCCAAATCTATACCTTATTGAGTATCCAATTGTTGAGTAATATATGTGGGCACATTTTTCTTTCTCGAATATAGAAAATGTTTGCGCATAATTAACATTAAGGTAGAAGCGCTTCGGACACCCTAGGTGGTCTAGAGTTACGTACAGCAAAAAGCCGAACCTCCCTAGTTTCTAAGTTCATGCTAAGCTATTACACATGGGCTAACACAACGAGAAAAATGGGGATGGCGATGTGGCCAAAGTTGTACCCTTTGCATCGCCAGTGTTAGCTGCGAGATCCTAGTCCGCAAGGAAGAGCTCTCTCAGTGCTTTGACATTGGAAGCGCTTGACCCAACATCAAAAAGATCCTCAAAGGCCTTTTTTGCCGATGTGTTTGGTGTTGAAAGCCCCTTGGTGATACATATATGCTACATGATTAGGACTTGACGTTAGCACGGAGGAGAGGCTCTGTCCCGCTAGGTGCTTGCTCCGCAACGGAAGCACCGATTGATTAGTGTCCACTCAAATGCAACCTGCTCTTTCGATAAAGTTCGTGTATAAGAAAATGCAGTGACTATTAATTTATGTTCTCACAACACCTGAACAACTTATGAACTATTTGCTAGGGGATATATTGCAGCTTTTGCATTCCTTCCCATGTGATTTGTGCAAAATCTTTTGAGGATAACAAGTGCATTTTTGTTTCACCATGTTTACAAATTCTTTTGGCAGCTGTTATTATCTTATATTGACTGTTCCTTTATCTATATTTTTTTTGGTTATGTTCACATCTGCATGATTGTTGGGTCCTTCTGTGCCTGCTCATTTTAGTTTCTACTGTCTATTCCTTATCAGCTTTAACACTTTAAATTTTGAGGTGTGAAAGATTATGGCTTGGTAGGTTCCAACGGTCAGGCTTAGTTCTGCCACTGAAGGAGGTGTCAGATCTCCGGGAGGTCTATCATTTGTGAGTGTCTTCGACTTCAATATGCATGCCGTGTGAGCTCTGATTCAGAATACGTTGGCTCATGTACCCTTTTCTCTTTCACTTCAATACTGTAGTTTGGCTCAATTTTTTTTTGTTAGGACCGCGATGCCGGCTAGAGGCTCGACTTTGCAAAATTAAAGATTGACATCCTATTACTATGCTAGGTTTAGATTACTATGCTATCCTCAACTTTACATGACTGGTAACTTTTTATAGTGGTCTAATTGGAACTTTATTCTACAGAGAATGTGCGTGCTCTCTTTTATTTATCCAAGTCTGAGACTTGATCTGGAGTGTTCATGACGACGGACCGATAAGAGAAACATGCATGGGCGAAATGGTTGCAGATCTCAGACTGGGGAGGTGGATGTAGATCTCAAACTGGTTATCAAGCAATGGGAGGTAAACAAAAAGCAACCATTTTCTACATGATCTACTGTAGATATTATGCTTTCATCTTTGACAAAAAAGATAAACTGAAGAAAAACCATTGCCCCAAGATTCACATGTCATAGGAATTTAGATGTGTTGCAGCCCTCATATTTCCTAATTAACTACTTCAGTTATTGCCATTTAATGTTTCAAGACATGTGAGTAGCTTCATGGATAGCTAATAATCTTATTCAACTGAAACGACGTTAGACCTTCCCTACTAAGACCACTCAAATGTTTATGCACATGGTAATTTAAAAATCCTGCTAAAAATGGATGAAATTACTCTCTTTTTGAAGGGATATATATTTATAATGCACTGTGTAACCATATTTGGCTATTTGCAGTTCTGTTGAACGTTGGTCCTTCCTCTACAGCAACAAGAGCAATAGAAGTGAACCTATTGGCATTTTCTGAAGAATTTGATCTGGAGCATCAGGTAATCTCTAGATTCATTGAAAAAATAGTTTCTCCATGTCACCTTGTTTGTCTATAACTGTACAAATTGTGGTGGCAGGCAAGTAAGGGCCTATCATGAATTGAGAGAACTAAAATGAATAATTAAGAGACAGTAACTCCCTCAAAGTGCTAATAAATATGTTGCTTGGTGGTTCGGAGGGTCTAAATTGAAAGCACAAAAAATGTTTTCTGCCATTTTTTTGCTTGCAGTATGACAAGACCATAGAAGATGTTGACGGACAGCCACTTTGAAAGCGATACCTGAATATCTAATGAACTATTTGCAAGCTACATTCCAGGTGATGAAAGCTGACTGGTTGCTGGTTTCTCTTTTTGCCTCTCAGTGCCAATGCCGTTATTATTAGAATTAAAGTGCAAGATTAAAAAATTTTGGCACAATTGTTTATGTTTAATTCATCTAGCACATTTCATCATATTACCATGTGTGATCTTGCCATGCTTTGGTGCTGCTTACAACATGTCTTTTCTGTTTTGGAAAATTAAATAAGTGCGAGAATAGAATAGTCTCAGTACAATTTTTTATTTTTCACTGATGAGATATTTTATTGCCACTCCATAACAGTGGCTGATTTGTGGTTTAGTACTTCATATTAGGCACAAGTCTACTTTGCTTTGCCATTAGCTATGTTACATGGATACATCCCTGAAGCCACATATCACGTATCCGATACGTATCGGATACGGATATGTGTCCGATACGCCCTGGATACGTATCCTCGGAGTATCCAATTTTTTATTATTTTCGCAAATGTTGGATACGCCGTCAGATACGTATCTGGCCTGCCGATACGGCCCAGCCACGAACAGAGTGGAGGCCGTGCAACACGAAGGGGAGCAGAAGGAGATGAGTCATGCGTGGGCAAGGTTGCTCGAGTCAGCCGCCGAGCCGCTGTCGATATTCGGGCAACGCCGCCGCCGATTGGAGCACCGCCGCCGCCGGATCGACCCCGCCGCCGTCGATTCGACCTCCGCCGCCGCTGATTGGAGCTCCGGCACCGCGGGATTCGACCTCCGCTGCCGCTGATTTGAGGTCCGCCACCGCCAGATCGACCTCTGCTGCCGTCGATTCAAGCTCCGCGGCCGCCGAATCGACGCTCTGACGCTGCCGGAGCGAGCTGCGAGACGAAGCAAGGCAGGCAGCGGCAAGGGATCCAAGCAGAGCTTCAATCGCGGGCGAGGCGAGGAGAGGCAAGCGGGTGAGGCGAGGCGACCAGCGGCAAAGGATCCAAGTAGGCTCGAGGTTGCTCACAAGCGGAGCGGAGGTGGTGTGCCATGGAGCAAAGGGCGGACGGGGATGCGGGCGGTGGAGCAGATGGGGATGGGGTGCGGGGAGCGGAAGCTGCTGTGCGCCTGTGCGAGATCTGAACTGGAGACGGATGGGTGGCAATCGATGGAATGGTTTGGTTGTTGGGCAGGGCACTAGTAGGACATACTACATGTCACATATGGTGCTTAGATGGGCCGTGGGCTTTGGTCGTCAGACCTGCATTATTATTATTTTTATTTTATTTTTTAAATAGTAAACGTATCCACGTATCGGGTTTTTTAGGAAATTGCCGTATCCGCGTATCCGCATCCTTCCGATACCGATACACATCCGTATCCGTGCAACTTAGTTATTATTTTCCTGAAATTTTGTGACCTCCTTTTTCTATCATGAGAGGTACTACAAGTAAAAAAGGTGGTAATCTGGCTGCTTCAAGTATCATTTGTGTTGCTTCAAGTAATTTAGGACTACGTTTTCTAATGTATCCCCTGCATCTTTTCTGGTTACGAATCAAACATCACTGATGTCGCCCTTTAGGTTTACACTCGATGAAGGCTCCTCTGAATCTAAAAAGCCTT
This sequence comes from Miscanthus floridulus, assembly GCF_019320115.1. Classification (NCBI taxonomy): domain Eukaryota; kingdom Viridiplantae; phylum Streptophyta; class Magnoliopsida; order Poales; family Poaceae; genus Miscanthus; species Miscanthus floridulus. Next base: position 3,584,894 of record NC_089595.1, read on the forward strand.
CTAGATGTCAACAGGGGCTGCTAAAAGTAAGTGGGAAAGTTCTTCCTGGACACCACACGACCCACATGCGAGTCTTCTTTTGGTGGAGTAAGCAGTATGTAGACTACAATGGCAGTTTAGGATGAAGAACCATGAGGTTGTGCTGCACTTTGTACTGCATCCATTTTATAAAAAAAAACTTGACCTGCGGGGGGTAAGACGGCCCCCGGGCATTGCCTGGTAGAGAAGATCTCTCACGCAGATCAAGAAAATCCCCGAACCTCCGCCCCTGCACCCTTACACGGGACCGTTCACCACGTGAGATGGTTCAGAACCGCCGTGCTTTGAGTGAGTCGGATGAGGGGATTTTTTTACCCAGGCCATGTAAATCCGCTCCCATTAGGAGTCGAACCCGGGTCGCTGGGGTGCCATGCGGCCGCTCTAGCCATTTCAGCCAAGAGTCCGTTGGCTACTGCATCCATTTTATATAGATGGATATCAAGCCTCAAGGCTTGAGAAACATCAAAGTGTATTTAATCATCTGCCAGGTAGCGTAAATGAGTCATATCCAAATCAGCCTTGAATGCTTGCTATAGTACCTATAGTTAGCAACAAATTTAGAGATCAATAATTCAGATATCTATGGAATGCTTTGGACTACAAAGTTTACCTGTTGATTTGTCCCATCTTTAATTTTTTAGCTATTTATTCTCACCTCTTCTCCTTATCTTTATTACAGATGTAAGAAGGTTTTTGTAATGAATGGGGACTTGCTAAATCACTCAATTTCAGAGGTTTGTTTCACTTCTTTTATTTGATGCAGCTTAGTTGCTGCTCTATTTTTAGAAGTTTTATTTGATGCTTTTATTTGTAGAGATACCGGTTGACATATATACAAATGTCTGTGCCATTTCATAGCCTAAAGCCTCAATCGCCTTCGGTTTCAAAAAATGGTACCATCTTCGTTTTCACTCCCCAAACTGCTGGCCATAGAAGGATGGCAACAAGAAGCGGCCTCCCAATCCTCAGGAATGTACACAGAGGCAGCCTCCCATTCCCAGTTGGATACTGCGCACTGCAATTGGCACATTGCATTTGATGGTGCCAATACAATGTAGTGCAAAGAATAAAGCTGGAGTGACTTAGTTTATGGCTTGGTCTTTTATTTGTAGTACAGATTATTTTGCTATTTTTTGAGCAAATTATAGAGGACAAACTCAGTTCCACATATATTTGGTTATCTGTTATGAACAGAATGGTGTCCTCAAGAATAATTTTAGTCTATTAATTGCCTCCAACGCACTTACCATGCATTATATGGTTGTATATCTCATTCTGCTTGTGCTCTTTTTTAATATATATTTAACATATCTGGTTATCCTGCCTTGGAAGTTCTGAAGTTACATTTTCTTTCACGAAAAATAGATTCTTGGATAATATCTCTGCACCTCCTTAGCCTTAATGATGAATATTGTTGTTAATATTTTTCTAATCTAGCTATTAGCCTATGCGCGAAACGTACTAGTGACTATTACTCGCTATGTAAGTAGAAATTTTTCTATATGAGATTATTTATATGTTTTCCTGTAGAGGGATAAGAGATATAGACACTTCCTCCACATTCTGAATTGCTCACGGATTTCAGTGGCTTAACAAGTTGATTACATCTCAGCATACAAAGTTGTTTTTGTTATGTATTCATTCAAATATTGCCTCTAAATGTACAATATGTTCAGTTTTCAAATTTCCATTTGACTAGTGAGACAAAGGTGGTGTATGAATTGGTCCAAGTATGAGAAGGATATAATGGAGATGGAGTGTGATGCCGTGATCCGTATAGCAGCGTGGTTAAGGCTTGATGCTATATGCCTACTATAGTGTACATGTCACGCTGAATGCATATTAGTGATCTTTAGCAATAAAATGCAGTTCTTACATTAAGACTTTAAGAGTTATTAAAACTAGTTTTAAAAACAAATGAATCTAAGAAAAAATAAAAATTGTTGCATGATACATTCTTCATTCTCATTTGAGTAATGAGCACCTTTTTAGTATAGAAAAAATAACAGCTGCAATGCATTGCTACCCAACACAAACATAGGGTATAATTAAATTAAACTAGGACAAAGAATCAAACATGGCTAAACTTTCTATTCAATTGATCCCTCCACAGCTTGTACAAATTGTGCTAATTTTCAATTGGTGCTTGCAAACTATTTTGTGGGAAATCCTCCATCCAGCATGGTGTGTATATGAAAGAGGTCTCAATAGCAGCCACAAGGCCAGCGAGGTCAAGGTAATCTTTCGGACATATGTTGCCCAAGTCCTGAAACTTTGAGGTATTCCAATGATAGGCTACTGCTCTAGACAAACCTGCATTCAAGAAGACAACCTCTCTGTAAGGATGAAATCCGAGTAAACTTATGGTATATCCTGCAGTATAGCGCCCTTCAACCATATCTTCAGTGCTAAGAACATTATCATCATCAGAGTTCCATTCAAAGTTGTCTTCCACTACCATTTTATGCTCATCATTCCCACAATAAGAATATTTGTAGTACTTGATATCCTCTAATATCCAGGGTCCATTTGGTTGATCACCGTACACCTTACGTGCTTCCAACTTACGTGCAAAGGTCTTCAGATCAACACCGTGCCTCAACTCCCACACTATTTGACCACATGATTCGTTGAGAAGAAAAATTCGAAGTTGATGCCAGTCATATTCAAATGCACAATATACCCCCTTCTCCGATCTTCCCAACGAAAAGAATCCATGATACCAATCGAAGTGATCAACACCTGCTGGGGTTGGAATCAGTCTGTAATTCGCATTTGAGATGGATATCCTTCAACAGGAAAAAAAATTGAGTCAGTGACACATGGTCAGCATGTAACTTTAAGAGTCCATATATATATAGAGAAGTTCACTTCTATATTTCAGGTGCCTGATTTTCAAGATGATTTACAACACTTCTGTACAAGAAACTAGTAAAGTAAATTGTTATTTTTGTGATTTATTTTTTTTTTTTTGTCTTTGTATCATAACATATCAAATTTTTGTCCTTGTCTGACTATATAGAATAGAAACAATTGTAAATAGTTAATTGTCTTTGTGCCAATTCAGATCAGATTTTGTCAAGTTTGTAGTTTGTCTAACGGATTTTCTTTAATTCTCCAAACCAAAAATTTTAGATTTTAAATTGCAACAAACTAAAGCTAGAATTTTAATAAAAAATATATATATGCAATCGTCGCCTGAAAGGCAACTAACACCTGAATTTTAGCAAATCCCTTTTCAAGATTGCTGTAACTGATCCTCCAAAATAATTTTACTATAACATTATGATATATATTATTATCAGTTATAGTAATACAGGTATCGTAAATGTGTATTTACTTTATCGTAGTTTAGTATAAATATTATAATAAATAGACGTGGCTATAGAATAAGTTATTGTATGGCTGACCAAAGCTAGACTAAGAATAATGCATTGACAAGGAATACCTCAGAACAAGACCATTTTCGCAGAGAAGGTAGAGCCTTCCTCGCCAATAGACTTTGAGTCGCATGTAATCATCAACAGCAATGGTCGTTTCTACCACAGGGACTTCCGGAGCAAACCACCTCTCCTCCCACCGCCCGGTTTCTGATGAATATACATATACTTGCAGAGCAGACTTGTGCTGACGATCTTTCTGATCGAGGGAAGAACCAATCAAGAACACATGGTAATGCGGTGACACAGTGGGATCGTACACGAGGCATTGCTTTCGGCGAAAGCCCTGCTTCCTCATCTGCTGCGGGGGCAGCGGCAGCCATGCCCACTGCCTCGTTGCAGGGTTAGCGACGCAGTCATCGTCATGGTCGCCTATGGTCTGTGTGCAAAGCAAGAGGCCGTTGCAGTGGTCCATGACTTCAAAGATCCCAGGGATGAAATCCAAGTCGCTGGAGATGGAGGGTCCCGTCGTGGGGCGGGCCAAGAACTCCGAGACATAGTGCGAGCAGTAGTTCATGAAAAGGCCGCCCACGGTGCGCGGGAGCAGGTCCTTACGCAGCAGCCGCCGGTCGTCGATGAGGTCACGCCATGTCCTGCAGGCGCACCGGGAAACAGCCAGGCAGCGTGGCCGGAGGCGGCGCAGGACGTCGGCGACGAGGTCTTCCGGCAGCTCCCGTCCCAACGCCATCACCGCACCTCTCGTTCCTGGTCGACGGCGAGATCGCAAGGGCGGCGGACGGGATACAGATCTAGTAGAGAACTTGTAGTCGTCAGGAGTCCGGAACGGGCACGATTTATCGCGAGCATATCACGGGAACAGCCACGCAAACGAAGCCCCAAGAATCCTACGCCAAAACGGAATTGCTTGGTACTGGGTGTCGTCCGGACGGCTCAATGTTTCTACATTTTCTTTTCAAAACAAATCTATTTTTATGGTTACTAATGCATTTTATTTATATTGTTCAAATATTATATTACTAGATATATGCCCATGTGTTAGACCGGAGCGTCGATTTTTTGAATTGAACCTCAATAATCAGCCGCGGACAAGGATTTCGTATGATCCTGTGCCCATGTCCGCATCTAAAAATCGAAGAAAAAACAAAAACGGGACCGTTGAACCCGGCATCGAGCCCACTGTACCGAGACGTCAAGCCCGCTAGCTGCCATGGACCCACTGTGCACGATGCCGCCTCTACCCACAGCTGATCCTAGTGGTTGCTTTGGACAGCCGAGGACTATGCATCCTCTGTCCACCACCGAGCATGTTTTCCGCTGTGGACCTACAAAAATGAGTCTGCTGGAGGCCATGACCACGTTATTTTCTCCCAGATCCAGCCTGCACTAGATCTCTGCCTGAGAGGGATAGAGGGTAAGTGGATTGAGAGAGAGGAGAGGGAGAGTATGAAGGTATCTCCATACCCGCTGATGTCGTCATAAGAGACGTCTAATGCCAATTGTCTTCTACAACCTGCAGAGTGGTGTCCTGGGCTCCTGGCATTCCTCCACCAGAGGGGCTCACCCCTAGTCCATGCGCAGCCGTCGGAGGAGCTCACCCGCTTGCATCCCTTGTGTTGTCATCGGAGGGGCTCGCCCCAGCCCCCTTCGCCACCTCTAAGGGGCTTCTCCCTAGCCTGCGCGCTACTGCCCTCGATCTGCTAGCACTCGACATGCGCGACCTCGATCTACCTGATCCACCTCACCGCCACCACTCAAACACGATATGCCACCGGAGGATGGGGCCCTTGTGTCACCGAAGGAGCTATAGGCACAGCCACCGAGAAGGACGTGGGGATTCTGCACGTGACGCCACCGTCGGAAGATGGGATGTGGATAGGGAGATGGCAGAGAGAGAGAAGTGAAACCAGGGCGGCGGTGGACGATGTTCTAGGATATGGGAGGAAATGAAATGAGAAGTTAGGTTTTCTTACCTTTTTTTTAGCAGAATTAGGTTTCCTTACCTTATATAGTTTGATATGGAAAGTAGGTCGAGATGGGCCATGTATTCTGGTAGCGGGTTCGGCATGTTAATAGTGGTGGGCCTCTTAAGAGGCCCGCCTATATGTTAATAAGATTTTAGAGGCAAACCGTCTACAAAAATGGTGTGATGATATCTGAAAACTGTTATCTATTTTTGGAGTTCGTTTCACTTTTTGCCCCGCCTCTGTTAATCAGGATGCTTGTCTTCTAAAATCTTTTTTGTGGTAGTGGGAAATGAGGGAGAGAGAGAGAGAGTGGTGCCTAGAGTAGGGGTAGAGATGGATGAGTATACCACGTGCAAACATTCTAACCCGTTGGGCATCGCACGGATCAGAGGGGGCGGAGCAAAGGTGTGGATGACCTCTTCTGTATTTATTAGTAGTGTAGAGAAACTACCCGCAAAGTTCCGTGCTTGCTCCAATACGTTTGAGCAAATTGGTTCCTTGGCCCTAAAAAAATCAGCTTAGTTCCTTGGCCCTATTTCTGTTGAACTTAGTTATTTGGCCCTAAATCGAAATTTGTTTAGTTTTTGGCCCTTCCGTCCATTCCGTCCATCTCTACTGTCAACCAGCTCAGGAGTCGTGCACGAAAAGACGAAAATATCCCCGTACCCTTTCGCACAGGCACGTGAGTATTCCCCGTACCCCTTTGTCGATCTGCAGTCGGAGGCGTCGGGATTTTGGGCGACCTCCGTGCAAACCCTAGACACCGGCGCTGGAGATGGACGGCTCCGACGAGGCTCCGCCGACAGATCCACCTGCACCAGCGCTAGACCCACCGCGTTCGTGGCACAGCAGGGCGGCCCGGCTGGTGTCGGGGCTGTTCGCCCCTGACATGAGGCAGGGTGCCATGGGTCTAGGCGGCGGCGGCGCGACACAAGGCGCAGCGGGGCAGGCCGCGGGGCAGGCCGCCGGCCGCACGACCCAGGGCGCCGCAGGGCAGGCCGCAGGCCGTGCGAATGAGGCTGATGCAGAGCAGGCTAAGGAGGGCGAGGATGCGTCCACTCTTACTATCAGGTGATAAATGTGTCTACTCTTACTATCATTTATTTTTCTTTCTAAAAACATAGTGTTTTGATGGTTTGTTCTTGTAGGAGTCCACCAAAGAAGAGGGCCAAATCTGCCCACAGTTCTATTTTTCCTTTGGAGGAAGATGCACCGGCTGCATCCATGTCTTTTCCACCAAGGTTTGCAATTTATTACTTTCTCTAATTGTTGTTTGAAACTTGTCATAAATTCTAAATATGACTTTGCCCCTCTAGTCAAAACTTGGAAACAACAACTAGCAAAAAGAGAAATAGCGATGATTGTACTCCCGAAGCATCTAGAAGGTAATTAACACTAGTGCTGAAATTTTGTGTTACTATTAACAGCCACTTGGTTAGGAAACTAAATAGATGCTCTCTATCATCACAACCAAAGCTTGGAGATTTCAAGTAAGACTAAGGGAAAAACAAATAAATCTAGCTCTGGGCTATCAAAAAGGTATTTTTCCTAACTCTGATTTTTTTCATTTGACTATTATATATTAAATTAACAATATCTGTGACTAAAAATGAACGTTTGAAGGTCAAGAAGTATCTCAAATCAGCCGGAAGCACTTTCCATCGAGTATCCCTCGCACATGGAACAACCTGTAAAGGCTAAGATTACAAAGAAGGTAAAACCCATAAAGAAGAAGAAATTGCCAAGTACTAATAAGGATGTTAACACTTCATCAGTGCCACTTGACAGCCCATCCATGGGTACTAGAAGCAAAAAAATACAACCACCAAGCCCTGTAATGAGTACACGAAGCAAGAGAAGACTTAGCCTTTGATATGCATGTTCTCATGTTTGATGCCATGTACTGTATGTTTGCTTCACTTGGTTAATATGAACTTATTTGTGAACTTAGACATCTCTTATATGTGTGAACCTTGTTCAAGTATGACCTGAACCTATCCCCTTAATGTTTTCATCCATTTGATTGAAATCATTATGTACGTGTGCACTTGGAGTATGAATTTATATGCATTTGAAATGGTCATTGTGATGTCATGGGCAAATATATATGAAATATAATAATTTCATGCTTGAAAAAGTATTTTACTTATTTTGGAAGATTAATGATAATAGACGGCCACTAGTACAGAAAAGATCTTTAGGAACGCCTCCCTTTTTTATCAGAGGCGGATAAACTAGCACGCTGCCTATAACGTCGCCGGGGAGCACTGTAGCTCCATGACCGTCGCTGAAAATCCATTTTCAGGGGCGGTTCCTTTAAGAAAATCCGCCTCTAAAAATGTATCCATTTTTAGGTGCGATTCTGTTAAGAGATCCACCTCTAAAAATGCTATTTTCAAGGACGGTTGTGTCGATGTTTCACCACCGATAGCCTGCCACGGGGGTACCTGGGGCAGTTTGTTCAGGCTTCAGCGTATGTAGAACTCGACGGTAAACGCAAGAGACAGTCGATTTATCCTAGTTCGGGCCCTCGACCGTGATCGAGTAATAGCCCTACGTCCAGTCGGCGTTAGCCTTTGCGTTGGATTGATTGTAAAGTGTTGTGTTGCGTTCCTCATCTCCCTTCCTCCTGGACCTCTCATCTAAGGAGCCCTGCCCTCCTTTATATAGTCAGGAGGCCAGAGTCCTAGTTGGTTTACAATGTAGAGTCCTAGTAGGATTACAGGGTAGTATTACTACTAGGATTACATGGGAGGAATCCTAATCAAACTAGATCTCCTCTCTTCCTTGCGGTGTATCCCATGGGTCCCGCATCGACAAGCCCCCGAGCACTTCATGGTTGAACTCCGGAAGCCTTGTTTTGTTCCTCCAGGTCTTACCGAGCAGGAACAAGCGTCGCCTGAGTGCTTTCTTGAGTGAAACCATGTAGCGCTTCTTGGGATCTTCGAGTGGTGTGTGCTTTTTTGAAGAAAAAGTACTCCCATCATGTAGCCCCTGAGCCTCTTGCTGTTTGGAGCAAGGAGCTGGAGGGTCTTGTCTTGAAATTGCTCTGATTCTTCGTCGAAGGGCTCCCGAGCATATACCTGGGTTCTTTATCAAAAAGAACTCGGATATAGATCGGGTCCGGGTTCTTTTTATCGTGAGGCCTTGAAGTGGTCTGTCTTGAAGAAGTCTTCTTGGTGACGTGCGCTTTTTCGAAGAAAAAAGTGCACTCACTAAGTGTAGCCCCCGAGCCTCTTGCTATTTGGAACAAAAAGTTGGAGGGTCTTGAATCTTATGTCGTTTGAAAACTCCTGTCTTGAAGAAGTCTTCTGAGTGATGTGCGCTTTTTGGAAAAAAAAAGTGCACTCACTGAGTGTAGCTCCCGAGCCTCTTGCTATTTGGAACAAAAAGTTGGAGGGTCTTGAATCTGAGTTGTTCAAAGAACTAAAAACCACTTCTGAGGATATGTAGGATCTTGTAGACATTCTCAAGGGTGTATCCAAGTAACCCGCAAACTGCAGCAGGCTATCCATATACCGTTGCAAGTCAACACAGTTGCGCCACCGAGTACTTTCCATAATTAGCTTGCATGCTTGATGTCTTCTTGCGTGCTGCTGCATGTCATGCATCTTCCTTTGTTTCGCTTGAGTAATGAAAGTACATATAAATATGCACGTGCATCCTCATATTCGTGCTCATCTTGCTGACGCAAAATCTTCTCATTCGATCATGATCCGGTCCAAGTAAGGCAACCTAGATAATCCGTCAAAAGGCTTCGGGTGGGCAGTCCCCTCACCGGAGACCCCGTATCACTCCCACCTTAGAATTTCCAAATCACCGCAACAAGGTTGACCTTAGCCGTCGAGTAGTTGATCACCCCAACCGAGTAGTCGATCACCGCGGCCGAGTAGTCTATCACCACGGCAGAGTAGTCGGACGTCCTGGCGACTTGTAGAGCAGCAACCGAGTAAGACAGCACGGGGCGTGTGTCTCACCCAACGAAGTAGTGGCCAAGTAAGGCAGCCAGCGGTGGGCGAGCTCCTTATTTGATGATGTGGTCCAGAAAATGGTTCCCTTTCCGGCGAGTAGGCTTCACGGATTAAGGCCTCAGCAACCTAGGTAAATCAACTATAGTAGAGCCACGGAGGCATATGGATAATATGATGATTAAAGAATATTTGAAAACATATTAAACCATGACTTAGCTTGATTGACGACCGCGTGGTAGAATCAGTGCGCGATCCTGGCATTTTGCGCTCAGGAGACCCCAGTGGTTGTAGCCCCCGAGCATCAGCTTGCGAGTATTTGGACATGAGCTGTCGAGTAGTTGGTCACCGCAGCCAAAGTAGTCGGAAACTGTGACGAGTAGTCAGACAACTGGCTTGTTTCAGCCATTTTGTTTTTTGGTTCGGGTGTTAGCTTATTAGCTACCCTCATCGGCAGGCTCAAGCATCTTTTCAGCTCTTTTGCTCTCTGCCGGTATGCTCAGGCATAATTTTAGCCATTTTGCTTTTTGGATCGGGTGTTAGCTTATTAGCTACCCTCATCGGCGGGCTCAAGCATCTTTTCAGCTCTTTTGCTCTCGGTCGGTATGCTCAGGCGTGATTTCAGCCATTTTGCTTTTTGGATCGGGTGTTAGCTTATTAGCTACCCTCATCGGCGGGCTCAAGCGTCTTTTCAGCTCTTTTGCTCTCAGCTGGTATGCTCAGGCGTGATTTCAGCCATTTTGCTTTTTGGATCGGTGTCGATGTTTTACCACCGATAGCCTGCCACGGGGGTACCCGGGGTAGTATGTTCGGGCTTCAGCGTATGCGGAACTCGACGGTGAACGCAAGAGACAGTTGATTTATCCTGGTTCGGGCCCTCGACCGTGATCGAGTAATAGCCCTACGTCCAGTCGGCGTTAGCCTTTTGGTTGGATTGATTGTAAAGTGTTGTGTCATCCGTTTTCCCTTCTCTATCTAAGGAGCCCTGCCCTCCTTTATATAGCCAGGAGGCTAGAGTCCTAGTCGGTTTACAATATAGAGTCCTAGTAGGATTATAGGGTAGTATTACTACTAGGATTACATGGGAGGAATCCTAATCAAACTAGATCTCCTCTCTTCCTTGCGGTGTATCCCATGGGTCCCGCATCGACAAGCCCCCGAGCACTTCATGGTTGAGCTCTGGAAGCTTTGTCTTGTTCCTTTAGGTCTTGCCGAGCAGGAACAAGCGTCGTCCGAGTGCTTTCTTGAGTGAAACCATATAGCGCTTCTTGGGATCTTCGAGTGGTGTGTGCTTTTTTGAAGAAAAAATACTCCCATCTTGGTGTAGTCCCTGAGCCTCTTGCTATTTGGAACAAGGAGCTGGAGGGTCTAGTCTTGAAATTGCTCTGATTCTTCGTCGAAGGGCTCCCAAGCATATACCTGGGTTCTTTATCAAAAAGAACTCAGATATAGCTCGGTCTGGGTTCTTTTTGTCGTGAGGCCTTGAAGTGGTTTGTCTTGAAGAAGTCTTCTTGGTGACGTTCACTTTTTCGAAGAAAAAAGTGCACTCACTGAGTGTAGTTGTGTTGTCGTCAAAGTCGTGTCTCTTGGAACCCTGTCGTCCTTTATATAGTCAGGAGGTCAGAATCCTAGTCGGTTTACAATGAGAGTTCCTAGTAGGATTATAGAATAATACTACTACTAAGATTACATGGGAAGAATCCTAGTTAGACTAGATCCTCTCCCTTCCTTGCGGGGTATCCCGTGGGTCCCGCACCGACAAGCCCCCGAGCACTTCATGGTTGAGCTCTAGAAGCCTCGTCTTGTTCCTTCAAGTCTTGTCGAGCAGGAACAAGCGTCGTCCGAGTGCTTTCTTGAGCGAAACCGTGTAGCGCTTCGTGAGATCTTCGCGTGGTGTGTACCTTTTTGAAGAAAAAAGTACTCCCATTTGGGTGTAGCGCTTCGTGAGATCTTTGCGTGGTGTGTACCTTTTTGATGAAAAAAGTACTCCCATTTGGGTTTAGCCCCCGAGCCTCTTGCTGTTTGGCACAAGGAGCTAGAGGGTCTTCTCTTGAAATCGCTCTGATTCTTCGTCGAAGGGCTCCTGAGCATATACCCGGGTTCTTTGTCAAAAAGAGCTCGGATATAGCTATGTCCGGGTTCTTTTTGTTGTGTGGCCTTGAAGTGGTCTGTCTTGAAGAAGTCTTCTGAGTGATGTGTGCTTTTTTGAAGGAAAAAGTGCACTCACTGAGTGTAGCCCCCGAGCCTCTTGCTATTTGGAACAAAAAGTTGGAGGGTCTTGAATCTTATGTTGTTTGAAAAACTGCTGTCTTGAGGAAGTCTTCTGAGTGATGTGCGCTTTTTTGAAGGAAAAAGTGCACTCTCTGAGTGTAGCCCCCGAGCCTCTTGCTATTTAGAACAAAAAGTTGGAGGGTCTTGAATCTGAGTTGTTCAAATGACTGAAAGCCTTTCCTATTGCAGCCCCCGAGTGTATACGTGGGTTCTTTTATCCGAAAAGAACTTGGATACAGGTTTCTCTGGTAGTCTGCTGTTGTTAGATGTAGTTATATGGTGGTGGTTGATAGTAAATGCTGTTTGTTCATGAGTTATACAGTGTTGGTATATTCTTCCGAATATGCTCATTCTTGAGTACTGCTCCTTCACGCCTGAGTCCTCTTTCATTGAATTCTGTCTTTTCACTGTGTCCTTTGTTAGGTTTGTTCCGTTGGTGCTCCTGGTCCATGTGCACCACTTCTTTGGCCTATAAATATCCTCCTTGTGTGCTGTTTTGATTCATCGAGCATTTTGTTGCGTGGTCTGAAATCTTCATAGTCATGAATGTGGTAGTTTGTGAAGTAGAGCAGCCTCCGGGCGTATTTTGCAGTTCTTGTGTATTTTGTCGTAGCTAGAGGGAGTCTTGTGATAGGGATTAGAGGTAGGCTAATCCCGCAGTAGCATTGTACTTGGAAGTACGTGGCGGTAGTCGGAGGGAGTCTTGTGATGTGGGATATGTTCCTTCATCTGGCAGTTCTGGGTTGATCCTCGTCGCCTGCCCTGAGACTGTTCGGTGCAGATCAACACCATATCCAGCATCACATCGAACATGGGTAGACAGATGCTTGCCGGCCTTCTCTGCTCCATGTTGTCCCGCCGTGCTATTGATTTCTGCCTTGAATGCACTGCGTCCGTCCTTTGAAGAAAACAGTGTAGCCGAGTGCGGTTTGTTCTACCGAGTAGCAATTTGGAACACGTAGTCATTCCAGAGCCTAGTTGTGTCCGGGTTCCTCTTTGCTACCTTGCTTCTCGTAGTACCGAGTTCGTTGGGTCTTGTAAGATGTGTAATCTTCTATTTTTTGAAACCATTTATAATGGAAAGAATCTTGTCTTCTGAGTTGTCATTCTTTATTCTGCTGATGTCCCGGTTGTTTATGAGATTCCCGAGTTCTTTCTATAAGGACCGGGTTGTTGCGTTCCTTGTGAGGTAACCCTTCGTTGCTTCATGGTTGATGAGTTCGTTTTGTAGCAATATGATAACTCCGCCGTGGTGCTGGATGGATAAGTCTGAAATCTGCCCGTTGAACTGTACCGTTGTGTGGATTTGTGTCGTCCATCATTTTAGCTATGTCAGTAAATGGACCGTTGCGTCCTCATGCCGTGTTAAAACGGGCCTGGTGGGCCACGTTTTTACTGGTGTAAAATCTATTTAAGGGCCTTTCCTCTTCTTTTTCTTTACTGCCCTGATTTTCCCTTGAAACCCTAGTCTTCAAACTTCCGCCGCCGCCATTGTTGCCGTCATCTGAGTGCCGCCGTCTGAATCATCATTGCCTCCTAGTTCTTTATTGCTCCCACTAGTATATGGGTAGGAAGAAATCAGCGAGCAAGTCCCAAGCAGCCTTCATAGATGAGGAGTAGGGATGAAAATGGTACGGATATTTTCCGACAGTATTCGAAACCGAATCCATTTAGAGGGGTTGAGATCTGTTCGTATCCGAGTCCGGATATCCAACATTCGATACCGTATCCATATCCGAATACTCAAATCGCATATTTATGATGTCGATATCCAATCGTATCCTATCCGACATAGTTGACACTATCCGTATTCGAATCCGAATCCGGACAGAAATATGAAAACAAATGTAATATCGGTGATATCCATCCGTATCCGATCCGTTTTCATCCCTAACGAGGAGGCATCACTTTCCGTGATTAAGAATCAAGAGTTTATGGCCATGAGGGATGCTTAGAAGATTTGGCCGGCTCCAACAACGACTGAAGATCAGCTTCGTGAGCTTGTTAGCAATGGTCTGATTCAGAGCAAGGATATTGTTGATTGGAGAGCTCTAGGCGAGCATCGGGTCCCTACTCCAGGTCCTGGTGAGATTATTTTTTTTGTCTCCTTTATCCATGCCGGACTCTGCCTTCCTGCTTCTGCTTTTCTTCACCGATTTCTCAGCTATTTTGGGATTAGCCTTAACCATCTTGCTCCCAATGATGTCCTTCATCTTTCTGTTTTCGTTCATCTTTGTAAAACTTTCCTTGGAATTCCTCCTTCTCTTTCTCACTTTCGTAACTTCTTTCGTCTAAAGCCACAACCCTGCCGCGATGACACTAATGTTCTTGGTGGCTGCGGGATTCAGTTTCGCCAGGGTCTTAAGAGCAAATTCTTTGACTATGACCTGGTTGATTCTGTGAGGGATTGGCATGCCGACTGGTTTTATGCCGCCAATTTAATTCCTCCTCTTTCTGTTCATTCTGGATCTGGTCCCTTGGTTAATGACTGATGGGAAAAGAATCCTATGACGATGGCTGAGGTCCAGGCGATCAAGCCGTTTCTTGAGAGGATTTGTACTCTAAAACAGCAAGGCTTGATCGGCTTTGGGATTATTTCTAGTTTTCTTCGCCGCCGAGTTCAACCTCTGAAGGAGCGAGAAAATTATGGTTTTGAGTACTCTAGGGCGGAGGACCCTTCTCGTATGGTCCCTACCCTCGAGTTGACTGATGAGGAGGTGCTCGAGCATCTTCAGAAGATGCTGAAAGGAGTAAGCGTCGTCCCGCTTGCTGTCCTTGAGTATAGTGCTAACAACCCACCCCCTGCTGTGACTTGTTTTTTTCTTATGTGGGTACTTTTGTGTGTCTTTTGTTGTATCCACTTTTTGCTTAATCTTCCTTGTCTTGTTTTACTCTTTTATAGGAATTGGGGCGTAATTTCGCTGATCCGATTCCCCTTGATGATTGCCTTGCAAATGTGGAGGCTGGGGATAGTCTTGCTGGGGCATCCTTGACCAGTAAGTTTCAAACCACCACAATATTTCTTGGTGTTTCTTCCGCAAACCTTGATGTATATGTAGAGTATGTTCCTCGTCTAGTTCCTCGAGCTCCTCGTACTATCGGAAAGAGGGGGCGAGCGGATAGTTCTTCTTCTGCTCTATCTGCTGCCAAGAAGTCTCACCAGTCGAGTACTCGTCCAGGTACTCCAGTTGTAGCTAGCATGCTCTTAGGTGAGCATATTAATATGCTCTGTCCTTTTGTTGTTTGTTTTTATCTTTGGCCGAGTACTTTTGTCCTTTTTCAGCTGGTGCTATGGTGGCCTTGGTCGAGAGTGAGGAAGAAGAGGATGATGATGCCGCCCTTGTTACTCGTCGGTGAGTTGTTTTCATGTTTTCCTGTTGTTGAACCCCTCTTTTTGTTTTGACTTTGGTTTTGTTCTCTTGTAGTAAGCGGTCATTGGGTTCGAGTTCTTCTGAGACTCCAGTACCGGCCGCGCCGCTCCTGTCGCAGGGTGGCAGTGATGTTTTTGCCGCTATAGTCCCCCCTCTTAGGTCCTCTATTGGTTTTCTGAAGAAGAGGGTAGCTGAGTGAGTGATTCCTTGTTATGCTTCTTTGCTTTTGTTTTCTTTTTCCTGACTCATATTCTTATCATTGAGTTTTCTTATCATCTTGCAGACCCTCGCCTTCTCTTACTCCTCAGCCGCCCTCTTGTCAGTCCTCTGGTGCGCCCCCGCGTACTGAGTCAAAGGACTCAGAAAGTACGGTCGGTGAGGTGGCTGTGAGGGAGACGGGGCCCCCTGGTGATCATGCTGCTTCGGATTTGCTAACTCTCGGGGTGACTGTGGTCGTGGGGGTGGATCCATCTGAGGAGGTAGCCGGGGCTTCCCAGGATACGACCCTGGTTTTGCCTTCTTTGCCTACGCCGGCTTCTCCTTCTGCCTCTCTTAGTACCGGTGCTCCACGTTTGGATGATGATGTGTTGCATCAATTTGATGCTACTCATCGATTGTCAGAGCTGACCGCTGCCTGGGGAAACTTGGCGACCTTTGCAACTTCTTTTGGGGAAAAGCTCCAGGTAAGTTTTTTCTGAAGTTCTTTCTTTGGATGTTGGTCTTTCTTCTGTCCTTATGTCTTCTTTTTCTCTCTCTCTTTTTGCTCAGTCTTTTTCTCGTGATCATACTGGCTTCTTTTTCTCGTCTGAAACTGAGAAAAAGTTGTCTTCTGAGGTGAGTACCCTAAAGGCAGAGCTTGACCTCTGTCGGGCCGAGTTGGAGACCAAGTGTCAGACGCATCAGAAGGAGGAGAAGGCTCTCCGTGCTCGGGTGGTTGAGGCAGAAAAACAGAGGGATGCAGCTGCCCAGGAGGCCTTGAAAGATGTGGAGGCCATGAAGAAAGAGTGCACTGGTATTGCGAGTTCTTTTTCGTTTCCTTTTGTATTCAAATTTCCCTTTCTGCTGACTTGTTTTTTGTTGCCTGGTCTAGCTCTTCGAGTTGAAAAGCATAAGCTCTCGGAGGGTATCGAGGAGATGAAGACACTTGTTCGTACTAACCACAATAGGGCTGAGGAGGTAATTACTCTAGCTGGAGAAGAACTCGCGCTTGCTAAGTTGATTAGGCGTGGAGCTGACAAGGATCTTGTGCAGGCCCAAAAATTGTTGAAATCTTGACTGGCAAGTTGGCGACGGCTACTGAGAATTGGAATGCTTTGTGGAAATCTTTTCGGTTAGTAGCCGACCTTCTCCGGACTCCAGCAGATGATGGTCAACCTTGGGCTCAGTTTATTCCCCAAGTGTCGACCTGTTTCTAGGAGTTCATGAAGAGGTGCGCCCAACTGTGTACCAGAAATGTTCTTGCCCAGGTCCAGGTTCTTTCTCTGGAGTTTCCTTTGTCCAAGGTTGCTGATGAAGCCAAGAGTCAAGAATATCTGGATGCTGTTGAGAAGGTGGAGCCTGAGGTCAAAGATTTAGCCAGGAGGATTGTTGATAATCTTAACATTGATATTTCTTCTCCTGATAACAATGCTTGATGTAATTGACCTTTGTACTCTAGCTTCTGTAATAGAACACTATACTTCTTTTTGAATGAAGATTGAATGAAGATTCTTTATTTTTTGTTGATGTCTTCTTTGCCTGTATTTCTTTGTCTTGTAAACAACCCAGTTTAGGTAAATCGTTGTCTTGACAAACTTTCTTGATCTGTCGAGTGCTTTTCTGGCTTTTGTTTGTGCCGTGTAAACAACTCGGTATATGTAGATCAATGTCTTGACAGACTTCCTTGATTTGTCGAGTGCTTGTCTGGCTTTCGTCCGTGACTTGTAAACAACTCGGTATAGATCATTGTCTTGACAAACTTTGTGTTCTTGTTAGTACTAAAAAGACTTAGGACCGGCGATCTTGAGTATCTTCAGCTTCTTCTTTTCGGCTTAACTCGAGATGTGGTCAGCATCTAGTCCTTTCCTTGGTTGGTCAGCATCTGGTCCTTTCCTTGGTTGCAAAAACATCCTAGGATCGACAAGCCCCCGAGCACTTCATGGTTGAGTTCTGGAAGCCTCGTCTTGTTCCTTCAGGTCCTGTCGAGTAGGAACAAGCGTCGTCTGAGTGCTTTCCTGAGCGAAACCATGTAGCGCTTCTTGGGATCTTCTGAGTGTAGCCCCCGAGCCTCTTGGTATTTAGAACAAGGAGCTGGAGGGTCTTGTCTTGAAATTGCTCTGATTTATGCTCAGGCTTAGTTTTAGTCGCTTTGCTTTTTGGTTCGGGTGTTAGCTTATTAGCTACCCTCATCGGTGGGCTCAAGCATCTTTTCAGCCCTTTTGCTCTCGGCCGGTATGCTCAGGCATATTTTCAGCCATTTTACTTTTTGGTTTGGGTGTTAGCTAATTAGCTACCCTCATCGGCGGGCTCAAGCATCTTTTTAGCTCTTTTGCTCTCGGTCGGTATGCTCAGGCGTATTTTTAGCCATTTTGCTTTTTGGTTCACGTGTTAGCTTATTAGCTACCCTCATCGGCGGGCTCAAGCATATTTTTAGCTCTTTTACTCTCGGCCGGTATGCTCAGGCGTATTTTCAGCCATTTTGCTTTTTGGTTCGGGTGTTAGCTTATTAGCTACCCTCATCGGCGAGCTCAAGCATCTTTTCAGCTCTTTTGCTCTCGGCCGGTATGCTCAGGCATATTTTCAGCCATTTTGCTTTTTGGTTGGCGCGCCAGCTGTCGATGTTTCGATGATTTTGCTTGTCTGGGTTGTCTCGGTTGTTTCTATCCGGGAACCTCTCTCGTGTCTTCTCCTCTGCAGTAATCATCTTTTCTACTATGCGTCTGAATTCTTTATTGTTTTTCGGATTTTCTTTGCAGAAGTCCTAAAATTACCACCTAGCCATGATTCCATGAGAGAAAGCTTCGATTACTTCTTGTTTGGTGATGTCATGTACTTGAGCACGTAGTTCGCCAAATCGTCGATAGTAATCTCTTAGACTTTCGCCCCCTTTCTGCTTGAGTCCTTTTAATTCTGCGTGGGTGATGGGGTGCATAATGATACCCGCGAAATTTTCACAGAAAACTCTTTGCAAGTCCTCCCAATTTCTGATTGACCCTGGATTTAATTTGTCGAACCATTGGAGGGGCATGGTTTCTAGGGCCATGGGAAAGAACAAGGTCTTGATATCGTTGTCTCCTTCGGCTAGTTCAATCGACTGTGAGTAAATCCTAAGCCACTGCCTTGGTTCGGTCTTGCCATCATATTTAGAGTGGTTTGATGGCTTGAACTTGTGAGGTAGTCGTATTGAAGCAAGTCTGTTTGCAAAACAGGGGAATCTATCGTGTGTTCCGGCTTCTTTGTATTCTGATTCGGCACCTCTTTCCTACCAACTGTCATTTTGGTGAGAATAGTTCTGTAGGGATGCCTGAATGGGTGCTTCGCTTTTGATCTTCCTTGGTTGTTCGATTCGGTAGTTTTGACTATGGTCCCTTCTACTTTCTCTATTGTGACTTCCACTTGGTCCAAGTCTCTCGAAAATGGACTTCCTTTGATTTTGTTCTTCCTTCCTATGAGATGTTGACCTGGTGGGTAGTCTTGAGCGGGCCCTTCCATCGTGCATCCTTAGGGCTGCTGACTAGAGGAGGTCCCGGAGTTGTTCCTGTTTTTCACTGGGAAGTGATGTCGCTCCGAGTTCTTCTAGTGCTTCTCGGATCCTATTGTAGGGTGTATTCGCCGTGCGTCTTTCTTTGACTTTTTGTTCTGATTTTCTTCTATCGTACTCAGCTAGATCTGACTCATATTTGATCCAAGCTTCCTTGCGCTGCCTAGCACGGCATTGGCATCCTTGTTTCAATTTGTTTCTTCTTTCTCTGGCTTGCCTCTGATTCTCAGTCTCACCATTGTCCCCCTGGGTAAAGGGTGATATGTTGGACTCAGATTCATCCGATGAACTGACATCGGGCGCTTCTGGGGGGACCAATGGTGATCGAGGACGGCGAACCATGAATACTTCTCGTGCGTGAATTGCTCCGCTATTGGCGTCGGTTTCCACACTATCGGAGTAGTTGATAACTTTAGTAGAGGCTTCAAGGTCGCAGATTGAGTCTCCTTCTTGGTAGGGTAGAATTGCTATTGTCGTATTGTCGACTAGTTGGGTGCCGCTATCCTCAGGAACGGAACCTAGCCAGGGAACTATGCAGTCTTGAGATGTTATAGTTAACACGAGACCTTCCTGGGCTCCTTTCAGTGGCATTCTGAGCACCGGATCGAGGAATCCTTCGGGCCGTGTTTGATAAGACGTTGACATGTTGTGGAGTCCGAATGGAAAAGGACCCGACTTCTTGAAAAGACTCTGAGTGTACTCCGAGTTGTATTCTTGATAGGCCAAGGCCGCGTTCTTAAGCCCCATCGAAAAAGAACTCGGTTTCTCAGATGAACTCGGGTAAGACTCCATTTCGAATGCGGAACCTGAGTTCGAGTCAGATGCGCAAAGTCACGAAATCTGAGTTGGATCGAACATCGCGAGCTGTGCGAATCTTCCAGCAAGTTGATCTGTCGTAGTCACCGAAATAGAATGGTCTTCATGGTGATCCAAATTTTTGAGGAGACGGCTTCCGAGCTTGCCATTGTCACCTGGCGCGCAGATCCACGAACCGAAGATGAAAGTTGATCCCGTCGAGAAGATCATGTTGTCGAGGTCCGTCGAGCTCTCGGATGCAAAGTCGTCGAAAGCCCCTACCTGGCGCTCCAGCTGTCGATGTTTTACCACCGATAGCCTGCCATGGTGGTACTCAGGGCAGTATGTTCGGGCTTCAGCATATGCAGAACTCGACGGTGAACGCAAGAGACAGTCGATTTATCCTGGTTCGGGCCCTCGACCGTGATCGAGTAATAGCCCTACGTCCAGTCGGCGTTAGCCTTTTGGTTGGATTGATTGTAAAGTGTTGTGTCATCCATTTTCCCTTCTCTATCTATGGAGCCCTACCCTCCTTTATATAGTCAGGAGGCCAGAGTCCTAGTCGGTTTACAATGTAGAGTCCTGGTAGGATTACAGGGTAGTATTACTACTAGGATTACATGGGAGGAATCCTAATCAAACTAGATCTCCTCTCTTCCTTGCGGTGTATCCCATGGGTCCCGCATCGATAATCGGGTGTTAGCTTATTAGCTACCCTCATCGGCGGACTCAAGCGTTTTTTCAGCTCTTTTGCTCTCAGCCGGTATGCTCAGGCGTGATTTTAGCCATTTTGCTTTTTGGATCGGGTGTCAACTTATTAGCTACCCTCATTGGTGGGCTCAAGCATCTTTTCAGCTTTTTTGCTATTAGCCGGTATGCTCAGGCGTGATTTCAGCCATTTGGCTTTTTTGGATCGGGTGTCAGCTTGTTAGCTACCCTCATCGGCGGGCTCAAGCATCTTTTTGGCTCTTTTGCTCTCGGCCGGTATGCTCAGGCATAATTTCAGCCATTTTGCTTTTTGGTTCGGGTGTTAGCTTATTAGCTACCCTCATCGGCGGGCTCAAGCATCTTTTCAGCTCTTTTGCTCTCGGCCGGTCTGTTTAGTGAAAACAACTCAGGGAAAGCCATAATAAGACATATGTTGTCGAGGAACACCATCTTTATTGATCATGAACATTGATCTCTTGTGGCTTGTATATATATTCTTCCTTGAGTTGTTTTCATGCGTAGAATCTTCTTAGTTGGCTGATGCGCCATGTATTGTTAACTTCTTTTCCATCTTCAGTTATCAACTTGTACGCGCCAGCTGTCGATGTTTCGATGATTTTGCTTGTCCGGGTTGTCTCGGTTGTTTCTATCCGGGAACCTCTCTCGTGTCTTCTCCTCTGTAGTAATCATCTTTTCTACTGTGCGTCTGAATTCTTTATTGTTTCTCAGATTTTCTTTGTAGAAGTCCTGAAATTGCCACCTAGCCATGATTCCGTGAGAGAGCTTCGATTACTTCTCATTCGGTGATGTCATGTACTTGAGCATGTAGTTCACCAAATCGTCGATAGTAATCTCTTAGACTTTCGCCCCTTTCTGCTTGAGTCCTTTTAATTCTGCGTGGGTGATGGGGTGCATAATGATACCCGCGAAATTTTCACAGAAAACTCTTTGCAAGTCCTCCCAATTTCTGATTGACCCTGGATTTAATTTGTCGAACCATTGGAGGGGCATGGTTTCTAGGGCCATGGGAAAGAACAAGGTCTTGATGTCGTCGTCTCCTCCGGCTAGTTCAATCGACTGTGAGTAAATCCTGAGCCACTGCCTTGGTTCGGTCTTGCCATCATATTTAGAGTGGTTGGACGGCTTGAACTTGTGAGGTAGTCGTATTGAAGCAAGTCTGTTCGCAAAATAGGGGAATCTATTGTGCGTTCCGGCTTCTTTGTATTCTGATTTGGCACCTCCTTCCTGCCAACTGTCGTTTTGGTGAGAGTAGTTCTGCGGGGATGTCTGAATGGGTGCTTCGCTTCTGATCTTCCTTGGTTGTTCGACTTGGTAGTTTTGACTATGGTCCCTTCTACTTTCTCTATTGTGACTTCCACTTGGTCCAAGTCTCTCGAAAGCGGACTTCCTTTGATTTTGATCTTCCTTCTTATGAGATGTTGACCTAGCAGGTAGTTTTGAGCGGGCCCTTCCGTCGTGCGTCCTTAGGGCTGCTGACTGGAGGAGGTCCCGGAGTTGTTCCTGTTTTTCACTGGGAAGTGATGTCGCTCTGAGTTCTTTTAGTGCTTCTCGGATCCTATTGTAGGGTGTATTCGCCGTGCGTCTTTCTTCGACTTCTTGTTCTAATTTTCTTCTATCGTACTCAGCCAGATTTGACTCATATTTGATCCAAGCTTCCTTGCGCTGTCTAGCACGGCGTTGGCGTCCTTGTTTCAATTTGTTTCTTCTTTCTCTGGCTTGCCTCTGATTCTCGGTCTCACCATCGTGGCCCTAGATAAAGGGTGATATGTTGGACTCAGATTCATCCGATGACCTGATGTCGGGTGCTTCTGGGGGGACCAATGGTGATCGAGGATGGCAAACCATGAATACTTCTCGTGCGTGGATTGTTCTATTATCTGTGTTGGTTTCCACACTGTTGGAGTTGTTGATGATTTTATTAGAGGCTTCAAGGTCGCAGATCGAGTCTCCTTCTTGGTAGGGTAGAATTGCCATCATCGTCGTGCCGACTAGTTGGGTATCGCTGTCTTTAGGAACAGAATCTGGCCAGTGGACGATGCAGTCTTGAGATGTTATAGTCAGTACGAGGCCTTCTTGAGCTCCTTTTATTGGCACTCTAAGCACTGGATCGAGGGATCTTTTGGGTCATGCCTGATAAGATTTTGCCATGTTGTGGAGTCCGAACAGAAAAGGACCCGACTTCTTGGAGAGACTCTGAGTGTATTCCGAGTTGTTTTCTTGATAGGCCGAGACCGCGTACCGGAGCCCTGTCGAAAAAGAACTCGGTTTCTCGAAAGAACTCGGTAGAGATTCCATCTCGGATGCGGAGCCTGGGTTTGAGTCGGATGTGGAAATCCATGAAATCTGAGCTGGATCAGATATCACGAGCTGCGCGAATCTTCCGGCGATTTGATCTGTCGTAGTCGCCAAAATAGAAAGGTTTTCATGGTGATCCGAATCTTCAAGGAGACGACCTTGAAGCTTGCCGTTGTCGTCCGCCTCGCAGATCCATGAACCGAAGATGAAGGTTGATCCCGTCGAGAAAATTATGTTATTGAGGTCCGTCGAGCTCTCGGATGCAAATTCACCAAAAGCCCCTACCTGGCGCGCCAGCTGTCGATGTTTCACCACCTATAGCTTGCCACGGGGGTACCCGGGGTAGTTTGTTCGGGCTTCAGCGTATGCAGAACTCGACGGTTAACGCAAGAGACAGTCGATTTATCCTGGTTCGGGCCCTCGACCATGATCGAGTAATAGCCCTACGTCCAGTCGGCGTTAGCCTTTGCGTTGGATTGATTGTAAAGTGTTGTGTTGCGTTCGTCATCTCCCTTCCTCCTGGACCTCTCATCTAAGGAGCCCTGCCCTCCTTTATATAGTCAGGAGGCCAGAGTCCTAGTTGGTTTACAATGTAGAGTCCTAGTAGGATTACAGGGTAGTATTACTACTAGGATTATATGGGAGGAATCCTAATCAAACTAGATCTCCTCTCTTCCTTGTGGTGTATCCCATGGGTCCCGCATCGATAGGTTGCTTATGTCAACCGTCCCTAAAAATGAGTGATTTAAAACTTTGTTGTTGAAAGTTTTATCATTTAAGATTATTTATGAGCTAAAATATTGATTACGAGATTCGTATATATTAGTACAAATAGACAATATCATAGAACTAGACACAAGTGACTGCATGGTACGGTGGTAGGGGAGGTACCCCACGAGGGAGAGGTTGTGGGTTTGAATCCGGGTGTCGACACTTATTCAATACAAGTGAAAAATATATCGTGTGAGATGTGGCTGGTCCCGATCCATTCGGGCTACATTAAAAATATTTTTTCTTATTTTTATTAGCCTCTAAATGATTTTTTTAAAAAAATTGAAAATTATTTTTAGGGACGATTGACTTAAGACAACCGCATCTGAAAATCACTTATCTTCACAATCGCTGGCATTGCAGCGGTTGGGCCGACCGCCTCTGAAAACCTATTTTACCCGCCTCTAAAGATGTTTTCTGTAGTAGTGAGCCTGAGATGCATGTACGACTCTACTGTACATTGCAGAAATGTTACATTTTGCTCTAGGGGTAAAAAAGTCATTTCACCTTGCTGTTAACACCGTCAACCTGTGAAACTAACGGAAGGGCCAAATTCCCAAACGAAATTCAATTCAAGGCCAGATGACTAACTTCAATAGAAATTGGGCCAAGGAACTAAGCTGAACTTTTTTTAGTGCCAAGGGACTAATTTGCTCAGTACGTTTTGCCTCTCCCATGTTACGCTCCTCTCTCCCACTCTTGTTTTAGTTACCTCCTCTCTCCCTCTAGTTTTCCTCCCCATCCAAATTTTGCCCCATGTCAATTATTTCCGTAAACCAAAAACCCCCTGATATTCTCACTTCCTTAGCCTAGAGATGGCAAGCATATTGTTTCCTTGATTTATTTCCTCTTGGATTCTTTCCTTTCAGCATGTTCCTAGTTTTCCTCCACACATCATTAACGTGAAACTAATGATCCATCCCAAAGTAATAAAGCCAGGTATCGTGGTTGATTGCTTTTTAGAGATTAGAAACTTAGTGAGTTCGCAAGGTTTCCTATTCATTCCTCTCCATTTCACCCCTCCCATTTCGCCCTATCAACAAGCTCCCCCACATTTAGCTCTTTGCTCGTCTAAAGTTTTAGGGCTAAGGTAAAGATCATGACCTTATTGATATGAAGCTAGCATATAAGTTATTCCACAACGTACCTAAAGATGTGAACTTTTTATAATGTCTAGCCTTTTCAACTTTCTCAAATGGTTCTCTCGAATCGCTCAAAGATGTATCACCCCTTACGAAGGCATATTTGTATTGCCTCTTCTTGATCCTACCATCTAAAAGGTTTTTGTGGAGTTCAAGGTATGGAATCATGAGGCGTACAATCAAATCTAGATGTACAAGTGTGTGGAATCATGTTTTGCAATGTAAAAAAAATAGATTATGTTGGAGAAAAAATAGTCATACAATCAAATCTAGATGTACAAGTGTGTGGATAAGTGGGTGGTGTATGAAGACTATATGAAATACTTCTTTTTGGGTATGATATTCCCCTCTTTTTATTTTGGAGAGAGTGGCTATCTTTTCTCATTCTTTCTTCTCTTTTTTTTTAATGCTGAAAGGAATGTTTTTCCTTGTATTTGATTGGAGCATGTTACTTTATCCTATTTTGCATAGCTCATACCTTTCTCCCTTTTGAATACATATTTGGAGGGTAATCAACTGGCATCATGGGGTTATTTTATTTATTGAATGTATAGTGGATGGACGGATGGCATGTTTTTGCTTGCTTTCAGTGTAGAATTATAGCTTATTTTTGGTGGAGTATTCATGATCTCGATTTTAAAAACAAGAAAAGAATCTAGCAAGGATCACAACAATTAGACAAAGCTCAATGCAGAAACAAGTAGCATATGTCGGTGTTTATAGCAGGAAAAAGTCTGTTTTTGGCCCTCCAACTATGGCAGCAGTTTGGTTTTAGCCTTCCAACTCCAAAACCAGACACCCGCAGTCTATCAACTCTGTAAACCAGATAGAAATGGCCCTCGCGTCGGCGTGACGGCGGTTTCCAAAC